>NW_023270268.1:12919570-13304975 GCF_011800145.1 Mirounga leonina | reverse complement strand
AAAGAAAGAAAGAAAGAAAGAAAGAAAGAAAGAAAGAAAGAAAGAAAAGGAAGGAAGAGAAAGAAAACAACAATAAAAAACATGCCAACATCTACAAATTGAAAAAAATTAAGCATCTCTACATATACTACAGGAATGTTGCACATTAACATTTCAGGTCATTGTGTTTGGGTAGCGCTTCCCCAAGTTAAACGATACACCTTTCTTTATGCCATTTCTATTATGAAATCATTGTTGCTATGGGAAAATCATTGACACTAACTAGCTTCCTTGTGAGCTCCTATCATTCTTTGCACTGTGTTTTACATGTGCTAAAAATAGTCTGGTGTACACAAGCTCAACTAGACATTTATTCTAGAAATATTAAAAACTGACAGAGAAGCAGAAAACATACAGATGAGAACAAAGATCAATGATTTTAAACCGTGTTTTTTTTTTTAAGTTGTGTTGAATGATTACTATGAAAAAGTCCTGTAGTTTTGCGTAAGTCACTGTAGGAAAAGAGTTTAGTATGGGCCACAAACATTTTGACCTGAGGCATCTAGATATGAGAAAAGGAAAAAAGAGAGTGAAATTTCTGTTTTTTTTTTCCACTTGCATTATCCAAATAATTTTCTTACCTTTTACATTCTTATGATTTCACATTTAAGCCTTAGTAAGATTCCAAATAGGAGGGATTCTCAAATATGCTACAGCATAAGCCACACTGGTCAAATGGAAGCATGTCAGGTCATCAGGCTTAGGCCTGAATTATTCAGACAATCATCCCATTTCAGCTGATCAAAAATGCAGGCTTGACCTTTTTGCATTTTTAAACAAGATATAATGTGATTATTGCTCTAATCATGCCCTATCACCAGCCTGGTTTAAAACAAATAATTGAGACATGGTATAAAAAAAATAAAACCAAGTTTTTGTATCTAAGACATTGTATCTGTGACAATGGCCTATACAATAGCGGTTTATAGGCAAGAGCACTCTTCTCACACTTCAGGCGACACCAGAATCAAGTGGAGAGCTTGTGGAAACACAGATTTCGAGACCCAAAGCTCAGGGATGCTAATTCCAATTCTTGGTCTGTCACTGCTGCTGGTCCACAGGTAGTACTTGAGGTGACACTGGTCTAGAATACTCACACTCACAGGAATATTCGTACAGGCAGTTCTTCTCATTGTAGTACATGTCCTGGCCTTAATATAGGTTCTCAGCCCACCATGTGTGCTCTTGGTAGGAGAGAACTTCTACATGTTTCCCCTGATTTATTTGCCAACGATCCTTATTTCAGTTGGAAAATTAAAATACTGATGAACTCTCCAAGACTTAAAATCTCTTTAAAATACTGGTAGGGGGTCAACAACACAGATGCTTTTTTGGCTTCAGTTCAGAGATGTTTACTCTACATCAATGATCTTTGGAAACTTTGTCCAAATTACTGTTGAAATTGTTTATTTCAGAACTAGGGTGACCAGATCCACCCCATATCTCTTGAGTGTGAACAGCTTTGTTTTTGCAGTCAGTGGCTAAAATAGACCAGACATTCCCATCAGCTGTTTGGTCATTGTGTTTTTTTAGTGGAATTATAGCATGTTACAGTATTTTTCTCTGCAACTTAAATATTGAACAAACCCAGACATCCGGAGATGCTAAAATGAAAAATCTGTTTCCTCTTGCTTTGCCATTTGCCAAGTGAACTCTGTCAGACAGCACATTCTGTACATTTGGAGTAAATGAAATTACCCTTAATGTGTTGGCAACATCTGTCACAAAACCCTCTTCAATCTATGGCTAAAATGCATTGGATAGGAATAGATGTGACAGTATATTTAATTAGGCACAGTCATGGTTGGGGGCACTAGTTTTGCCTTATGAATCACAGGTTTATTTTTTTCCTTTTTTGTTCTTTTTTTTTGTCTTTTCTCTTTTCCTTGTTTTGTTTTGTTTTGTTTTTTAATGTCCTACACAACACAGAGGAGAATTAATCTTTGATGAGCAAAGTGGTTGACAAACACCAATCTTTGTTGTAGATAACCTGCACTTCAAACTCTCTAAGTTGTCTGTCCCCGATCAAGTATCATCAAGAAGATGTGCCTCTCTGGGGGGTTCCTGTCTACAACTTCCAATTTATTCACTGATTGTAAATTTCTTTCTTCCCTTGAAACTATTAAGGAATTTATGTTCTTAATACTTTGCGGGAATTCTTTCTTCACTGAACACGAAGAAGCAGAGACAGTGGCTCTGTCCTCCCCCAAGAATCCTTATTTTATTGTTCATTTATTTGCAGTAAGTGGCCTGGTGAACAGAAAGGAATGTTTCCCTTCATTGTTTTCCACTTTATGCCTACTGCTGCTATTTACAATTCCAAATTATGACAACCCCCTTCCTACTCTTCCCTTTGATTGTCAGTTTCTGGTTTATCCACAGAAGCAGCACTCCCTCTGTGTCATCTGTAATCAAATGAGTCCCCAAACACTTTCTGAGAAAGGATTCTGTAAAGAGACCAAACAATCCTTCCTAAATTAATTCCAAATGCCGGCATTCAATCCTTCTATTCTTATCATGCATGGATTTTGATTCATCTGTCATATGCTCACATATCTCATTTGCATATCGCCTCCCAAACAAAGACTGAAGTCTACCTCTTGCACCACTGGAGAATGAGGTCACCTCTAGGGCACTGAGAAGAAAGTTTTTTCTACCAAACACAATTTGGTCTTTATTTCTGATTTATGACGAGCAATCCTTTATGTAGCTAGAGCAGGTTGATTACAATAGGAGGGTTTCCGGGATTGTGACAGTTTAGCTGTTGGAATTTCTAGGGGCAATATTCTAAGAAGGTAGTCTAAGTTTCAAGTTCAGGAACAGTATTGAAGTCTTGCATCTGCTAAGGATTAGAATGTTGTGAAAGTGCCACTTCTTGGTTGAAAAAAAAAAAAAGCTTCAGGACTTCCGTCTTAACTCTGAGGTTTTTCTGTAGTTTATCCCTAAGTGCTTTAAGAAGGACCCAGTTCTCTTTAAAGTGTTTACTCTTGGTCTGGCACAACAAATACCGGAAATAAAGGACAGAAGCTGTTTTTGTTTTGGTTTTTTTTTAAAGGAAAAAGTTAAGGTGGTTTTGTTTAAAGAAATTCAGGCAGCAGGAAAAGAAAATGATATGTCTCTGAATTATAATTAGGTAAAAGCTTATCTTATCATGTTTCTGATTCAAGAAGTATACTGATGAATGACAATTCATGGACACATCAAGAAATTAAAACAACACTAATGCACAGCTATGTATATTTATAAGCTACAGACTTTTAAAATAACATATATATATATATATTTTTTTTTTCTGATTGATTCCAGCTCAAAAGCACAAATATCCTTGCAAACAACGTTGGCTCTGAAAATCAAGCATTTCCAAATATTTGACTCAATTTTTATTCTCCCTCCATATTAATGAGGAGGAGCCCACAAGGAAGGATGAATGAAAGCCTGATATATATTTTTTTTTAACAGATACAGTCAGGAAATCAGATTTGGATAATACCAGAGGAATTGATCATCCTGAGCAAAACATTCTAAGAAACATTTGCTTATGGGTAGTTTGGGTGCTGAGATCCTGCCATCTACATGAATCTGTCCTAGTTTTATTTCTTCAAAATGTTCACGTATATGGGGAAAAAGTCACACAGTGAGAAAATGTTTACAGACAAAAATAGCATTCAGATACATCATCATTTTATTACCAGTGGGTATTTAAATGAGTTGTGATATCATGAGCTTCTACATGTATGATCATCTTTAAAATAAAGCATTGAAATTTCAATAATCTCAAAGATTCTATCCACCCTAGCTTTTCAATTAAAAAAAAATTGTTCCATTCTCTCAGCCAGTCAATTAAGGTAGAATAAGTAGGAGAGAGGAAAAGGAAACGCTTGCCCTTTGCTTCACTAGCTATGTGAAACTTTGTACATGAACAGAAGTTTTTTTTAAAATGCCTATTACTTTTTCCATTCCCAACAGTTATAATAAATCAAAGAGCATATTCTAGAAGTAGGTCTTTCTTAATACCCGCTGAAAACTTGACTTTTTTTTTTTTTTGGTAATATTTTAGCAGTGTTGCATTTGACCAGCATTTAACAGAGTTCAGTATTCTGTCTTGTTCAAAAGTACAGATAGAAAGAAAGTAGGTCAAAAGATTAGGAGGAAAAAACATGGAAAATAGTAAGTCTGATTTTTATATCATTTATATTAGATTTTACTCTGTCCTTCAAAAAGATCCAGTCAAGAAACCACCTGGGCCACCATTCTTCCTCTGGTGGTAGATTGTATTGAAATGATCAATAATTATCCATATAAATCATGGATTAAGGCATAAGCCAAAAAAGTCTTATTCAATATTGAGAAAAACTAGATAATTTCCATAGTGTTAGTATTTTTCAGTTAGAGTTTGTATTTAGAACAATGAAAGAGGAGATATATATATATATATATATATATATATATATATATGATATCTTGGAATGCATTCTATATTGAATATTGGAATTATAAATGATAAGCACTTTAGACACAACATAGATAAATCACATCAGAGGAAACGAAGTCATTAATGCTCTCTATTTAGATAAGGACAAAATGGCATGGGTGGATGTAAAAAATCATACATGGTTGAACTTAGCTTTTTCATTAAAAAATAAACACATTTGATATTAAGATAGTTCACTGTGTTTATTGTTTTTAAAAGTTTCCTTCCTTGTGGAACCTGTTTTCAGATGGACATTGTGTGTGCTTGTAGGGTGCTGTGATTACGCCAACAATGGACCATCCTATGTCAATGCAGCCAGCAAACATGATGGGCCCCCTGACACAACAGATGAATCATCTTTCATTGGGCACAACAGGAACGGTGAGTTGAAGAGTTGGTTTTGCTTTGTTTTCTTGGACTGCTTCAATAAGATGCGATGCTCTCTCTTTTTACTTGCATTAATAGCAAAGCTGGCCCTGTGCCATTGACTAACACATGTTTCAGGTTCCAGTGTGAATAAGCTGCATTGTACATGCATATTCAATATTGGGGCACATTTACTCACATTGACAAGGCTGAAGTTACCACTGTATTGCACTTAAATTTGAGTTACTTCTTGTTCAAATGACACAATGTACCAGGTATAATACCTGTTTATGGAAAGGTGTCTATGTATGCACCTGCAAATCTAGAACTTGTAACATAATACATCTGAGCCTGGTTTTCTTTTCCCCACATGCTTACCCACTTCAGCTAATGTATCATTCCCAGGTCATTCACAAGTCAGGCCAACCTTGACTCTGACTAATACATAGAGCTTGTTATTTACTTTCAATGTTTAAATCAATAAAAAGTAATTGAGAACCTGACATAATCCAGTTCTTTTCATCTTTGTTTTGAATATGTAGACAGATGTTGTTGAAAAAAGAAAGGAATCTAGTGTACTTGATGTTTTTTGATAGGTATTTTTGACAAGCCATTATTTTTCCTCAGGGAACAAAAATATATAAAAAATGCTTATTACAACATTGATTTATAGCAACCATTTCGCATCATTAACAGAATTTTATTTTATTTTTAAAAGTCTATTCAAAGACAATTCCCTAAATGGTCAAGAGGGCAAATGTCTAATACAACCTGGAATACTACAATTTTGTTCATCATCAGTATAGATAACAATGAAAAACATCAAAATCAAAGCCAGTCTTTCATGTGACGCTATGGTAACAGGTTTTTTGTTTTTTTTTTTACAAATGTTAGTGCAGATTCATTTTTAAAGATGTAGAAATTTTTTTAAAAATCATTTTTCTGAGTGAGACAGCTTAATTATTACAGAAAGAGCACTGGACTAGGATTTGGGAGTACTAAACTCAAATCTTGATTGAGCACTGTTCTTTCACTCTGTCTTTGGGAAAATAATCTCTTCCAGTCTGTTTCCCTCTCTATCTGGTTGAGTATTGAGTGTAATGCTATATGGGGGCCCTTTGACTATCCACCTCTATGACTTTAAGCCTATATGTCTCATAGTCAGCACTTCTGTGATTCCTCACAGGTATGCTGGCATCATCTCCAAATATCTATGTACACTATGGACACTAGCTCTATATCAGAAATTTTACCTTAAAGCAGTGGCTTGCTTGCCACATAAATGTATTGACTCGTAGGCTTTTGGAATATAAGAAGTTTCTGACATGTCCACTGAGGCCACAAAAATCTGCTCTAAATAGGAAGAAAACCCATCTGCCTAATGGAAAGAGTCACATTGTTTCAATAAAGGGATTTAGTTTTATTAAAACAAAGTACCTACCTGAAGACCTCAGTTGCTGAACTTATAAAAAACAGTTGATGATACCTTACCTGTCTGAAGGCAGGGGCTGGATCAAATAATTTCTTAGGTCTCTGACCTAGACTTTCAAGTCATGTCTAAGACTACATTTAACTCTACACTGTGGTACAGCTAATTTTCATCAGGGAGATAATTTTTAGGAATGTGTATGGAAAGGTGTCTTTATGTATGCACCTGCAAATCTAGACCTTGTAACAATACATCTGAGCCTGGTTTTCTTTTCCCAGATGCTTACCCATTTCAACTAATATGTCATTCCCAGGTCATTCACAAGTCAGGGGCCAACCTTGACTATGACTAATAAACCCTGGAAATATATCATCAAATTTGGTCTATATTTATTCATGTCACAAACATAGTCATGTAATTTCCATAAACATTTAGTCACTTTGCTCATTTACTAACAAAGCAATTCCCAAGTTCACTGGGAGAAATTGAATTTTCTCTTGTCCAGAGTGTTGATTTCCCTTCATATCAGCCTTTCTCTCCTTAAAAGATGATAAATTCTGAACAAGTGAAATAATGCAATCTTACTGTATTGAACGACAATCTAGACTCTGAGAAAAGAGTGAGTTATAATACAAAGTATAGAAAGAAACACTTGATAAATCCTACTTAGTTGAATCAAAAGCAAAACCAGCTAACTTGCTGAAATTCAGATTTGCCAACTAGAAAAAAATATAAGCTAAGTTAATTAAGAATATGACTGAATCCTTTACAGAATTGAAAAATAAGCTAAAATATATAGAATAAAATCAGAATTACAATAGTTGCTGATTCAATAACATATATTATGATTAGTATTTGAGCATTTTCAACAAGAACACATATGAGATCATAATTTTTACCCAGCTAATAATAGCCAAATTACTAAATAATGATATATACTCCCTCCCTTTCTTAGAGAGTTTTAAGCAGGTGGCTTCTTTTTAACACCAAATTTCTTCTAATTTTTTTTCATTCTTTTCCTGCTTCACATTTATACTAAATAATGCCTAGGCACATCATAAGTTCTGTGTAAATTGATGTTTTGCCAAGGGTTAAAATTCCATAAGTTTCCAGAAAGCTGGAGAGAGAACACTATTACTTTGTTGATGTTTAGTGGTGTCCAGAATATGGCTATACTTTTTTTCTCAAACTGTCACTCTTACACTTTGATATGCCATCATAGATTCCTTTTATCTGAACTTTTGATTGGCATGTGTAGTGGCTATTATGCAATTGAAATGGATTCTTTTAATCAAATTTCTCCACCTTACTGAATCTTTTCTGTTGCTTTATCTATTGCTGGGAAGGTGGCTTGGTATCATGGAAAGAACAGTGGGCATTAGAATTAAACTTGAGTTCAAAGCTGGGCTCTGTCCCTTACTAGCTATGTGTGTTAGGTTACTTAACCTCTCTGAACTTTGATTTCCTCTTTTACCAAGGGGGAAAATAATACGTACATCCCAGTGGTGTTGTGTTAAATGGAATGACATGTGTAACATACCTAAAATAGTGTGCGACACCCACTAGATGCTTATCACATGAGCCGCCTTTATCCCTCTACCTCAAGTGGCTTCACAATGTGGCCATTCAGTCCAGGTCTCCAGAAAGGATGTAGAACATTATCAAGGCCATAGTACAAGTCTCCGGCCCACTCTGTTTCATTTGGCATAACTTATTTCTTTCAAGTTTCTACTTCCTTAGCTTCTAACTCTTGCAGGATGGTAAACCCAAAAGTCCAGAGAAGCCGGCTAAGTCACATTAATGAATAAAGCTGATGAAGGTCAAGCAAAACGCCCTGGAAATATATCAGATTTGGTCTACATTTATCATGTCACAAACATAGTCATGTAATATTAATACACATGATATTGGAGATTATATTTTAAATGAGAGATATTTTCATGCAATAATAGTAACAGCTCTGCCTGAGTATGAGATGAATCAGTCATAGGGAGAGGGGGTACCTTGGCAGCCTTGTCTAAGGAGGGCAGCCATGGCTGAACTCCAGACAGCTATTGCTACATGGGCATACTGACCCAAGGTGGCCTCACCTTCCAATTTTTTTAAGCTAAGCTAAGTATTTGCATTTTAATGGGCAATCTCCCTGTATTTGAATATCAGATCCAGTTTGTCCTAAGTGCTCTCAGTTTGTGACTCCTGCCCAAGGTTTTCCTGGTTCTCCTCTGATGTCTCTGGCCATTGCTTCTTCTTTGCTTCTACAGGCTGCTGAGCCAGGGTTTCATTTTTAACTTCTCATTCATATAAGATTTCCTTAAGCAACCTCATCCACTTTCATGGTTTTGAACTCTGCCTTCTAGAAATGCTGAAGACCCCTAAATCTGAGTCCTCAAGGCTAACCTCATCTTAGACTTTTAAAATCACTTAACCAACAACTTGCTAAATAGCTCCATGTAAATCTCCTTCCAACATTTCAAAGTCAGTACAACCCAAACTAACCTCATGAGTTTCCCTGAACTTCCTTTCCATGGACCCTCTTCCTTAGGTGTTTCTGCTCCTTATTTCTTCTCTAGCTAATCCCATGACCATTTGCCCAGGCAGTCAAATGCTACACTTAGGACTCAATCTTGACTCTTTCCTTTTCCCTCACCAACAGATGCAACTATTCAAGATCCACCAGTTCTGTCCCATAGACATTTGTCAAATACATCCCTTCCTCCACATTTCTAGAGTCTCTACCCTGGGCCTCATTTGATTAATTGTAATAGTCTCCTAACTGCCCTTAGCTTGCTCCAATCCATTTTCTACCATGTTGCCACAGCCAGTCAATCTAAAATTATCTGACCATGTTTCTCTCCTGCCTGTAACTTCTCAGAGCCTTTCAGATGTCTGAGCTCCCAGAAACTCTGCAAGACAAGGTGTGAGCAGTGACAACTCTAGACTAGGACAGGAACCTTAATGCCAGAAACAGATATGTCCCAAGGGCAGGGCAGAGAAAGATCCAGTAAATAATCCAGTAGGCAGGGATCAGGGTTGATGGGCGTTGGAGCCAGATTAGAATTTCTCATTTCTAGAAAGTGGGCCTGAGGCCACAGGTCATGTCCCACTTTTCTTTCTGAGATCCCTGGGATCAAGAAGTATATTAAGCCAAAGCCTCTTTTTTATCGTCATAAAATTAAATATATTTGATCCCCCATAACTCTAAATTTTGAAATGGGTACCATGTAGTTTGACTAACCTTTGTCTACCATTTTTCACCTCAAATGTTCATTGTTGAATTCTTTGCCCATTTTTAAACTGGACAGAAAATGTAGGCCTTAGGAGCAATGAATTTTAAGGAAGCAGTATAATTTTATCCCAGGACTCTGCTGACCTTGAAGAATTTTCTAGCTTTTCTGCTTTTGTTTATTTTCTTTTTCTTTTTCTTTCTTTCTTTTTTTTTTTTTTGTCACAGGATTCCCTCTATAGAACCAAAGCACTGTTATCCATAATTTCTTATCACTCCACTGTAAGCTTTAGCAGAAACCACTGGGGATTTTACTGTGTTATAAGAACCTCCAAATTGCATGACAATCTTGTTTTACAAGTTTCTTATCTCCTTTTCATTTGTTCAGTTGGTGGCCACCAGTGGCTTACAATGTCACCAGAATCTGTTCAAAGAAATAAAAAGTTTTTGTTCTGTAGGCTCCTTATCTGCAGATCTGTTTGTACTCTTGAATCCACTGGTGATTTGTGACATCATTGGAGTCCCATGGTGTAACCATAGCCACACACAAAGATAATCTTCTAATTGTAGTCCATTTGTTCACCATGGTTCTCTACATTTTTCAGCCACATCATTCCATTTTTATTGCTGTAAAATTCTAACGGTATCAGGTGAAAATCCTGAACTATTCATTTTGCCTAGAGACTGTCTTTCCTCAAGTATTAGCTATGAATGTGAGTATTAAGATTGACAGTGATAAAAAGCAACATAGGATGTTAAGTGGACTCAGGATTAGGACCTAGTATTATAAATTCATAAATGGTAATGAGTATACTTTCAGGAAAATGTATCAATTAATTAAAAATGGTCAGATACAAGAAAGAAAATATAAGTAAAAGGAAATAGTTTTTAAAAATCTGTTTAGTCTTAGTGTAAGATAAATGAACTTTGATAGTAGTCTTATAAATAATAAATAAGTAGGCATTAAGTGAAAGTCTAGTATTATGAAAGTTTATTTGCAAATATCAAGCTTTTGCTGTTTAAAAAATGGATTATGAATTAAAATACATTAGCAACAGAGTACAAAAGCCCCAATAGATAAAATGACGAAGAACATGAACAGATAGGTAATAAAGGAGCAACAGGATACCAAAAAACATATGAAAAAAGTAATTAAGGAAACAGCAACTTAATCAAATACTTACATGGACATACACACATAACCCATTAAATGAAGTTATCAAAATAAAACATAGTGCTGATGAAGGTGTGAGGAAATAAACATTCTTGACAGTGTGATTATAGAAATCTAAATTTGTAAAAATGTCAGTTGAATTTCAAGGTGGGCAGTCAAGACACTTCAAAACAGCTCTGCCAACTCACCACGCAGTTATAGTTTTGAGAAGGTATTCTATGGAGATATTCTAAAATAAAAGAAAAGCCTTTAGACCTCAGAAATATCCCGCCCTGTGTTCTTTATAATGTCTAATAAAGAAGAATGATCAAATAAATCATAATCCATTCATAAACCAGAATGTGAGGCGGCATGAAGTTATAAGAGTTTAAAATAGGAAAAGGATTATTTAGGATCTTAAATCAAAACAGCAGGATGTAAATTTGCACATGTGGAAATATAGTATCAACTATGAAAAAAAATGGATGAAATAAGGCTGTAAGAAATACAAAATAAGTGTGGTTATTTCCAGATGATGAGATTAGAGATAATTTCTATTTTAATCATTATACTTTTCTGCATTCTGCAAGTATTCAACAATGAGCATGATTTACTTTTATGATTTATTTTTAAATGTTATAAATATATTCTTGGGAAATGACTAGTGACATGCTCATAAAATCAACTTTTTTTTGATTTGTAGTAATAATATGTGATTGAAGTTTTTTAAAAGGTACTAGGAAATACTACCACCATTAATAAAATATTTGAAGGTCCTTTAAAAATGATTCTACTTATTCTAGATCTGGGGATTATAATTAACTCACATTCACATGCCTGTTTTGAGACACAAAATAACTCATATCCAAGGTTTATTTGCATTTGAATCTTTGATCCATGTTGGGTTTTGCTGGGTCAAAGTGCCTTGCAATGTCCAAGTTTTAATCTGTCTTCTCACATGCAATCTGCTCATGAGAGAGGGATTAACATTGTCCTTTTAGGGCAAGGAGATTAAATGGAGAAATTTGTGATAGTCCAAATTCAGTTATCAAGGAGGTGGGAAAATGAAGTTTGAGGTTTTGTTTTTAAAATGGAATGAATAATGGTCATGTGACTAGAATAAGGGTCATAGAAGAGCATCTATTTAATCATATTTAATCATGTTTTGGCAGTTTATTTGAATGTGAGCAAGATCTGGTCCCTTTTACACAGTTTGCCCCTCTAAGGGGAGTTGGGGCTGGATGAGAACTTTCCATTTTTAGAAGGGGGGCCTTGGGCCATAGGCCATGTCCCACTTTACTTTTTAAGATCCTTGGCTAAAGGAATTGTATTAAGCCAAAGTTTCATCTTTTTAAAAAGCAGATATATTTGGTTTCACATAACCTGAAATTTGGAAATGGATGCCATGTAGTTTAAATTAACCTTTCTCTACTATTTGCCACTTCCAAGGCTATGACACTTTGGAAAAAGACAGAAATCATCTGTTGAGTAGATTCTGTTCTATTTATCTCTGCTCTCACCATTCCAGCCCACAAAGCTCCTTGGCCTTGTCCAACAGCCACTGAGATCAGAGCCAGGGCTGAGTGATTACTAACGAAATTCTAGTTTCAAAAATGTATCAGTCTCCATAGAGTGTGGGAATATGGAAATTTTTCATTTATCTCTTTTAAAATTTTAGTTCTTTCTTTTGTTCTCCAGAATTTCGTTTCACATTGTGCTCTGGGCCACTTCCAGATGGGCTGCCTTTTAGAACATGTGCGTCAGCCAGAGGGAGTAAAAATTTCACAGTGATTCCCCCATGTAGGGGCCAAAATGATGACAGATTGAGGAAGATGCCAGCGTCCTAGGATAGAATGTATTGCTCCAACAAGTCACACGGGGGCCTCCCAACATGTACCATGTGGCAGTATTGGGGACCATTGTACTAACTGTCAACCAGGGGTCATAGTGCCTTGAGTGTTTGAAGGCAGGGGGCTTAGGCAACCATATGACATACAGTGGGCACTTCCACGTTTTAGAGCTAAGATTCTATTTTATTTTCTTTTGTACTTCATTGCATTCTTTCTCATGCTCTTTTCATTCAAAGATTCAGTCCCAAGACAGGATTATGATACTCCACCAGCTGTTGTGTCAGGTAGGAAAATTCTAATTCCTTTAAGATTTGATTGGAGGGGAAAGATGGAGGTTGCCTGGTTTTCTCTAAAACTCTTTAAAGCAGTGATTCTCAATAGGGCTGGGTACAGGAATTTGAATTTCAGTTCTGGGATTGATAGCAGGGTAGCATATGTGGTTCAAAAAAGTATCTTTACTATTCCAACCTAGTTTTGTGTATGGAAAATAAGTATGTCGTTTTTTAAATAAAAAGTGAAAGCTCAAAGATATTTGGTTTGTGAAGAATACACAGAAAATAGAGTCTATGTTCTGTGTATCAGTGATTCTCAGTGTGAGAAGGATTCATCAGAATTTCTGGGAAGTGGGAGAAGGATATTTATGTTTACCAAAAGAGGGCACAGATTAATAAAAAAAAATAGTTTGAGAAGCACTGCTTTAGAGACCAGAATTCTTTTGAAATCAGAAAGTCATTCCATTTTGCTTGCTCAGCACCCAGCATAGTGTCTGACACATAGTAGGTGCTTGATATAATTGTTTGTTGAATGAATCAAAAGTTCAAATTTGTTCCACAAATGATATTTTGGATATTGAAAGAGAAGCTGCCAATGTTCCATTTGTACAACAAAGTGGCAGAGATTGATTTGAGAATGCATTAGCATCTTGAGGATTTTAATTAGCAACATTTAAATTGTTTCATAAAATTCAGTGGTGCACTTTGTAAGGTGTATATGTATGTGAAGAGGTTGGTTTTTATTTTGAACTGCACAGATCTTCTGTGCTTTCACCTTAATTTTGAATTTTGTTTTCTTGCAAAGAGGAAAATGGGCACGATTTTTCATTCTTGTTGACTTTTTAAACTAAATAAAATACTGGCAGCCTGAGGAGCTTTGAACTCTTTGATCCTTTGATGTGTTAGATGATGAGGACATGAAATCTAAACCAAGAAGGGCATTGGTGTGACCGAGCAAGAGACAAAGGCCAGAAATAGAATGAAAGAGCCCAAGGGGCAGTAAAGTCTGGCAACTGAATGGTGGTTTTCAAGCAGAGAACACTGTGTTCTTGACCACCTGGTTTGCCTGACCCAGCATCTGAAGGGTAATCCGTTTCTCACGTCTTGTGGACTTGTTTAATTATGCTCATGGCTGAATACTCATCTTAAAAGTTCAGTTGAGAAACAATCAGTTAGCTTTCAGCTGTGAAGTCATTTTGGTCCTCTTGAAGATCTCTACAAGTTGTCATTAATTAAAATATCACTTATCTTTCCCAAAGTGTATTACCGGTCGTATCTTAATGTGCCTATTTCATTTAGGATACGGGATGCCCAGGAAGAGAAGATACTTTATTCAGTGCATACAGTCTTGACTTTGTTTAATATGTGGCTTCCACTCTTGGTAACTCACCAATATTAATCATAGTGAAAGACACAAATTGGAACTTGCCTTCAACTAGGTTGTATGATTTCACTTTCAAGAACCAAATGAACAAGAACAACAAGGAAACATCAAAAGCATCTGCTAGATATCAGCCAGAGGTAGGGCTCTTACACAAATCAATTGAGGCAGGACATCTCGCTGCTGGGAGCTCCCACCTAATTCCATAGACAGACAGGTACCACTGAAAGTTCTTCAGCAGAGAAATGACTTGATCAAAGTAGTGCTTGAAGAAACTTAACCCAGCAATTTTGTGTGTGCTTAAGGAACAAAAAATAAGAATCACATAGTGTAGTTAGAAAAGCCAGGTATGATATCACTAGAATAAAAAAAAAGTGCTAATATCCCAGCTGTAGAGTACAAAAGAAGGGACTAATATAGAAGTAACAGAAAAAATAAGATGGAGGCAGGATAGGAGTGTCACAGTCCCTTCCCCCTTTAAGTTTGGATTGGTGGTTTGACATATTATGAATTTGCATAGACGTCTTTGGCATCTTTGGTCTACAGCTAAATGAAAATAGACTACTTACCTTCCAAAAGTGTGTTAACTGTCCTGTGGGCACAACTTGAATGACTTCTGAAAAATAGTGTATCCTTTGCCCAACCCTTGACCAAATCAGGAAAGTAAAATGGGCAAAAGTGTTATAACAGTTTCTTCTCATATTCCCCAATATGCCCATATTGGACAACTCAAATAATAATCAATTCTTTGCCAGTGTCAGAGCTGACTAAACTGCCATAATGCACCTGAGTTCAAGATGTTTGTTTGGTAATTTACAGAGACAAACCCAACCTAATATCACTCAGTCAACCCATCAAACACTTATTGAACACCTTCTGAGTGCTAGGCACTACGCACAAGTACTTGGGATACAAAGATGAATAGAAAATAGACCAAGGGTAAAAAATATCATGGTCTCATTTAATGTTGTTATTGTTGTTGTTGTCATTGTTTGTGATGTTTAAGTGTATAAAGTATGAAGGAACTAAAATCTAGAATCTAAAAAGAAGAATCTAGAATCTAAAAAGAAGATCAGGAATAAAGTGAATTCTGATGGGGATTTGGAAGAATGAATAGGACGTTAGCAGTTGGACAAGACTGGGTAAAGTACATGAGGGGAATGGGACAGGATTGTAAACTCTTGAAGATAAAGATATATGGGGTGATTAGATGGTAGCAAGTCACTTGGCATTCTTGGGATGGAATGTCACACACAAACACTGAGGCTAGGTCAGGGTAAAGCTGATTTTAGGCAAAGACTCTTTCCTCTTTGAGTCACAGGTCACTTTGTTCTTTTTTTTATTCAAATAATATTTATCGGAAGCATACTATGTGGCCATCTTTGTGTTGGTGTTAGGGATACAACTTCCTTCTTAGAACCTAGGGTTTAATTAGGAATTCAGGTACAAACAGGTGATTCTGACACAGTATCAAAAGTATTTCTATGTAGACAAATATGTGATGTTTAAGATTGTAAATCCTTCAGTAAGGTGCCTAAATTCAGAATCTACTTATGTCACTAGTTGTAGAAACTTGGGAAATTTACTTAATTTCTCTGTAGCTTATATTACTTATCTGAGGAAATAATAATTACCTCATAAGGTTGTTGTGAGTATTAGAGGTGTTAAGATATATTAGCCCATGGGGCACCCGGGTGACTCAGTTGGTTAAACATCTGACTCTTGGTTTCAGCTCAGGTCAAAATTCTCACGGTTGTGAGATCAAGCCCGGAGTTGGGCTCCGCACTGGGTGTAGAACCTGTTTAAGACTCTCTCGCCCTCTCCCTCTGCCCCTCCCCCAACTCACATGTGCTCCCACACTCTCTCTGTCTAAAATAAAATAAATAAATAATATATTTTTAAAAAGATACACAGCCCACTTAGAACAGATCCCGGAATAAAATAAGTGCTCAAGTGTTATTAGCAACAACTATATATATATATATATATATATATATATATATATATATATACACACACACACACACACATATATAGCTATATAGATACATACATATAAACGTGTATATATATACATATATATGTATATATATGTCTATTTATAGAGTCTATATATGACTATTCTTGTTACAAGGTGCTATGGTGGCAAAAAGAAAAAAAAAATGAACATACAGTAGAGAAGTCAGAAAAAGTGGAAGAAACCTCTAAATGGAGACATAAGGCGACATGGGGATTAACCAAGTAAAAAATAAGTTGGAGAAGGAAAGTTTCAGACCAAGATGGCAGCATATACAAAAGCTCATGGGTATCAGGACATAGCAAATTCAGGGCAGTATAAATGGTCCAATGGCACAGAGACATATAAAAAGAGATGGGGAGTGGAGAAAATAAGCCCGGAGAAATAAGCTGGAGCAAAATCAACAGATATGATTACTTGAGGTCTGTCCTGATGGCAGTAAACAGTAAAAGGTTTTAAGTTGGAGACTGACATGACAGACCACCCTGGATACAGTGTAGTAAATGTGTTGAAGAGACATAAAGTTAGAAAAGGGGGCCAGAACTCAAGAACATGAGCACAAAATGAAGTGGGCATTTGTTCAAGCTATGGAAATGAGAACACAGTATTGACAAACTTATGACGTATTAACTGATAGAGTTAGAAGGATAGAGAAGAGTTAGAGGTAGTTCCTTAAGGTCCTAGCAACTCAGTGGCCTGAGGTGTCATTTGCTAAGATCTGAACCAGAGGACAGAGATTCAAGTTTGGCGGGAAAGAGACCAAGTTCAGTATTGTACGTGTTGAGCTTCAGATGTCTATGAGGCATCCAAATGGAAATAATAAATATTCGGATGTGTGTGTCTGGAACTTAGAAGACAGCTACCAGCTAGAGATGAATTTTAGAGTTATCACCATGGAATTAAGTCATGTCACCCAGAGAATGTTCTTAGAATGAAGAGAAGTAGGCAGATCCTTGAACATATAGGCAGAAAAAAGAGCCCAAAATAAAGATTGGGAAAGACAACTATAGACATAGAAGGAAAACCAAGATTATGAGGTTTCAAATGAAGCCAAAGCAAGAACGTATTTCAAGAGAGGACTCTCCAGTAAGATAAGTCCTTCCATTGGATTTAGTTACATATGAGTCACTAGTCAATTTGATGGGAAGGATAGAGACAGTGAATGTGCTGTATGGAAGTAGATGCCGCAAGTGCCAGAAACCTAACAGATTTGGCTTTGAGGAAGAATAGACAAGATAGAACTAAAAACAAATGGAGAATGGAATTGATTGATGTTCTGATTTTTTTAGATGTTTTTAGATGGGAAATATTTGGTCATGACAGAAAGAAGCCAGGAAAGTATTCTAAAGTTTGAAGATGTAACTCATGAAGGGCATGAGTGATATAACTAGGTCATTGAGGAAGGCAGACATCTCTTGTGGGAATGTGGGAAGATAGGAGGAAGTCTTGATATAAGTGTATATAAGTCTTTAAATGTAGGACTAGGATATTAAAGTATATTTATGAGATAAATACTATTTGCTTTTATGTGAAGTATTTAGTAGCATCTTCTGAGAGCAGGTGGAAAATGGCATGGGAGAGGATTTAAGGAGAACAGAGATTTGGAAAACTGTGGAGTAAGAAAGCTAACTACCAATATGTAGAAAGTTTGAAGGGCAATAGGGGAGGTCCATTAGAAGCTAAAGATTATGGATTTTTGTGATGCCAATCTGTGAAGATGTTTGATTTTCTGCTGTAGTGATCAGTAGCCAAGAAGGCAGACAGGTGGATTAATCCAGGGCTAAGGTTTTACTGACTAGAGTGAGAAAAAGGCCAGTATGTGCTGACAGTATTGGCAAGAGAGTGATTGAGTGACAAACCACAGTTTCCAGATCAACAGAAAGAGAAAAGTGGGCCATAGGGATGCGAGAGAGGGAGAAACAGGGAATATAGAGAACAGAGGTCTCGATGAGATATACAAAGTGGTCAGAAGAGAAGACTTGGTTTAAGATTATGGATAATGGCGGTGCCCGGGTGGCTCAGGTGGTTGAACATCTGCCTTCAGCTCTGGTCATGATCCCGGGATCCTGGGATTGAGCCCCACGTCGGGCTCCTGGCTCAGCGGGGAGCCTGCTTCTCCCTCTCCCTCTGCCTCTCCCCATGCTCATGCTCTCTCTCTCTCTGTATCTCTGTGTCTCAAATGAATAAATAAAATCTTTAAAAAAAAAGATTATGGATAATGAAGCATTTCTTAGCAAAGTCAAAGTCATGAAAGCAGGTGGTCAAAGGTGGACTTGAGGTGAAGGTGACAGAGGTTAAAGAAACCAAGCAATACGAATGTAAGAGACTGCTGCTTAAGTGGGTATTTTTGTAAGTCTGAATTTTTTGTGTTTTATTTGTTTTCTGACATTAATAAGATGTCAGCCAATCACTGATAGAATGGATAGAACATATTTCTGGAACATATTACAAAGACACTAAAGACTTCCTCTAAGAATTTTTAAAAATGAAGTTCTTTCCAGAACACTTGGAATATAGATCTAATTAAAGGCAGAAACATGTATCAGATCAGTGTTTTTCAGGGCATGATTTGTGTATCACCATGATACTTCCAATGATTTTAGGAGTATAGGGGATCAAACGTTATTTTTACTCTAGCAGCTGTATAGTTACTTCAGTGTGAATTTGAATAACATAGAATAAGCTCATCAAACACATAGCTTAAGGGATACTTTGCTTAGGAAAGGTTTAAGGTAAATTGTTAAAATGTGAATACATTTTTTTAAAAAAATAATAATTCAGGAAGAATACAGGTGAGGCAAGAGTGGCAATGTCCGAAAAAAGTGGCTACAGTTTGGGAAATGTAGTCCTAGATTTATTTCACAGGACTCATCTCTCCTTGTCAAAGTCTCTGCTGCGCCTCATCCAGCTTATTTCAGGGCCAGAAGACAGAGGCTGAAACTACCCTGTATATTTTCATGCAAAATCACAGGAGCCTATTCTCTTTTTAGTGTTTCTTTTCCCTAACAGTTATAACTTTTTAAAAAGATACTCCCATTTTAGGCAAATTTGAATGAAAAAAATGGCAAGTAAAATATCATTTTTTTTCTATTCACAGTTTGATTTTATGAGGAACAAAGGAAAACTACTGATAATTTGGTGTCAGATTCAGCTCTGAGCTCTGAGCTGACTTTCCCTGAAGGGCATCATCAAGAAATCAGGCAAAAGACTACTATGGACAGGAAACCAAAGTAGAACCAAAATTCATTCTTCTTTGCGAAAAATCTTAGCGTTCAAAACTTGAACCTGTGTTTGGGAAAAATGAAAAAAATAAAAAGGAGCCAAAAAATTCATTGATAGGAATCTGTAGAACTTCTGGAACATATGCATTTTTTGTCATATCTTTTCTACACACCAGCTAAAATAGGTTGAAAGTAGTCAACGTTATCAGGGCAACTTCACAATGAGGTTTCACAGAAAAGGCATATGTAAATCACAATAGAGTTACACTCAGTTTGTTCAAATATGAACTTAAGTGTCAGATTTCTAGCCAGGGAGTCATGCTATAAGAATGAAGTCCTTCACAGAGGTACTTGCCTGGATTAAGACCAAATTCACTGCTAAAATCATGTGCAGTTTTTGCTGCACATTGTCTTTGCTAGTCAGTAACATCAGTTTGCATTAGAAATTAATGCATTGCATTAATTTGGAATTGGTCATGCTCTACCAAAGATTTGGTTGAAGCCTACCTGTATACTGCCTCTTCTTGAATGGGAATCACTTTATAAACCTAGCTCATAATTGGGGACAGGGGCGTATTTGAGCTATTTCAAAGAACAAAACCATTTTTCAAGCTCTAATAAAATTTGTTTTCATGGATACCATGAGCTAATTACAAATGATTTCCATCTCTTAATTAAAAATTAGGTCCATTAGTACCTCCAATTAACAATAATTAGCCATTAAATTGTATTTACTGTAAAAGACCTGACAGAGTTATGTGTTCCTACAAGCCATGCATGAAAATCGGTCTCATTTCTTTGCTCAAATATTGTGCATCTATTTTAATTACAAAACTTCATTTGTTTAAATATACTAATTGATTGTTTCTTTTCAATAAATTCTAATAAGGGAGACTTTGTTCTACTTATAATTCACTCATTCAACTAATATTTATGAGCTCCTAGAGTGCTATAAGGAACAAAGACTAGATGGTATAAAATAGAGATGTACCCATTTCATTCAAAGAACGTGGAATCTAACAACAGAGCACAGGGCTGTAATGACTTATATAACACAGCATGCGACAGATATAAAAGCAGTTTGCAGAAAAGACTTTGTATGAGTATTTGACAAATAGGCACGTGCATGCTGTCATTGTGTTCCTACTAGTGCATTTATATTGTTCACTACATTACAAAAATAAAGCCTTAAACACTTTTCCTGTGGGGCCACAATGTTTTATTGCTTTATTCAAGTAACTGATAAATAAAGGGAGCTTAAGTCAATCGACTGTTCTGATATATAAACATCACTAATTTAGCCCAATTTGGGGAGGGGTGCATATGGAGGGAGTTGGGATAGAAGGATGCAAAATTTTTGTCTTATCTTCTAATCCAGCAAGTTTTTTATGTAAAAGTCCATACTATAAATATTTTAGGCTTTGACAGCCATAGAGTGTATCATAACGACTCAACTCTGCCTTAGGGGTGAAAACAGCCACAGACTGTGTATAAATGGATGAGTATAGCTATATCCCAATAAAGCTTTATTTATAAAAATGGCAACAAGCTGGATTTAGCCTATGGGTTATATAGTTTGCCCACCCCTGCTCTAATCAATTCATTTCACAAGTATTCCAAGTTAAATACTATACTGACATCAAAATAAGCATGAAGTACATTTCATTTCAAAGTTGGCATTTTTGTGTTTTTTAATTTCATGAAAGGCATACAGAATATCAGAAAAGCAGAGGTGGGAGAGGTTGAGATAAAGACACAGAGAGCCATTTCTTAATATTTTAGTGTGTACAGCATAATTGTTTGTGGTACTGAAGTATTAAAACTCTGAGTACCTTTTTTTTTTTTTTAAATTTCTCACATACTCATCATCTCTGGGTTTCCTGGGACTTATTTGTTTGGACCAGCAATGGGGGATTATCAACCAGGAAAATTAAATATATATTCTGTTTAATATCCTCTTGATGGCTTTTAGAATTCTGTGCTTTTAGAAATCTATAGAAAAGGTAAGAAGTCATCCAAACGGATTTGTAGTAAAAATATATTTTACATCTTTGTCACACCACCTAGCCTGGTATTCTCATGGCCCTTGTGGTTGATTGGCGTCCACTGAAGTCATTCTTGATTTGTCAGTACTAGCTAGTTATTCTGTTTCCCCCTGGGTAACCACATGCCTGAGTACTGTATAGTGCTTTGCACTCAAGGTGAAGGCAAGCTTTCCTGGTTTTGTCTAAAGACTTAACACTGCAATAAGGCAGGCCTGGGAGGGCTGGAGATAGTACTGCCCTTCTATGGCAGGGTCAGAGCGAATTTCCCTGCATAATGCAGCACACACAAGACGTGGAGAGGCAGCAGCCAAAATGCTGTCTCTTTACAGCAGAATCCTCCTCAGTGAGTGGCAGCGATGGGCCTAGGGCATTCCACAGCATCAGGGACATAGTGTCACTTGGTACCCCAACCATCCCCAAGGACAGTACCTGTGTGATGGCAGCAGAGGAAGAGAGCATTTTTCAAGACGAGGATTGATACTAAAGGAAGCTAACTGCATGCGCGGGAATCAGCGCATCTGGTCCTGAAAGCACATGGTTCCCTTTTTAATCAACGGCACAAAGTAGGCACGGGAGGTTCCTGTTAGAGAATCCAACCCTGACTTGACTATCATGCAGCACTTGCTAGAGGCGGGCTAGAGACATCTGATCCTGGAGAGACATGGCCTGACAGACATGCCAACATTTCTCTAGACTCTGTTAAATTAGTTTATCAGAAAGCAAAATACCTGAACCGTGTGATTATACATTCCCATAGAAATGCTTTCTCAGAGTTAAAATGTAATGTTTTAACCTCTTCTTTCTTAGAAGGGTGACACATGACACAGACACTTAAACCACATCACTAGCTTTCTAGAGACACTACAGTGGAAGTAATTGTCCATTATTTTACCCGATGTTCCCTTAAAGAAGCCGATGAGGAATTGCTGCTTGAGTTCAGTGCCTCGGCAAGTATCTCTCTCCAGATGAGCAGATATCCTTCTTTTTAACTGACATTCTAAAGTACATAACTTAATCTATTTCCCTTTTGGCCCTGGCTATCAAGACAGTTCGCGTCAGATGCAGTACATTGCAAACGTTCCCAGTGGCATGTTCTCTTGATTGCTCTTGACTCTTCATTGATTTGTTGGTGTTTTTAATTGTGCTTTTTAATATAGTGCTTAATTATTTAAACCCTTCACAGATTTGACTTGGAAATACAAAAGCTCTCATTTTTATGGTAAAAAGCATAAATGAAAAAAATGCTAACGGGCTCAGGGCAGTTTGCGTGCTGTAAAGTCTCAGTGGCAAGATAAAATGCAAGATGATTGTGATGATGTGTTGATCTGATCTAAAAATTGGCCAGCAGGCAGATTTCATTTATTCACACACATGCAACTTGGAATAGGAAAAAGGATGGTATCATAATTAGAAATGGCTTTCAGAGTCAAGAAGGTGTATGTGATACCTGGTCCAACTATTTAATAATTATTTCCCAATAAATTTTACTTAAATTTTCCAAAGCTTACTTTTCCCCTCCTTAAGTACAGAGAGTGCATTAGCACATCTCTGTGTACTTATGTGAGGAATGAGATGACCTATCTAAAGTACTTAGTACATGCCTGAGTCATAATAGATATTAAATAACTGAGGCTTCCTTTTCTTTTCCTTTCCCTGCATTCAGGGAAGTATGTTGGACTTTCTGAAGTGTCACTAACCTTACATTTGCCCTAAGAGATTGGCTGAACCAATGCTATTTTAAAATAGAGTTCCCAAGCCCAGTATCTAACAATAGAAGAACTATTAAAGGAGTTGACTTTGTATCTTCCCTATTGTCTGAACTATGATAATATTATTAGTTGAATTAATATAATAAATAAAATTTAAACATATTTTAACAACATGAGAAAATAATATTCATAATGTAAAGTGGGAAAGGTGACAAAATTGAACCACCGTTATAATTTTGAGTCCTAAACATGCGTGTGAAGCTAAACAAGAGTGCATTACCTAATTATCATGTGTTTTTAATTTTTTTCTAAGCTTTTTGAAATGTTGCTTTGCAGCTTGTATCATTTACTAAAATGTTAACAGCACAGTCTTTCAATATATCTAGTATTGGAGAGATACTTATAGACAAAGAAAATGAGTGTATTAGTATACAGATGATAATAATGATGATTGTCATGATTAGATCATGCAGTGGTAGCATCAGTGACCTCTAAAATTTTCCCCACTTCTATTCTTATATCTCAACACTATGGCATTTATGGTAGAATTAAAAGAAACCTATTTCTTTGATAAAAGTGGCACCGAATTTTTGAGCAATTCTGTAGCCTCAAGTCAGTCTTAATTTTTTATGTGAATTCATCATCCACCTACCAGATGGTGCATCTTCACAATCAGTTGACCACTGCTTTTAACATTGCCCATATTGAAATCATATTTCAAATGATATATGTGTCCCTGGCATGCAGCACTTGGAACAACCTAAAATCTTCTCAGTTTATTTAATGGGAGACTTCCAGTCTCTTGTGGTTTATGGAATTGATAAAATATGTTTGAAATTAGGATCATATATAATATACTTTAATTACATGTGGATATTAAGTCTAATTCCATGAGTTTTAATATGTATATATATACACATACAATTATATGTGTATATACATGTTCATATGTGTACACCTTTAAAATGTACATTTAAAATAAAAATCTGCTTTTGGAGATAATTTGTTTTCCCAAGTTGCAGATCACAAAACATTTATTCAAGTCCACTTGCCATCCAAGATGCTGCTTATACATCCTTCTTTTCTACTACTAACTTTTATTCATTTTGATAATGTGGAATATATCACAAACAGTATATTACTTCTTATCAGGCCAGATCTTCTTTTTTACTTGTCTGAACTGTGCACTTTGGTGGACTCACTGTGATTTAGCTTTGATACAATATTGATTGCAAAACCATCAGCTCTCTGACCTAGATACTACAAGTTTCCAATCAAGTTTCCTTAAAAATGAAAAACAAAAAGTTGAAAAGATTTTAAACCAATGGTGCCCTTTAATTTACATGCAATGGACATAATTCAGCTGGCAGCAGAATCATGTTGGATTCAGGGTAATGGATTGCAGGCCCCTATAAGGCATAAATTTAATTACTTTATGTGCCTGCTCTGCATCCAGCATTCTGCCCAAGAGACTCAGATCTGGGAAAGCACAGAACTCCAGATTCAGGAAATGGGAATTTCATTCATAATTGAGCAGTTACTTTAGCAAGTCAAATATGTGGAGTTGGTTTAAAAAAAAAATCATTGAGGTTTTTGAGATATTTGTTCTGGAAGAATAAGCCTACTAGCCAAAGAAGACCAGAAACCAACTATAGTCAAATAAAATTAGATTTACTAGCTTGAAAAATGAGGGAAAAGTTGCAGGTGAACCATAGAGCATCTCAGAAGAGGGAATTTGGAGGGACTTACAAGATTCAAACTTGTATAGTAGGACTTTGGGAAGGGCTTCAGGAAGTAAGTTTATTCTGCATTGGGTGCTGTCAGGAATGGGGGGGGGCAACTGAATGATTGGATGTCTTAGTAAGTATTGTCTACTAAGTGAGACGAACAAAGCAAACTAGAGTTAACATTGGTTATGATGCAGTAGTCACTCACATTAGACAGAAAAGGGAGGTGTTTGATTATTTTTAGGTTTGCAAAATGCCCTTGCCTCCCTCTGTCCTTTATCCCCCAGTCATCAAATGTTCTTGTCTGATAATTGTTGATAATTCTTAAAAATTGTTTAATTGGGAATACTATGACCTTGCTAATAGCTCCTAGCTAATTAAAGATCATTTGAAACATTTCCATAAATTCTTTCCTTATCTAAAGGCCAATTATAATGTTGCCTGATAAAAATATAGCAGAACATTCAATGGCCTTGGTAAAAGGTCAGTACAAACATGAGATAGGTCAAAATGTGTTTTATTTATCATAAGCATTGAGTGTATATGGAAAGTACTGCTAATGCAAAAATGAATCTCTGTACACAAAGAATACCTTATGTTCAAGATGCTGTGCTAAGTACTCTGTGTGGATTGATTAGTTACATTTGATCATCACAACCACCCAGTAAGGAAGTTTCTATGTCCTCTACAAAATGATTCTTTACAAGATCAGCTGGATCCCCCTACTCATATTTATGCTCCTTCAGCTGTTTTAAACTTTTCAGCCTTCTCAAGTTCCATACACAAGTCTTGCCATTTATGCTCAGAAGATGGCTACCTCCTCCTTTATGAGAAGATGAATACCATATTTGATCTGATCTCCCACAAATGTTTTCTCTTTACTTCAAACGTCTCTTTCTTCATTCTTCCTCTCTTCCTATCCTTTTGTATTTTGTACAATGTTAATGTACAATGTCAATTGTCAATGTTAACCCTTCCTTCTATGTTCTTGTTTTCATGTCCTAACCTCTGATGTTCTTACAGCAGTGATCCCACATACACCTTCTTCAACATATACTTATCTATTGATGACATTTCCTCTGGTCAAACAAAAACAAAAGGTGTAGATTCTTTCTATCTTGTTTTCCAGAGTACTGGTCTTAGGGTACTTTGCTTTTCTTTGTTCTCTTCCTCAGTGAAGTTGTCTGCTTCCTCAGCTTTAACCATCATGTAGATGGCCTCCAAATCTCAATTGCTCATCCCATCCCTTGAATTCCATGCCCCTGATTCTAGATACCTCCCAAATGTCCCCCTTCCCCTTCCACCACCCTTGGCTGGCCCACTGAAGCCCAGACTTCATATTCACAATTCAAGACTCAATCTTTCCTCCCAGTCTACTTTCTCCCACAGACTTCCCTACGGTTCAAGCAAACCACTTTCAGTATTATTTCTCTAAGACAAGATTTTCAACATGAAGTCTATCTATGAGTTTAAGATTGTTATGTTCTTTGACAGTGGCTTGGACTATATATAGCTCTTCCTTTTGGGTGAGAACCATATGATTTAATACTCAACTGAGCTTGAGTAGAATAGAAAATCTCTTATAAATTGTCAAGTCATTTTTCTTGCCAAGATATTGTACTTCAAAGTTCAGAGACGTTTTGGCTCACTCTTCCCCACATGCAGCTTTCCTTTTTTTTTTTTTTAATTCCACAATATACTTTGAATCTGCTCTCCATCTGAATCGCATTCCATTCTATTACCCCAGTCCAGGTTGGGTCCTTTTTACCTTCTAATTTTATTATTGAAAAGTCAATACCTGGCCTTTCTTATTTAGCCTTCACACAAATGCCTGAATAAACTTGAGATTAACATTTTTACTTTAACTTGATCAGCAAGGATATGATCTTCATATAACAATTGGGAGTTACTTAGTAAATAACTATCCCTACTCTATCCTTCTACTGCCAGGGAGAGTGTACAGATTAGATCTCTGAATCTAATGTCAACTTTTCTTTTTTTTTTTTTTTTAAAGATTTTATTTATTTATTTGACAGAGAGAGACACAGCGAGAGAGGGAACACAAGCAGGGGGAGTGGGAGAAGCAGGCTTCCCCAGGAGCAGGGAGCCTGATGTGGGGCTCGATCCCAGGACCCTGGGATCATGACCTGAGCCGAAGGCAGACACTTAATGACTGAGTCACCCAGGCGCCCCTAATATCAACTTTTCTAATAGCAACACTCAAACTTGGAAACCAGTACATACCAGAAATGTGACACTACTCAAAGCTATGGGGGCTTACAGAGATTACTCTACAGGGACGTGGGTGTTAAAACAGCGTCATATTGTAGAACCACACTGGTGATTGCTCATTGTTCTCTGTGTGAGTGCAGACCTAAATTTTTTCTGGGAAGAATCTTATCTCTCCTGCAGCTAACCTCCAAATAGTGGGAGGTCTATTTTGGGTGGAGTGAGTTGGTTTTCTTAAATTCTTCTTAGCTTCTTCAATTTGACACTGTCTATCCCATGCCAAGTTCAGCATTGGGACTTATGTGTTACCAGCAGCAAAGAAAGCCACATTCCAAGTCCTTGTCAAGAAGTACAGTGCCAGAGTCACAAATGCTCATACTTTTCAGAATCTTGGCTAAAGGAAAATAATATTTTTGGAGGAATATTTGGATAATATGCCATATATCCATTCTCCTTAGTTATTCTAAATTATAGCCTTGGATTAAGAAGCTGTCTTACCTGGAATTCTGTGTCCCACTGACCCCCTGAAAAATAGCTTTTTCTCAAGTATGCACTGGCACAATGCCATTCACTTCCATTTGAAGGACACTATAATAATAGCCCTTGGAAACTTACTTTGCTTACTTTAGAGCTTTTCCTCCTTAAACTACACAGTATCTGCTCTTTTCTGACCTGTGGGAGAAATGTCTCTCTCGCCTCCATATTGGGAATTATTCTTCTATGCATCTGATTTATTTTCTTACCTAATGGACGCAGTATCGTGTAATTCATTGCTAACTAACTCTGATGAATTTTAGTGGCCTTGCTGACTTCATCTTACTTTTTTCCCTTCATCTCATTTTTCTCACTCATTTGATACTACAACATTTTGTACAATTTTGGAAGCTGCCTTAAATCCTTTTTGGGAGCAAGCTGAGCTATAATTAAATAAATGAGTGGAGACTCCGAATGTATAATATTCTTAGTCATGAGCCACAACTCAAAGTGTGCAAGAGTTAAGAAGGACTCATCAACCTTGTGTTGGAGACTGCCACTGTATAATCCTCAAGCTACTCTTCCAACTGCTTTTCCTACCATGTCCCTTCATAATTCTTTTCTTTCACTGGTCACAGTTATTTGTAGGGTGTGTTTGACTGTGAGCAGTTTCTTTCTTGCTTGGCCTATGCTGACTTTCTACTTCTTCTCTGCCACATCTGCAGTTTCTGCTGGTCAAATCTTACTCATCTTTAACAATGTCTCTGCCATGAATCTCTTCCCAATTTTCACAGCCAGATGTGATGTCACTTCAGTTTGAAAATTCAAAGTCCTCTGTTAACACCTGTTGTACTCCCCCTGACAGTATTGTATATTCCTCGCCACCTCTCCACCCCATCTTGAGATTGCAGGTCCCTGGAGCTTTGGAGTTCAAGAACTGTGCTAATCCCATTATGCCTAGTTGTACTAAAGCTCAAATTTTTGATGAAAATAAAAGTCTTAAATAAGGTCTCACCCTCAAGGACAGACTTCAGTGTTGACTTTTACTCCAAATAAATTTAAAAGACCAAATGTGAAGGTAATACTAAGCTAGTCAGAGGCCTGAATTTTCTCTAATAGGCCTAAAATTTAGGACAATTTCCCCCCCCAGAGAGTTACTCTATTTAACTGTCATCCCTTGACAGGATTACCATGGCATCCATCTGACTGGTCTTGCTGATTCAAGCCTTAACCCACCGCAATCCCTTCTCTCAACAACCACCAGCGTCATCTTTCTAAAACTGTTTCAAGTCCTTCCACAGCCTTCAAAACTTCCTCCTCAGTCCTTAGTCCCTGCTACAAGGTCCTTCATGATCCCCATGTCTACTTCTCCACACTCATCTCTCACTACTTCTGTGCACCAGGCATAATTGCTTTCAATTTGCAGGATGGGCCAAGCTTCCAGGGTCTTTGCCTAAGTGGAAATATAACTATGAGTCGTCCCTCTGTCTAGATGCTCTGTCTAGATGTCTAATGTTTTTCCCTCTACTCTTCAATTTGCTAATTCAGGCTTGTCTTCCAGGGATTGTCTCAGATGCTTTTTTTTTTTTTTTCTTGAAGTCTCCTTTATCTTTCTATCTTGTCTTAGATGGCATTTTTCTTATTCTTTTAGGTTCCTCAGAGTATCTTCATCATAACATTTAACACACTGAATCATCATCTTCTGTTTAATTATATTTCTTTCCCTCTAGAGTGAGGACTATAAACTCCTTCAAAGCAGGGACTACTTATATTTACCTTATTTCCCTGTTGGCCAGCACCATCTGAGTAGGTGTTTAATAAATATTTGTTGGTTGAATAAATGATGCCCACATGTAAGAATGCTGATTTGGTAGACACACCTATATAATCCTAACCTGAACTTCAAAAAAAAATTAAAATAGTAAAAGGAAAACAGAATTCCCAAGAATTTTGGAAATTTGAATGAACAACTAAATGCAGAGAGCTTTCTGAATGGGATAGGAAAATCTCATGAACAAGAAGGTGGAAGAAAAAGTGAAAAAAGTTGGAGGAAATGGAATTATTGGGAAAGGAGTCTTAATGAAATAATTTAAAATGTTGGTGGAAACCCACAAAGTGTCTGTTAGAAATATGACTGCCCTTCAGCAATGCTGCTTATCTGGAAGATTTCATTTTGTTAATTGTCTTCCCTAGATAACCATCATATTCATTTATCTTACTAACATCATTATAATTGATTCCCCAGAGTCACCTTCTGGAAGTACTTTCATACCCTTTTTATTGCCTAGGCTCCTCACAAGTACACCACTGCAAACACACTGGTCCCAATGACATAGCATCTTTGCCTAATTTGTGTGTGTGTTAATTCTTCAATGGCCTGTGTCATACCTTTTGCATATTGTCTAAAAGACATGCATCCAGGTGCCCCATACTCATTGTGACTGGCAGTCAGGACAATTAATGGCCTTTAGTTCTTTTTCATTAATGCAATGGAAAAGCACCATGCCCAATCCATTAGTGATGCACTATTATATTAAGAGCTTACTTAAGAAACACAGCCAGCCAGTGGACATAAGGCTGGTTTCCCTTAAATAGGATTTTCAGCCATGATCAAACAAGGCACCTTTTCATCTAGCAGGAAAGTTGCTGCTCTCTCCCTGTCTCTCTTTCTCACTGTGTTTTGTCCTAATTTATCCTGGCAGTCCATAAGGAACTTAACTAATGTTTTCTAAATGACATTGAAAATTCTTGAAGATTAACAGTGTTCATAGGGATAAAATATCAATTTGTCTTTTGAAAACTTCTCTTTGATTGTTCCTGTCTGTGGGTTTTAGTTTCTTGAATTCCTTACTCTCAAAGAGAGATTTTTCCTCTTGATTTTTCTCGCTATGAAACTGGTTATAAGTATAAAATAAGCAGCCATTCTGTTTGGGTTTATTTTTTATTATTATTCTTTTAGCATTCATGCAGATAAACCCCCCCTGTTATTTGCATTCCTTTAGGAAATTATGTTTGATTGATGGCCTTGAACTTGGCTAGTTTAGGCAAGATTTGAGGATTTTTTAATCCCCTAAACCTAATTGGATTATTTTGACCCTAGCTGATAGTATAAGGTGTCTATTTGCGTTAAAACTCCCACCACTGGCATTTTTACTTATCACCCAAGCCATTTAAGGCTTCAAGTTCATTTGAAGAACTAATTCCATGTGATGTTAAAGCGCATAAGTGTGTATAAGGCCTAGTTTCTAAAATACCTTTCCTTGGGAAGCTCATCAAGAGTGGAGTGCAACCACTCAGCCACAACAAAGGACATCAACCTCATAGGCCTTTTTCTGTAATCACTAATTTATATGTTTAAAACAATGAGTCTTAACATAAGTAATACAACCAAAGAGTTCTTGTTAAAGCATGGAAAGTGCAGTTTTTGTGTTCACTTCTGCAGTGAGCTCCTGTCACCACTTTTTCTCACTGTAGCCCACTCTCAGTGGCCACACGGGAGGAGAAGACATGACAACCTGACAGCACAGCACAAGTCTCTGAGCCTGTGCCTATGCTGGGCATGCAGCACACAGTGCCGGGATGAATACAGCTTTGAGGAATGTCAGCACTTAGATGCCACCCCCAGTGCTCTTTCTGGGGCCTCTCTGGAGCTGAAAAGGCAGCTGAGACTGTGTGAGCTTGATGGGAAATTAGAATAATCGTAATAGAGACTTCATTTTACTCACTTTCTAGGATTCCAAGTTTACGACTTCACATTTTCAGTTCTCTGCCATTGGTTCTCAAGATGTGGTCCTAGACCGGTAGACTCAGCACCTCCTAAAAACTTGTTAGAAACACAACGCTTAGGCCCACTATCATCGTCTCTTGTAAGTCGTCCAGGTGATTATGATGCTCATTCAAGATTGAGAACCGCTCCAAGCCAGTCAGCCAATCACAGGCAGGTGAAGGGGGTAAGGTTGGACTAATTAAGACAATGGAAGGAACAAAACTGATGGTGGAATAAAAGAAGAATGTTAATTGTCTTCCACTATTCATACTCTTTTCTTCCTTCCAGAATTCTATTATACATTGTTGTTGTCTTGTACAATTTCCTTCCTTTGGTGTGAATTTTTTTTTTAAACCAACAAAATTTGACTTGGAATATGAGTACAGGGAGAACCAGAGAAATCCCTATGTGAATTTATGCAGTCTACTCAAACTATCTGGATTCATGGCCTATAATGATAGATTTAGGAAATCCTGGAAAATGAAATCAAATGAATCGCTATATTTGCATGGTGTGCACATTCACTATGGCCTGGTTACCCATGTTAGTTATGTGGTTACTTCAGGGAGGTCTTAGTAATGTTAAAGTTCTGTTTTAAAAGGACCAAGACTCATATGCAATATATATAAATATATAGAAGTAATCATACCATGTCAACAACCATCTCCCTCTCTAGAACATTCCTTTGAGCCTCCAGTAATTAGAACAGTGACTGAATTGGCCCTTTTTATTTTCCACTGGTGTCAAATACAGTTAAAATGATTACACTGTACTTGGATACTAAGGCTCTTTTTGTAACTGGCAGCATCTAATCCTGATTATTTACTGTTTGTATTTCTAAAATATGAAAAAGAAGCAGAGCTTTCAGCTGAGTTCCCAGTTTCACACCCAGGATGACCTTCATTGTCTACAGACTCAGTGTGACTCATTGCTAATGAGGACAGTTGTACTTTCCTCCTGGCCATGAACCCTAACCCCTCTTTTTGCCAGTGCTGCAGAAAGAATCCTGTGTACAATCGGGAAGAACATTTTTTACCTACATCCCATGTCTTTACAATTTTTTACAATTCCTTTGGGGATACACACACACACACACACACACACACACATATATATATACATACACACGCTTACACACACATATCTATGTCTCTGTTTTACTTTCCTGTTCTTAATGTAAGATAAAACTCCAAGGAAGAATGATAGAAATACAGAGTACAGAATTTGAATGTATCACTTAAACTTTATTAATCTTTTAGTCATTATGTGAAATATAGATTTCCTTATGGAACATATTTAAGCATAACTTCCCAAACAACTACAAGAGTAGAAGATTGAAAATTTTGTGGCATATTAGAATCACCGGGGGAGCTTTAAATATCCAACCACCCAGGCTATGCTCCAGGCTCATTAGATCAGGTTATCTGTAGGTGGGACCCAGACCACCAGGATTTTGTTAAAGCTGCCCAGGTGATTCCAATGTAAAGTCAAGCTTAAAAACCAGGGTCCTTGAGAATGTACCTCAGTCTCATGACATGTTAATGTACTTAAAAAAAAAAAAGAAGAAGAAGAAAAGTTCTAAGGTCCAGCACATTTGGGAAATGTAGCAAACTGCATTAGTCTTCCTAGAGATGCTTACAGAGTCACAATAAATATTTGCCCATTAAACACTGAGAAGTCCTGCAGGGGAAGAAATGATGGATGTAAAGAAGGAAGGAGGAAAAGAGAGAAAAGGACCCTCACCCCCTTGATAAACAAAACTACACAGCTTGGTTTATTCCCTCATTTTTAAAACTCGTTTACTCAGAGATAACTTTGTATGTGGAACACCTGTCAAAAATCCTTGGAACACTCCTTTTATGGAATAGAATTTGAAAGATCCTGAATTAAAGGAATCCACAGTGAAGGCTTTTCTTGCAGTGCTTATTAAAGAAGACCTGGTTATATCCAGCTTTGCTCCACTCCTATATAACATTTGATATTTAAAATAACCTTTTGAGATGGCCAACAGACACATGAAAAGATGCTCAACATCACTTATCATCAAAGAAATGCAAATCAAAAATGAGCTATCACCTTACACCTGTCAGAATGGCTAAAGTCAACAACGTAAGAAACAACAGGTGTCAGTGAGGATGTGGAGAAAGGGGAACCCTATTGCACAGTTGGTGGGAATGCACCTAGTGCAGCCACTGTGGGAAACTGTATGGAAGTGCCTCAAAAATATGTATGGAAGTACCCTATGATCCAGTAATTGCACTACTCAGTATTTATCCAAAGAATACAAAAGCACTAATTCAAAGTTTATAGCACCCCGATGTTTATAGCAGCATTATTTACAAAAGCCAAGATATGGAAGCAGCCCCAGTGTCCATCAATTGATGAATGGATAAAGAAGATGTGGTATACATATACAATGGAATATTATTCAGCCATAAAAAAGAATGAAATCCTCCCATTTCCAATGACATGGGTAGAGCTATAAAGTATAATGCTAAGGGAAATAAGTCTCAGAAAAAAAATACCATATGATTTCACTCATATGTGCAATTTAGGAAACAAACAAAAAAATAAGCAAAGGGGAAAAAAGAGAAAGAAAGGCAAGCCAAGAAACAGACCCTTAACTATAGAGAATAAACTGATGGTTACGAGAAAGGGGCAGGGGGCAGAGTTGTTGGTGAAATAGGTGATGGGGATGAAGGAGTGCACTTGTCCTGATGAGCACAGGATGATGTATGGAAGTGTTGAATTGCTCTACTGTACACCTGAAACTAATAAAACACTCTGTTAACTAACTGAAATTAAAATAAATACTTAAAAACAGAAAAAAAATAATGTGTTCAGTTTAACATTAGAGTTCAGAAATTATGCAAGGTATCTGATAGAAATAAGATACCTGGGTCACAAGCACTATATAAGATTTAGTTTAGGAAAGTCAGTCTCCCAAGATTAACTGAACAAATGAGTTGGATGAGTGGTATCTAGAGAAACCCAAACTTTAGTAACACTGGAAAGGTGTGGGGAATCCAGTCAGGTAGGAGAGCTGGGTGATAGGATAGCAGAAATGGTACCAGGATATAATAGCTCTAGTATTTAATGGCATTTGCAGAGTTGACACAAATAAAGTGATAGTTTGGGACCATTCGGTATCCTTTATTACAATCATGCTCCATTTTATATTCTCTTCTCCTTGGCTTTTCTAAGAACTGTTTCAGAACTTTATATCTCTGGGGCCTATCCAATCAACTAGAGTAATCTTACAGTTCTTTCTTTTGTCAAAACTGACCTGAGCCTGTTTCTCAGGATTTCCTCGCCTCCTTCCTGAGGGCCTATTACACAGTAAAGTACTAATTTCTGAATGTGTTAACATTTAGCCCCAGTACTGGGATGTCAGGCACTGTGGCAGTTTGTTTCCACATTAAGCTGGAATAGTGGCAGATGTGGAATAGTGGCAGCCATTTCCCATAAGAGTTTCCTCAGCGATCTCGGAAAATTCTGGTAACTAGAATCTCCTGTCTAGGAAATGGTCTTGAGATGCTGTAAATAGTAATGAAAAATATTTAATTTAATTAGGCAAACTGAATTTGGGTAAATGTTTAAAAGAGACAGCCAACTATCAGTGTCAGAGAAGTTTCTATCAGTAACTTTTATGGACAGTATGAGAGAGGATAAAATGCTTAACAGGCGTAACACAGAGGCTGCTGTTACTCTGGCCTGCTATGGTTTTGGGCAGTCCTATCCGAGCTGATAATGTTGTGAGTTTTTTTAAACTCATTTTCTCTTTTGCCTAATTTCTTCGTTTAAACTCATATGACCTCCCCAACCACAGGAATATTTAAACATTCGGCTCACAGTGGTTTAATTTAATGGCTCAAATGATGTCACTAAAGACCTATTTTCTTTCTGCATAGCTGCACGTCATCTACATTCCACAGCCTCCCATCTGACATACCCAGTCCCGCTCCCCTGTCCTGGTAGCAGAGTGGCTGTCCCAGAGATGACCCCATATACTCATACTATCCTCTGCCAGCAGAGAGCAAAAGTCATTTCTAGAAATCTACACACACACACACACACACACACACACACACACAAGTTTTTCTTTCCTGGAAGCTCCAGTAAACATCTTCTGTAGTCTCACTGACTCTGAAAGTTTACCCTCATCCACTCCACTACTGTGGAGTTAACTACATTCAAGCTACATGTTTGGGAAAGGGGAACATAAGGATTCTTGAAGGAAATCCAGGTTCCTATTGAGAAGGGGAAATGGCTGCTGAATGGGTAAGAAAAAAATGATGACTACATCTTCCTTCATGTCATTGTTCGTATCTTTTCTCTAGAATCTGTGTTTATTGTAACTTGTGATCTTGAGTCACAGTTTAGTCACTGATCCCTCTTTTTAAGTTTCTCTTCTTGTTTTGTAAATATCCTTTTAGATAAGAATTAAAGGTCATTTTTAAGAAATTCAAACCCACATATTTTTATTTTCTGTAAGTGGGCATGAAATTCATGAAGGAGGACACTGGTTAAACATAGTTGCGTCTCATAAATATTTTTGAATGGTATGTGGGAAACACAATTCCTTTGGTCAAAGGAAAGAGAAAAACAGTCCCAAAACTGTAGAAACATCTGTAGTTAATGTTCTAGGAAAATAGTGTCCATGTAGCCTTCAAGTTAGTGAAGGAATGTCCCCAGGCTCTAAACAGAAACTTAAGTCTTCTAGGATGAAGAAGTCAAGAACAGATGAACTAAGTGGGACCAAGCCAAGGAAAATCAGGACATAAAAATTAAGAATAGTGTGATATCTATATTGATTTTTCTTTCTGTGTGACTTTGGTTGCCTTACTTCCTCTATTGTCTTACTTCTGGTCCTTTTGTTTATACAGTTTTTATATCCATTAGTTTTATTCCCTGTTGGAACTGCTTCTTACATGCTCCTGTCTATGATCAAACCCTTTATTTCTTATTTTTCCAGTGGATGAAAAAATATTAAGATTTAGGGTAACTTTTCAGCCCTTCCAAGTTAACCATACCCAATTTTACCTTCTTTGTTTAAGAATGCTACCCAAATGGGGGTGCCTGGGTGACTCAGTTGGTTAAGTGACTGCCTTCGGCTCAGGTCATGATCCTGGAGTCCCGGGATCGAGTCCCATGTCGGGCTCCCCGCTCGGTGGGGAGTCTGCTTCTCCCTCTGACCCTTTCCCCTCTCATGCTCTCTCTCACTCTCTCTCTCTCTCCAATAAATAAATAAAATCTTTTAAAAAAAAAGAATGTTACCCAAATGTCACTGGGTGCCCCAATATTTTGAAACCAGATAAGATTGACTGGAACCCCCAATTCCATACCCTTTGGAAGTCCACAGCTTTCTGAAATAGGTAGACTTTTCTAGGGTATTATAGGCTCCTCTGTCTGCTCCCTCTGTTCTTCATTGTGTTAGTTCAGATGTGAGTTTATCCCCTTTCCAGTTTTCACACAAAAATCCTACTCAGAATAACATTAATGAACTCTTGGGCATGCTCAATAATGGACACATGATGGGCATTTAAACAATCTCAAATTGATTGTAAAGATGCATCCCTGTGCTTGAAATGCCCTTTCACCACCTCCCCTTGGTGGGATTTCACCCACTTTTCCCCTCTATATCCTTAGGCTTATTCTGCTCATGGGCATCTCTCCCCACCCCCACCCCATCCCCACAGCCACCCCTACCGTGTTTCCTCTGGCTCTCCCTTTTTCTCAAAAATGTAAGTTCCTCCCATTTCGCCTCTTTATAACTATCTTTTCATGTAGGTTAAGTGTCTGTCACCCATGCCTTTAGGGCCCTATGTCCACTCCAGGTGTCTCAGTGTAATTTCTATGAGAAAATAGATGAGCATTTCCTGCCCTGATCCTAAATATTAAGATAATGAAAGTTTTGTCTTGTTATAATGATAATACCAACAAAAATAAAACCAATAATAGTGACAGTTCCTATCTATTAGGTTCTTATTAGGTACCCAGCCCTGTGCTAATGGTCTTGCATGCATTATTATTTCCAAGAAACCTTTAAAGCATAAATGTTTGGGTCTATTTTACAAGAAAACTGAGATTTATAGATACAAGCTTAGATCTTTCTTAACCATCATGCTAAACAATGTAGACATATTTTCCTAGTTTTATTGTTTGTTATTATTCTACAGGGACTTTAACTTTCTTTCATGTTGCCTTGAAAATCAAATGGAAAGTTATTTCTAAATCCATATTGTTAAATAGGTAATGATTATTTTTTAAAAATAATCTTTATGTAGTCTTATACTCATGCTCAAATTGAGTAATCCTTTTGCAATGTATATCAACAACTGTCCCAAGAAATGAGGTTTCCACTTTTTTTATTTGTGAATACATACATATTTACCATAAACATCATTATCTTTATCCTTAATTTGCTAAATTTGAAGCCTAGTGTTAGAGTCATTTATTTTTTAGATGCTCTTCAAACTGATATGGTAAACTATGAACAACCCCCAAATCGGCTTATTGTCAAACACCTAGATGCCAGGAAGTAAAACAATGCATTCATAAAATGAGGATATTTCTTATGTGTTAAATTAGAGAGCACCAAAAATACTGCATTAATGCCCCAACACTTAGTAGTCAATATACTCAAAATAATAACAGCAAAAACAAAGAACAAGAAACAAAACCCAAAGAAAAATGCTTGAGTTTTGCTACTAGATTATTTTATGGATGGAAGGTTTGGCTATCGTTCAGAGAAGCTTTTCTGATCAACACCAATGATAAGGACAGTAATTATAGGCATCCCTTCTCCCTGTCCACTAAGAAATTGTGAAAGCACTTGTGAGTCAAGAGTAATACCCAATGGTGGTTTCTGAAAAGCATTTTCAAGATTCATTCATTTTGTGCAGTTCCGTACGGGAAACATTTGCATAGGCTTAGATTGAACTTGAATTCAAACTTCCAACTCTCTAGAGTGAATGGCCTCTAGTAATGAACAGGTGGGAAAAAAAAGAAAGACTATGTATCCAACAAGTAATAGTTTTAGCATGACTTACAGGCATTCATATATCAGGCTGTGAAACCATCTGAGATCTCACCTGGCCTGGCTGGAACCTGGAGGTGAGCAAATGCCAACAGGCTTCTCTCTCTGGTCTCTGGAATCACCATCCTAATTCAATCGGCTGGGGCTTCCGCCTTCATACAGTCTTTATCGTCAAGATACTCCATACTGCTTGCCCAGTGGATCACCCATTTACTGCTGACCTCCTATGCTATCTTTTCCTCTGTGTCTTTCTGAAAGTGCTTTGTAAAACACAAAGATAAATTCCTCCACATCCTCATGCTCCTCATAAAAAATTATTCCTTCTTCATGTCTCACCTAAAATTGTTGTCTGGAGAACATTATGGACCTAACCATAATGGCTGCCCCTCTGAAATCTTAAAACCCTCATACTTGTTTATTAGCATTTCATTCTTGCATCTCTCCTTTTTTGCTGCATCTATCAACTTTCCCTATTCCATTTCTTTCCCTGTCCGGCCGAGAAAACATTGTGTATCGTTTCACCTGTTCTCTTGCCCGCACCCTCACTACCACCATTAATTTCAAATATTTACCTTTCAACCTATTCCAATGAAAAGATTTCACTCATTTGCCCTTGTGTTCACAAGCATGCTGACCATATTCTCCCTGAGTTTGTAGTGTTCTCCCTGAAAAATCCAATGGTTTTCTATTCATGTGCCAAATTCCCGCTTAATGCAAGTGAGATGTTCTCACTCAGGCTTAAAGCAGTACTTGCAGTTTCAATTCCTGAGTGAATCTGGCCTTTTCTTATAATTTGGGGTTTCCAGTATATGAAGGCTCGAAACAAGAGTCTCCCCCAATAGTGGGTATTTTCTATTAAAGAATTTTGGTGGGTCTTAGAAAAGTCTCCTCTCTACACTTTGTAATAATTTTCATTAGCTCTCTTTCATGCCATAATGCACTTCCAAAGAAATGCCAAACTTGAAGACACACTATAAGCACATTTTATCTACTAATTCATTTGTGTCATAGGCATTGTATTAGGGTTCTGTACAGAAACAGAACTAGTAGGAGATGATAGATAGATAGATAGATAGATAGATAGATAGATAGATAGATAGATGATAGATAGATAGATATAGATAAATACGATACATAGATAAATAGATAAAGAGGAAACTTATTATAAGAATTGGCTTGCATGATTTTAGAGACCAAGAAGTCCCTGTCTGCAAGCTGAAGAACGAAGAAAGCTGGTATAATTCAGTCCAAATCTGATCAGGGAGCCAATGGTATAAACTCCCAGTCTGAGGCCTAAGAAGCAGGGGACCACTGGTGTAAGTCCCTGAGTTGAAAAGCCATAGAAGCAAGAGCTCCCGTGTCTGAAGGCAGGATGTCTCAGCTCAAGAAAAGTAAGAGAACATTTGCCTTCCTCTACCTTTTTGTTTAATCTGTTCAGGCCCTCAGGGAATTGATTGATGCCCACCCACATTGGTGAAGGCAATCTTCCTTCCTTAGACTAACAATTCAAATATTAAAGGTTTCTGGAGAAAGTCCTCACAGACACACTCAGAAATACAGTTTTCCCAGCTATCTGGGCATCCCTTAGCCCAGTCAAGTTGACACATAAACAAATCATCATAGGCATCAAGATGAAAACAAAGGACTAGGATTTCTGTGCTCTTCCCTGAACAACCGTATAGCTCCTGTGGGTTATACAGTTTGAGTTTTTCACCCAGAGTGCTGAATTATTCATCCATTTTTGCATACATTTATGCAACCATAATGAATCAGGCATAGTGCCTCTAGGAGCTTTCAGGGTTTGAATGCTAAGAGCTGTAGCAGAAGTACAGATAAAGAGCACTCAGGTGTCAGAGGAGAGAGTGATCACTTCCAAATTAGGGATGGAAATGAGGCTTCATATAGGAATTTAGCATCAGGACTCAGTTTGAGAAACAGGTTTAGGATGGGTGTCATGGGTGGATGGAAAGAGGTTAGAACACAGTGGAAAGCAAAAGGCACAGAGGAAGGAAGTTACGAAAGGAGGACTCATCACTGTGAGCAGGCAGAATTGGGTAAAGCCAAGTGTAAGTGAGATATTATAGATCACAATTCTGAGAACTCAGTGCAAGTAGGTTGAAATTTACCGCAAGATAACATTCTTCATCTCTCCACTTTTGACAGCTGTCATCAAATAAACTGTTCTCCAGTTCCTGTGGCCAGGAGTGCAATCTTGACTCTGGCACCAGAAGGTCTAGTTCCCTCCAATCCTCCTATCTTTTGCATTTGGTTCTTTTCTTTGAATGCTTCTTATCCCTGGAGGAAATAATGATAACATCTATAGCCAGGCAGAAACTCCTCCATTATGTTTTTGTATTACCAAAGTTAAATATGCTTATAGAGGTAGAGCAGTGCCATGTAAATCTTTGTTTTTTCCTAAATATGAACCGTTCCTAGAAGTATTTTTCTCAAATAGCTTTATGCCCAATTCCTTGTTGATTTCTCTTCTTTCCTCCTTATTTAGAATGTTGATCCATCTTTTCCTTTCTTTCCCCTTCCTCCTTGTTCTCCTTCATTTGTTCCCCACCTGTGTGGATCAAACGCTTATATGAATATTCTAATGAGTCGAATAGGTCAAGCTTTTTCTCTGAAGGTCTTTTCACTGAAAAACAAACATATCAAAAAAGAACATGTTTGTTGACTCTTGTTGAGACCAGATTCTTTCAAAGGATATTGTGGAGCACCCTCAACATTTCCTCTTGTTGTGTCTACTCTGGTTCACTGGGATGACTGGCATTCACAATGTGTGGGCCTGAGATGGTTGAGAGGAAATGTGTTGCGTGCAAATGGAATTTACAGTGTGTGTGGCACCCTGGATCAGTTCCCTTCCTTCAACTCAAGTGTCTTTACTTAGCTCAAATTAATGCTTTAGTCACAGGCTCAAACAGAAAACAACAGAGTTTCCATTGAGGACTTCTTAGTTCATTTGTCTACCTTCTTGACAAAGTCCTTCAGTTCTTTCATTTCCAAAATAAAAAAAAAAAAATTAAATATTTAAAAAAAATTTAAAAACCTGGTTTCCTTGAGAAAAGATTAAATGAGTCTGAAGAAGCTGAGGACATTAGTTGTTTGGGCTGTGTGTTCCTGTAAGTTTATGAAAGAACATCTAGATAATAGGTCAGTCAGATCATTTGTTAAGTGAATTCTTTCTGATACTTTCAAATTCAGAAATTGATTTAAATAAATGATTTGACCTCAGTAGCCTCTCTCATTTGAAAAGGTCACCACTTTACAGAGACTTTTAATTCTTTACCATCAATAAATCATACTAATATGCAAGAACAGTAGAGAATGTTAAACAACAAAGAAGGCATAAACCTTCAAATGCAAAATGGAAAGACTAACAGAAGAAAAGTAGTAACAATACAAAAGATGAACTTGCAAGGATTTTCATTTGCCTCTCTGTTCCCAGGTACTGTGGTGAATGTAAGATTGGCAACAATGAACAATACGTAAAATTAAATAGCTTCATATACCTAAGATCAGAAGATAGGAATAAACTATCCAGAACACCCAGTGGATCAGTAGCAAAATCTGTTTCTCCTAGGTTCTGTTACATCCTATTGCCCAATCCATGTTTCAACACTATCATATATGCTCACTTAAAACTTGGCACATAAAAGGGGCTCAGTAAAATTGTATTAGATGTTGCTAGTAAGTGAATTAAGACTATATATCTATCATTGGAATTTCATAAAGAGCACCTAGGTCTCTCATTTCCCGAGTTCCTCACTTCTGCTGATCTTTTTTTCTACCTTATCCTAGAATTTGTTAATAACAATCACTGCACCAACTCCAAATCTCAATTTTGAAAATAACTCAAATTCAGACTGGCCATTCTCTGACTACCACCTCTGTCCTTCTACAACCACTTTAATGACCCTTATTGCAATAATTCTTTGACACCATTAAGCCTGCCTACCTGCTTATTGCCTGCCACTTTGTCGGTATCAGTTTTCTCCTTCATTTGCTCACATCTGTGCCTAGTTTAGATCTTATACTAGAACACTGCAATCACTTCCTTTCATGTGTCCTCACCTCCCCTGCTCACTTTTCCTCCTGGTAAAACTTTGTTCCTGCTTGCAATTCTCAGTCTGCTCCATTCCTTTGAACAGCTGAATGTGGCAAGAATAAAGCCTGCTACCAATGCTGCCAAGTTTCACAGTAATTTTATGAGCACACAACTTAAATGGGCCTTCAGCACTGCCCAGAAATCTTACTTCATATCCCTGGTCCATTCGCTCTCACTCTCCAAGACAACCATGTCAAACCTTCTCCCAAACCTACTGCCTCTCACTTGCACCTCACATCTTGCCTCAAAAAATAGAAATAATGACAAAAGAACTTAGGTACCTTACAAATCTCCCAAGCTTGTGTCTGAATCCACTCAATCTAGCCTGTTTAAATGGATAAGTTGGCCCTGCTCTCCCCTAAGGTCAACCTTTCCTTTTCTCTGTTGGTCCTTTTTTCTTTACTGTAAACACCTTTATAGAATATAAAGTATGTACAGAAGAATGCACAATTCATAAGTTGATAGCTCAGCAAGTTTTAGAAAGTGTGGTGTGGATACTCATATTTCTACCACCTAGATCAAGATATAAAAGGTCCTATTATTACAGAAGCCTCTTTTGCATCCCTGTCCTTTTATTATCTCCATAAAAATACCGACAACCCTGACCTCTATCAACACAGATTTGTTTTTATTGTTTTTGAGCCTTAAGTAAATAAAATTATACAGTATAAAGCTTTTTATGCTGGTCTTTTTTAAAAATTCAACATTATATCTGTTGAGATATATATATATATCTGGAGATTCATCCATATTTGTAGAGCAAGGATTCTTTTTTCATTGTTTCTATCATACAATATAAATATATTACAATTTATTAATTCTACTGTTGAGGGACATTTAGGTTATTTCTAGCTTGGAGCCATTATAAATAATGCTGCTCTAAATATTTGACACATATCTCTTGGTGTACATTTGAAAGAATTTCTATTGTGCACATACCTAGGAGTGGGATTGCTCATTCATGGATTCTGTACATGTGCTGCCAAACAGTTTTACAGAGTGGATGCACCAATTTATACTCCTACTAACAGTGTATGAGAGTTCCAATTGTCTACATTCTCTTAACACTTGGTATTGTCAGTCTTTTTCATTTTTGCCATGCTGGTCAGACTATAGTGTTATATCATAATATTTTTCACTTGCATTTTCTTGATGACCAGTGAGTGAGGTTATGTATTCATATGCATACTGGCCATTTGGAATTTAGATATTCTCTTTCCTTAAGTGTCTGAGTGACTATATATACATGATTTTTGTTGTTTTGTTTTTTAACTGAAATTTTTATTGAGATTTTGTAGATTCACATGCAGTTGTAAGAAATCATATAGAGAGACATCCCTTGTACAATTGCCTCAATGTCCCCCAATGGTAATATTTTACAAAACTATAGTGTAATATCACAAGCAAGATATTGACATTGATATAATCTACAAATTTCATTCAAATGTCCCCAGCTTTACTTATACTCATTTGTGTTGTGTATTTACTATACAATTTTTACCTATATAACTTTTTTAGCTACCACCACAGTTAAGATATTGAACAGTTTCAGTATCACAAGAATCCTTCTGTTCCACTTTTATACCTATACATGCCTCCCTATTAGTCCCCTACCCCCATGTCTAATCCTTGGCAACCACTAATTTGTTCTCCACTTCTAAAATTTTGTCATATAAAAAATGTTATATACATGGAATCACACTATATGATCTTTTAGAATTCTTTTTTCTTGCTCACCATAATTCCCTGGAGATTCATGTAAGTTATTATGTGTATTAATAGTTCATTCAGACTCATTTTTAAAAATTCAGTGTTCAGTCTTCTTACTGACTGTGGCTCTTTTTAAAAAATATACATTCTATGTATAAGCTTTGTCAGATATACGTACTGTAAATATCTTTTCTTTGTTTTCTGATAATTGGCAGTTCTTAGTTTTAATGAAGCCCAGCTATCGGTATTTTCTTTTATTATTAGTTATTTTTCAGTCCTGTGTAAGAAATCATTGCTATTCTCAATTTCATGAAGCTTTCTCCTCTTTCCTTTAGAAAACTATATTAAAATACCTTTCATATTTATAGCTGTGATCTATCTCTAATATTGTACACTATGAGGTATTGTATAGTATGAGGTAAGGATCTGGATCATTTTTCCTATAGAGAGATACCCAGCTTATCCAGTATCATTTATTAGAAAGATCATTCTTGCCTACATTGAATTATGGTGACACTCTTTCTCTCCTTGCAACAATACCACAATATCTTAATTGCCATGACTTTTTAGTAAATCTTGGTGTCTAGTAGTATGCATCCTTCAACTTTTTTTTTTCCCCCAAACTTTTCTTGGATATTCTGGGTCTCTTGCCTTTCCATATAAATTTTAAAGTGAATTTGTTGACTTCTACCAAGAAATGTGCTTGGATTTCAACTGGAATTACATTGAATTTATCGATTCTTTTCAGGAGAATTAACATTTTAACAATAATCGAGTCTTCTAATCCATGTATGTGATATATCTCCTCATTTATTTAGGTCTTATTTAATTCCTGTCATCAATGCTTTCTAATTTTCAGTATAGAAGTTTTCATGCCTTTTCTCAAAGTTATTTCTAGGTGTTTTATTTTTTTGGTGCCATCGATATAGTATTATTTTAAATTTCATTTTTAATTGTCAGCTGTTGATATATAGAACTAGTTTTTTATTGACTTTATATCCAGCAACCTTGCTAAACTCCCTTATTAATTCTAATAATTGTTTTTTAAATCAATCAATCAATAAATAAAGCAAATATTTTTTTAAAAAATTGAGAGGGTGGAAGGAATTCATGATGCCTATATAGAGTTGTTTGAAGTTCAAATTTTAGGCACAGTTTCTCAATCAGCTACATTTCCATAGTATTATATCTTATTTTTTATTACTACCACAGGGATCTGTGCACAAGCTCGAACCTAGCAGGCTTTAGATTTTTCCAAGACATTCATGAAAATTCCTTTCTCTGCAAAACTGAAGGCCTCCTTAGCCTGTGATTATATGGGAATGACTACTTCTCCCTGTTGCACTGGGGGTGAGATTTCATAAATTTCCAAGCTGAGAGCAACTTCCAAGACTCTTCCTTGTTACTCTCCTTGCTATGGGTTGCCAAAAAATGGTGCCACCCCAGAACACAATGTTGACATTGTGTATTTTTTGTTTAATAATTTAATGCACACCTCTCTGTGGATTGTGTTTAGTACTATTCTAGGGAATTGGGTGAATATTATAGATTACATACTCCTAAGAATTCTGGGCTTCAATTTTTATCAAGCCATCTACTGGCCATCTTTCCTCCTTTAGTGTTTTTACTCCTAGTAAGTGAAGTATATGCTACTATCTGTATTCACCTCCACCTACTCTTCAGGGATAATTATTTCATTTTTCACAACTGTCTACTTTGTTATTTCTGTTAGTACCTACTTTATAAATTAATACTAGCACAAAACATCATGAAAGCATTCATTACTATTGTTCTGGATGAGGATCCACTTCATTCTCCAACATTTTATTGGCAGAAGTAGAAAGACTATAGGAAGAATGTACAGCGGGGGCCCATATAGGAGTCCAGCCTAGTGGACACTTTCCTTTCAATGGGAATCTCTCCGGCTTTCCTCCCCTCTGTGGATGGTCTGTCATTCATTGAGTGGCATGGAGACTTAGAGACCTTCTTAGAATTTCATTCCAGGCAGCAATTACTGCTTAGTCAAAGCAAGCATGTGAAATGATACCGATTCGCCATCCTGGGTCCAGGTATTACTCCCCAGCTCTAAAATGACAGAATTTTACAAATCTACACACCACAAAGTACCTCTATCTGAGGTAACACCATGCCTCTCCCTCAGCCACTCACCCAACCCAGGCTGTTCCCTTAAGTTTCCTTTGTTAGAAGAAACTTTACAGTGGATGACCTTGAAAGTAATTCACACTGCATTCTGTTGGCATCATCTTCCATGATGCTTCTTTTTTCTGCTCAACTTCCTTTCTGAGGTGCATTTTTGCAACTTTCCTGTATCCTTATTGACTTTCCAGGTTTGCTAGTACCTGGACAACTCCCCTTTCTGGAATTTGTTAAGCGTCTTGAAGAATTTTATAGCAAGGACTAGAAGCACCAATTTAAAATCTAAGCAGTATAGTGACAACTCCAAATGAGCAAGTTTGATAAATTATTTGAGGAAATTTCAAAAATTCAAATGTAGGAAATACCTTGCTACTCCCTTGCTCTACAAATTATTAAACGAAAATTTCCTCACAGGAAATATATAAAACATATTTGTTTTGCTTTGGTGGGGGAAGAGAAAGTAAATCCAGAACTAAAAATGTGGAGTTTTGTTTCCTCTGAAATAATCAATGATTCCACAGTAACAGAAACAGTTTGTCCTGACTTAAATAGGCAAAAACACAATTTCCTCTCCAATTTCACCATTTTTTTTTCTGTCTTTGTGTAACTATCTTGGTGATGCAGCGTCTAGACTTCTTGGAACAAGTGATGGAGTCTGGAATTTATTCTGTGGGTTTGAAAATGGCTATTCAGGTCTCCTTCGAACTTACATGTGAAAATCCAGTGCTTTTAGAATATGTAAAAATAATCAAGCTGTTTACCAAAACCATAAAATTTCTCCATTCATGCCTAAACCTTGGATTGCTACCAACAAGGAAATATCGTATGGACGTACTCCTTTTATCCACATCATCTCACTGCAGTGTGGTTCTCATCAGCCATTGTATCAAAAAATGCAAAATAAGTTGCACTCATGAAAGAATGGTGGCAGATATTTTCTAGTCTTTGAAACATACCAATAAAAGAAATTAGCTTAAAGGATATACATCCATTCTTGGTATGGTTTTAATAAGTAATCCACCAGAATTTATCAAGCCGAAAGGGCAGATTTCTTATATCGGAGGGCATTCTCTTAGTCTTTTGTCATTTGTTAGCTGGATAAAATAAGTCTCTGAGGCATCCAGATCTAAACAGTGTTTGTGCAGCCTGGATTATTAAGTCTGACTGTAGTTTATCTGTGCTCTTAAGGAAATCAAACTGTGCTTGCCGAGAAAGTTCAGAGTTATTTGTCACCAATTACCTAAAGCTGGGAGTTGATCTTACACATAGCTGGAGCCATTTCCTGTAAGCATTTGCTCCGAGTTTTACAAAGCTGTCACTTCTGGAGGCTTCACCCTAGAATATATGTGTCTACTACTGCAGAGTTTTATTGCAAAAGTTTATCCAGAAATAATCTTATGGGGCATAAAGCTCCACAGTATTGACTCGTTTAAAATAAGCCTATCCCTAATTTTCAATGTTCTCAAACTCTATTATCTTTTCTGTGAGGGGGGAAAAAAAAAAGATTTTTTTTTTTCATTAAAAGATACAGCACACTAAACTGAGCTGATGTCATTAATACTATAAAATCTCTCTTGGTTCTGTTCAGAGGAGTAGCAGAAGAGTAAGTTAAATTGTAAAACAAGCATATAGGGTAGTCTTCCTGGAAGAAACTTAGGTATTGTGAGTATGAAGTAAAATTTAAGAAATGCATGGAAATGAAATGGCAATAAAAATATTATCCAAAGCATATCATTCCATGTTTCTTAATTGGATCTCCAGTTTTTCCAGCCCATTAACAACAACAACAACAAACCATCTTGACATCTATATTAGATGGAAACAATCTAAAGGAAAGTCTTAAGACCTTATTTACTTAATTTCAAAGATAAAGAAGTAGACTGAAAAGTGTCCTCAGTCATGGGTCAGAAGAACAGAAGTTTATTCCTATTACACGGGATCTTATCTCAATCTGTAAAATGGGTGAGCCGTCCTTCCTAGCTCACCGCATTGTTCTAAAGAGGAGTATGAATTTGTGCCATAAGCAGTTCAGTCTGGGCCATGTTTACAACTTCACTGAATGTCTTGGAAGTTGTGAAAATACACTGATTCAGTTCTACTGGACAAAACACAGATGAAGGTTTGAATTAAGTCAGAGTTATTTGAAGAAGATTAGCTAAGAATCACATAAAATGCTTTTCATTAACCACACTGTCTGAGAACTCTAGTTTGGCAAGGGAGGTTGGTAAACTAGTGAACTAGAGAACTAGTGAGTGTTGCTCTGAGTGACCCAGGCCATGCTCTTATAACTTATAACTCACAGAAATGGCTCCTGAGGGATGCAGACAGATCAAAGTAGTGTCCTATAGGTAAGTACCAGTGGTATCATATTCTCAGGCAAAAGATACACTCTCACTTATTAGACCCAGTTGCAAAGTTTGGAATTACTAACTTTGGAATAGAAAATACTCAAATCAATGTGTTCTTTTACTAGTATATTATAAGTCTTGGAAAACCATGCCCAGAAAGTAGAACATGAGCCCCAATAGAATCAGCTCTGGGCTTACATAAATTCATAGTTGGCAAAAATATATTCCCCCTTTCTAAAAATCTACTAAGGCTTTCAAGATTCAATTAGAGAAGCATTTTCCAAAGTACGTTCCTTAGAGCACTAGTTCTTTTTTTTAAATTAACATATAATGTATTATTTGTTTCAGGGGTACCAGTCTGTGATTCATCAGTCTCACACAACACCCAGTGCTCACAACAACACATACCCTCCCCAGTGTCCATCACCCAGCTGCCCCATCCCCTGACCCACCTCCCCACCAGCAACTAGTTCTAAGCAAAATTAGTAGATGCTACCGGAAGGAAGGAAGGAAGGAGGGAGGGAAGGAAGGAGGGAAAGAAGGAATGGTGTCTTAATCGTCTTTTTTTTTTTTTGAAGATTTTATTTATTTATTTGACAGAGACACAGCGAGAGAGGGAACACAAGCAGGGGGAGTGGGAGAGGGAGAAGCAGGCTTCCCGCGGAGCAGGGAGCCAGATGCGGGACTCGATCCCAGGACCCTGGATCATGACCTGAGCTGAAGGCAGACGCTTAATGACTGAGCCACCCAGGCGCCCCTTAATCATCTTCAAATAGGCTGCTATAAAACTTGACTTCTCAGTTTTTATTGTATGTCAATATCACAAAAGAAGATACATTCGGTAGCATTTGCCAGAATGCACTAGAACACAGCTCTTTTCTCAGCTGAGCTACCATTCAAAAATAAACATTATAGAAAATGCTCAAAGGATTTTAATAACCTATATAATATAAGCAAAACACCTATCTGAACTGTTATCCCCAAAATACTTCCTAGAGCAGTTTTGTTAGCAAGGCAGACACCTGCCGTAGAGCTCTAGATGTGGAATATATTTGCTGAAAGGTGACTCCCGAGTTCTATACTTATTTGAAAAATTGATAGCAATCACATACCTGAGTACTTATGTCTGCTTTAAGACACAAGGACAATAATGAGCAGAGTTGGCTAAAGTACATGTTTAAAGGTTATACAAATAAACTACGGGCGTGATGAAATTACTATCTACAGTGAGCTCAGAATTATTAACAGCTAAGGGCATGCAAGATTTGTAACTGGAAATGGAAGGCTTTCTTCTTGCAACTTTTTCTTCAGCCATTGAACAATTATTTATTGAGTATCAGGCATGGCATGGTGTGTTGGAAGATACAGAGACATGAAGAGTTTGGCCCGTGCCTTTAAGGAGACGACAGTCTGGACAATTGCAATAGAAAATTGATGGCTGCTGTGAGAACACAGGAGATAATACATAGAAATCTCTGGTGATTTTTAAGTGTAAACCGAAATTAGTAATATCTTCAGGCCATTCAAATAGTTGCTCTTGGTCCAAGTGGCAAGTTTTGTTTTGTTTTGTTTTGTTTTGTTTAATATAGATTGGAATTGAACTTAGTTGTCATTAGTGTTACCCAGTTATTAGTTGCTACATGTGGATTATAGGCAACAGTTTGGTTTGTTTGATTTAGGGTTGTTTCATTAAGCCTGTCTCTATTTTTAGCAAGTAGATACAGTAAGACAGTTTTTAGTTTAGGATGGAAATACATTTATTCCAGAGTTGCTTAATTGCTATCATTCTCCATGAATACCGACCAACAACACCAACAACTGAACAACTGATGAGCTCATCTCCATTCAGATATTCCCCTTGATTCAGAACCATTACGTCGCTTGCACACTGAAAGGACCAGGATACACAAAACATAGTAATTTAAGTTTTGCACATTGAGGCTTGGCATTTATATTTGAACCAGCAAATTTAGAAGAATAAAGTAGCAGAGGCTTGCAGTTTTCCATCAAAATCATGTCTCTAACCTTCGTGAATGGAGAAAACTCGTCTTCAGTAGATGATGCTGGCTCTGACGTTTTGTAATGTAGGTCAAGTTTAGAAGCTCAGGAATACAGCTGATTCCATAGAAAATTCTATTTTCAAAGAGTAGAATGTTGAATTTGCAGGGGAGATAGGCATTAGACGTGGGAATATGGAATTTGGCTTATGTGGGTGAGCAAGTAATTTTCCTGGGTCTCCCTTTCTGCAATGCAAAACTGCAGGTTATTATTCCCAACGCATGTTTACTGAAAACTACAACTTAGTGAAAAATGGTTTGACGGGTTTCATTGTCCATCCAGATGAAGAAAATTTGGAGAATTAAAGGAGTTGAAAAGAAAAACACCGCCAGTGACATGAGCATGGAAAGGGGGGAAGGGCACAAAGGAGACTTTGTCATTATCTGTAATACTATTTCTTTTGCACCTAAAAAAGTGGTAGGAAAATGACAAAATGAGAACTTGCGCCAATTCTGAATACTGTTACATGCGCATCGCTTGCATTATTCCTCTACTTTTCTTTTTCTTTTTTTTTTTAGTTAGAAAAGAAATGATCGCTAACAATCTGATGATTCATTCATTCAACAAATGATTCGTTGAGAGCTTACTGTGTGATAGGTGCTAGCAATAAAATGAGAAGGAAAGAAAGACAGACACCCTCCCTGCCCTTATGGAATGCGTGTTTCAGACATGAAACTGCCATGTTAGGATCTAAGATAGAACGGCTACAGAGACAAAGTGAGGGAAGGGGGACGATACCGCACCAATACCGTGGAGGTGGGCTGGTGCTCAGGCTGAATCAGTAAGCCCAGCTCGTTTCTCTGCTGATAGGAACTGCCCCGTTGTTGGTGGAAATAGAGCGTAATAATGCACTGGCTGTGGGCTACACATCTAAAGCAGTTTCACGTGACACCTACTTTTCTCGCTGATTGCAATCTCAAGTTCACCTGCATTTTTCTTTGGTTCTCTCTAGTATATGACTGCTGCCACGCCTATGCAAGGGACCTACCTTCCCCAGTACACGCCTGTGCCTCCGACAGCTGTTTCTATTGAAGTAAGTCTGTCCCTGTCTTACAGAAAGAGGTAGGGATGGCAAATCTCAGCCGCATGCACGTGGGCCCCCATAACCCAAGCAATCTTTGTGTGTGGTTTTGTGCCGCTCTAAACTTTGCCATTGCAAGTTCACCGTATGAAGGTGCACCAACATGCCTACGTTGTGCTTTGCCCACGAAATAAACCAATTTGCTGTAGAGGTAAAAGGGGAGTATCGTTTTTATACTCAAAAGATCAGAGACCAGATCACTACCCCATTAAAGGTTAACCGCAAGTACTCATGAATAGGGCAGGAAAAAATGTTTGCAACTACTTGAATGAGTTTGCTGGTGCCTTGTTACTCAAAAGAGTGTCCCTGGGCCAGCAGCAGCATCACTGGATGCTTGTTAGAAATGCCAAGGCTGAGACACCACCCAGACTGACTGCATCGGAATTTGCATTTTAACAAGCTCCCTTGGGAATCTATGTTCACATGAGTGCACTGGTTCTCAAACTTCTCCGTATATTATTTTCTGCAATTATTTAGAGAGCTTTAAAAAATATTTATGCCTGGGTCCCATCCCCAGATTCCGATTTATTTGCACCCTCTTATGGCTGTGGATACCTCAAATGATGAAGTCATTTTGTCTTTAATGGAAACTTTGTTCCTTTCCTTCTCTCTTTCCATTGGGCTGAATCCATCCCCTGTACACGTTACTTTACTGGACAGAGCCAGCAAGCTACATAGGAAAGAAGAGAGCATAGAGCTATATAGATAGTGGTAAAACACTTAGATGTGTATATTTCTGTCTAGTCCTAGCCATCATTGTCTCTTGCCACTCCTCCCCTTCTCCTGATGGCGTTTGCCATTATGATCACAGTGCATTTCTTCCCAACAGCAGGGACTCCTCTGGAGTCCATGCTATTGCTAGTCCATGAGTTGCCTGCCAGCTAGGGTGCTGGCACCACTCCACGTAGAAGGCTACCATGACTTGCTCAATCTCTACAACTACAGAGATTGGGGAAATCTTCACAGAATAAATTGGATCTTACACAGTGTTTGTTTGGTATATGCCAGATGTTTGCTAGTACCAAGGTTTGGGAAAAACAGAAGTTTAAGAGAATACCATCATGTAATTTAGGAAGCCAAGGAGGTCCAGTTTTAAATCTTTTACGTGCTCTAGACCTGTGGGCCCCAAAGAATGTGTCAGTATTAATCAGGTTTTAACTGGCTCTTCAGAATTTCAAGACTATGTGTTTAAAATAGATGTGGGGTTTGCTTTGTTTTGTTTTGTTTGTTTGTTTGTTGCTGTATTTGACCCCATCAAAAAGCAGCTAGATCATCAGTTAATGAATCTGGACATTCTAGGCACTTTAAGCATAGATCTCTACCACATATTTGCATTCTTCTTTGTCTACACTGACATATGGATATGCTTATCTACAGAATTTGAGCATTTTGATGACTATAAAATGATGGGACACATTTGACAGTGTGACTTATTAGAAACAGCCTAATTATAAAGAAGAAGTCTATAGTTAAAAAGAAGTCTTTTGGGTTGGGGCACCTGGCTGGCTCAGTAGGTGGAGTAAGCAACTCTTGATCTCAGGGTCGTGAGTTCAGGCCCCACACTGGGCATAACGATTACAAAAAAATAAATAAATAAAAGTCTTTCACTAAGAAAAATGGAGGTACACTTTAATATATCGCTTTGAATTTGTGCGTATAAAAAAAGCACCGATCTCTTTTCTATGTAAAACACTCATTGAATATTCACCAATATCCGCACACATAAATGCTAGTGGGACTTTCAGAAAAATGAGTAATACCAAATAGTATATTAGGGAAAAAAAAGATTGAAGTAATATGGGGAGAATTTTTGGATTCTAAGGAACAGTTTAGTTAGGGATAGAGAGTTGACCAAAACGTTTGAAACCTGACACACTGTAGGTGTCCAAGGCTATGAGTAAAACCAAGAGAACATATTCAGAGAGATGCCCTCTCTAGGCCTCCCACCTGCCAGATAAAACCACCTGTGCCTTTCTCAGAAGCAAACATCTATCCCTAACGATGATCAACTCCTTGTTGGCATCCTTGTTGGCATCTGTGAGAAACGAGAGGGTGAGAGAAGTAGCAAATCAAGATTAAGGATGTCTGTTTTCTGAAACCTCGAAATGAATTCTAGTTCATGTTGTAGAAAACAAAACAAACCAAATTGCTGAAGGGAAAACCTACCTAACAGTAGCCTTTTAAAAGAATTCCAAGCTTTTATGTATTCTTTTCTTTTCTTTCCTTTCTTTTCTTTTTAGGTCCATTGTTTTGCCAAGTCAAAGAGACATGACATGACACGGTACACTACCCCAGGGAAATATTTGAATATACAAGTTTTTATAGGAATCCTGCATGAGCTTTTGATTAATAAATTATTATTTAGTGTGGCTATATGCAACCATGGTTTAAAAGTTCTAAGTTTGGTGAAAATGGTTTTCTGACCATTTGACTACAGTAGAGGTTTCTGAAGACAAGGCCTCTTGGTGACACATTGAAGTGAATTCCTCAGCCTTTATCCAGATGTGCTCTGTGGTTTTCCCTGGGGTACTTCCTGTAGCTTCATTTGGCCGAGTGCAAGTCTATTCAAGCCAAGTAGAAGAGGGATATTCCCTATAGTCCAGCTGGAAGAAGACCCTTTGCTAAAGCCAGTAAGGCTTTTGTGTTCTTATTTGCCTCCTTAGGGTGTTGTTGCTGATACCTCTCCCCAGACAGTGGCACCTTCATCCCAGGACACCAGTGGTCAGCAGCAACAGATAGCAGTGGACACATCCAACGAACATGCACCTGCATATTCTTACCAACAGTCTAAGTAAGTTTGGGCTACGCTAAGCTCTTTTCCTCAAGATCGACCATCTTGTCACCATACTCTCATGTTGTATCTGTTAGCGTTTGCTGCAGTACAGACCGTCCCAAACTTAGTGACAAGCATTTTGTTTAGTTCATGGGTCTATTTATTTAGTTCGTGGGCCGGCAACTTAAGCTGACCTCAGGTGGATGGTTCTTCTGGTCTTGACTATAATTGCTCAAGCACCTGGGGACAGCTGATGGTCATTTTTGCGGCTCTGCTTCTGGGTGTTAGTTGTCTGTTGGTTGAATATGATGGAAGCAATTGGATTATGTGTTTCTGATCCTGCATCATCTTATTCACATGGAAGTCCCAGAATTCAGAGAACAGCAAGAGAGGGAGCCCAAATGAAGCACTTTTCAATCCATTTGGACACATTTACTACTGCCCCATAGGCCAAAGCAAGTCATATGGCCAAGCCCAGAGTTAATGTAAAATTTCACTTAAGCCTTAAATACAGAAAGGGGCATTAAAAAAAAAACAAAACAAAAAAAAAAAACTACTATACATATTTTTGGAAAAAACTCCAATATTTCCACTTGAAACTGGATAGTAAGCCTGCATGAATTCTTAAATGAAGACAGTATCACTCCCTTTGCAGGGATACCTTGAACACCCAGTAAAGTAGTTCATGAAAAAGGGTGCTATAAAATCTAAAACGATGTGGAGTCTTATTTAGGAATTAAATGACAAAGAGACAATCATGTATCAGAATTAACTCTTGCAAATCTTTAAATCACTTATAAAGTACTGTTGGCTTTGTGTTGAGTAATTATGTAGACTAAAATTTGGGAGGTTTTGAAGCCAAAGTAATTAACAAAAATTCAGTCTATATACAGATGTCTTGTCCTGCAAACTATTCTAATCTGTAGGTAGCAATCAAAGCCCCAGTGAATAGAGAATTCCCGAGAGATCCATCCTGTCTGCAGAGTGTTGCTCCCATTTCTTAATCATTCCTCTTTAACCTCAATACATATTTAGAGATTTGTTTGTTGCTGAAAGATTAATCATGGTAATGGAGTCTCCTCTAAGTAGCTTAGCTTCTAAAGGTAGTCTTCCAAATTAAATGTGCTGACCACATGACTTAACCTTTATTACTATTATTATTATTACTTTCACATAACAGCTTTCAGGAAAGATCCATAAAATAAAGCATTTTGTGTTTTTGGTTTTGTTTCTTGTTTGTATTTTTAATTCACCTATAGCCTATGTGAATCACTTTTACACACATGGAACAATATGGTAGTCTCTGGTACTCTGTTCCCAGCATACTGGAATTTTTTCAGTCTGTTCAGAGGGTAATGTGTGAGAAAGGAGCAGAGACTGGCTGTGGGAAGCACGGTGAGAGACACTGGTGGGAAATGAGAGCTGCTGTATTTGCCAGAACCACTTGGTGAGTAGGTGAAGCTGGCTTTTGCTGTTTCAGAGCATAACAAGGAAGTGAGTGATCCTAGACCCTTCTTGCTAATAGTTCAATGCTGTCTGGATAAATAAAAGAGATGCTTTCATCCCCCTAGTCAACAATTATTGATACAGTGCCTACTATGTGACCCCCAGAATTCCAGATGCCAGGAAAAGAACAATGAAGGAGGCAGGCGCCTTTCCTACTCTCTTGGAGTTTACTTCCTGCTAGGAGTAGACTCACAGTCAGTGGACCAATCAGCAAACAATCAAAAAAACAAAACAAAATAAAGCAAAACAGAATTGCAAAGCCAAAGCCAATATGTAAAAAAGATTCTTGTGATAGAAAATGACAGCATAAATACCTAAGATTTGGTATCAGGCAAGGCCTCTCACAGAGGCCTGGATCTGAAAGATAATTACAAGCTAATCTTGGAGAGATTTGGAGAAAAAAACATTCTAGGCAGAAAAAACAGGAAGACCAAAGGTCTAGAATGGGGACCTGTGGCTAGAGTGTGGTGAAAGAGTGGGGCCGGGGGAGGGGGGGGGTGTAGGAGACAGAGTCAAACAGGCAGTTTTTATAGAGCCTTTGGTCCTTGAATAATTGGCTTTGTATACAGAAATCGTTCTCAGTTTTATTTGAAGAGAGCCACTAAAGCTCTGGAAGACGTTAAGGGAAGGTATGCCAGCAACTGAGTTATATTTCAAGGACTCCACTCACCAGTGGAGTCTGGGTGTGGAAGGATGTGTTTCAATAATGGCTTTCAGGATACGAACGTCCCCCTTCTTGCGACTATCTGTAACATCCTCTTTTCCCTGCCTGATTCAATCAGCTTCAGCTGCCCCCACTTAGAGCCCACAATGGGATGCTCTCTTCTTTCTCAGGTTGTCCCTACCTTTCACGACCATTGTATGATGTGGTGGGAAAGGGGATGTCCTGCCTGACCTGGAGAGGACATGTCTGCCTCTCCCAGATTCCAGTGAGAGTCTCCCTACCCACCTCCACACTTAAGAGTATCCAGCATCAGGTCAGTTTCTCTGCAGGGAGACAGGATCCCTGCCCTCCAGAGTTTACAATCTAGTACGGGATTTGGACATACACATAGACATGATGTGTCTACTGCAAGGGAGAAAATGAACAGGGCTTTTTAGAGAATACTATAGTAATAGGAGAATGCATTTCATTTTTCTCGACTGGGTCAGCTTTGGCAGAGGTTGTGGCAACTGGAACTGGCTCTTACACAGAGTCAAGGAGTGTTCCAGGGGGAGGAACAGCTTGGCCAAAGACCAGGGGTGGGAAAGCTCAGACTGCTTCTCTAAGAAGGGGATTCAGAATAGCACAATAGTGTAAAAAAAGCAGGTTGGACCCAGATTCTAATATCAGATGTCATACTGAGGTGCTTGAACAGCATTTCCTTTGTCCTACAAATGCTCCTCCAGCTGAGGTAAACAGTGGATTTGGAAGCAATGGAAACAGTCCAATGATTGCAAGAATTCAGACAATAGGGAACAAAGGTCTGAAGTGAGATGGTGGCAAGTGCAATGGGGTGGAGGGTGGGGGGTAAGGGCAGGAGGGGTAGACTGAAGTAAGAGGAGAAAGGAAAACCGGGCTTTACAATTCCAAACAAAACCCTGGAGTTATTGATGCTACTAACAGGGACAGATAAGATAAAAACCAGGGAGGGCCTGATCTGTAGAGAAAGATAAGGGATTTAATTATCCTTATAATAAGTCAATTCAAAGAAGCATTATTCCTTGAACTATCCTAGGAAGTCTGAGACTGACCACAGAAAGCTTTAAGTGTTTAAACATTTTAAAACTACCCCCCCCACCCCACCACCGTGGTCACATGGTTACATGCCTTGAACCTCAGATTCCTATGGCTGATAACTCGGGCCTTTCCACAGATGATAGGGTATCAAAGAAGGAAACCCTCCCCGTGTGTCCCCACAGTGGTAAGCATTATGGCGAGGGATTTCCTCATTGGGAGGAATTTTCCTTTGCACTTATTCAGGAATGTATGTTACAGGATGTTCCACAGGGTGAGTTTGTGGCAACATGCCAGGGATGAAAGCACGCTAGAACGTGGGACATTTCAAACGTGTGCCGTATGAACACTGCTTACACGGCCTCGTGTACATTTCTTCAAATCTGGAGAAAATTGTTAACAGGTCCTGTTTATATTCTCAACTTACTCTCTCTGACATGCTCCCTAAGTGCCGGGAGCTTTTTTGACTTGAAAAGAGAACAATAATATATTGCATGAAAACAAAAATAGTATTCTAGGTCAAATACAGTGATGGATAACAATCTATTCTGAAATTTTCTAAAAGGAAGAAATGAATGTGGCTCTCTCCAAGGTTTTATCAGTTTCAGCCAAGGGCAGCTGATCTGTGTCATGGTAAGGCATGAGAGTCTACACAACCATTTAGGAAGACACTGGGAATTGAGCTAAGTGTGTGGGTCATGTAGACACCTGGGTTCTTATATAACCATCCCTGGGAAAAGTTTGAGGGATGCAAGAGTTCCCACAGAGACATTTATCAGGGAAGCATTCATAAGAAAGCAGGCACAAATAAATTAATAAATTGTTTTGAGATCAAGCCATAAGCAGTATCCCTAAAGTTATAAGGCTACAAATGTCTGTACATTCTAACTGTATCTTTCACCTACAGTGGAGAGGGTCTCTAAAATATTTTAGCCTATCCAAGTGATCTTGAATACTCCAAATTTCACAAATGGCAGCTGATGTCCAGCATCATTATGCTAATTAACATGCCACCACTTTCTTTAGGCAACCCATTTCTGACGATCATTATGCTAATTGAGATATGGACAATTTAAAGTACTTGTGCAAACCTCTGGCCTTTCTCATTAAATGGTAGCTGACCTCCTGTGGGGTGTGAAATTTGGACGAGGGTAGCTGAGTGCCCTGGAAAAGGAGCTTAACACATCACACATAGATTTAGCACCATAATGTCTATACTAAAGATGTTTTGAAGAAAATCACAGACATCACAACAGAAGGTTGCAGGATCAAAGTTTGAGAAGTAGAAATGATGTGCATATATGAATAGAAAGGTTATATTTGGGATCTGTAGCAGCAAATATTTTACTATTCCAAATGCCACTTTCCAAGCTCAAAAACAGGTCTTCACATTTTGTATTCATGATTTTTTTTTTTCCTTGTTAAAAGAGGCTATTCATGCAAAAGGGAATTTGGGGGCTCTTACCTGCAAAGGCAGATATGATACCTGTAGTTTGTTTTGGAAGTTCTGTGGAGATTCCCGTTCCTGCCCAAGTTAGCAGTTTTAATTTGTGCTATTTAAGAAATCTTAAAAATCTTAAAAATGACAAGGGCTTGAAAAGTACAAGTCTGCAAGCGAAGTTAAATTCTCATTGCCACCTACTAGTTGTCACTCAGCCCTTCGGAGCCTCCTTTTCCTCTTCTTTAGAGCAAGAGATTAGATCAGTGTTCTCCCAAGAGTGTAAATTAGGTTTTAGTGCTGAGGGAGGATTTACCACCATTCCCTGGAGTTGGGGTGGGGTGGGGGGGTCCCAAGGAGTTTAGGCAAACACCCTCTGACCTGAGTGAAATGCTTTCTTAATTGCAGTTCTCTCTCTTCAAAGCTATTAAAATGCTAATGGCCGGACCTCCTAGAGAGCCAGATAAATCAAACATTTCACTTCCTGAAAGATTAGCGCGTAGGCTGGACTTCCTACTTGGGAGTTCTGAGAGTTTTTTCAAACATATTAAATTACTAAAGAACTATAACAAAATGTTCACTGTCAACAGGATAATTATTTTGATACTAATTGAAAAGATTACGTTCTTTAAATAAGTTTGTTTTTATATTGATACCCTTCTTGGTTGGTGCCCTTCCTATATATTTAGTTTACCTATGGGTAGTGCAAGAGTGGGAGCATAATGTGCAGTTTCCCCCAAACTCTGGACCACAGAATCCCTCTTTCCACACAGCATCACATGAAGCTAATCTTTCAGGAATGACACTGGGGGATATTGCAGGCTTAGATGATCCCAAAGCTGTCTTTCCACTTCTAAAAGTCTGGAATTCTAAGCCTGTGGTTTGCTACTTCCTAATCTATACGCTCTGCTTTCTTTGGGGGCCAAAGGGGAGGGCAATACATAAGCATTATGTAAATGTGCACTTTCACATCTCATCTAGGACAGAGAAAGTGGATAGGAGTGAATTCAGTTCTATCAAATAGCAACACATTGTCCCTTCCAACTTCAGCTAGCAACCAAGAAAATGCAAAGGACAGCCATTCATTGCTCCCCACTTGTTATGTAACAATGAGACCACTTGATGGGAGAGGGCCATTGGAAACATTTGGTAAGGTTAGAGCTTTAAAGTAGCTGTAGCCTAGCTCATAAATATGGATGCTTCAAGACCAGTGCACGTGACATACCTGAGCAGTGTGGGTGTGTATGTCAGGGTAGCCCATTGACTAAGACACTGTTCATGGAACAGCTGTTCCAGAGATTCACGGTGTATTAGGCATTTTCTGTTAAATGAATAACAAGACCAGGTGGAAGATGGGAGTGGGAGCAAACAACAGACAAAAAACAAAAACACACAACCAAACAAAGAGAAAAGTTTTATTCCCACAACAAGGCCGATTTTTAAGAAATGAATGGAGTAAGTCTGTACTTTGCAAAGGAATAGAGATCACATATATACCATGGTTCCCATGACTACTACTAATAAAGCTTCCCTAATTGTTGCTGATGGTATGAAATTTTTAATTGCATTTCTTCTTAAAAGAAGCCCCACTTTTTCACATAACACACACAAATTATGTATTCCTAGAAACTTAAACCATTGGTTAAAAATGGAAATATCAACTATCAACTAGTTGCTTTTCTTACGTGATTCTAAGAACAAGTTTATCAGGCTTCTAAGAGACGTAGCGAATTTGTATGAGTGCTCTGTGCAAAGTAGGAAAAACAATCTGGATCATCCCAGCCTACCTGTCATGTACCTTAAAACATCCTTAAGGGCATTTTGTGAATTTGAGTAAAGCCCACTTGCTCAGAGCAAATGCAGCCCTGCACCAGAGGACACAGTTTGGGGATCAGACTTTGGGTGGGAATTTAGCCCCCGTAAACTCTCTCAGTCATGCATCTTGTGCAGTGAACAACCCGTACAACCTCAGCAACCCTGAGTCCTCTTTAGTAAATTAAACAACTGGGCGTCAGAAGAACCTGCAAAGCACTGAGAGAAGTGAGCTTCATCTATATTGACCTATAGGGGCACCTGGGTGGCTCAGTTGGTTAAGCGTCTGCCTTCGGCTCAGGTCATGATCCCAGGGTCCTGGGGTTGAGTCCTGGGTCCTGCTCCTTGCTCAGTGGGGAGCCTGCTTATCCCTCTGCCTGCTGCTCCCCCTGCTTCTCAAATAAATAAAATCTTTAAAAATAAATAAATTGACCTGTAGATAGTTTCAAAAATCAGTTTTTATAGCACATCCCTGAAATTATTTAACAAAATTCTAGTCTGTGGATGGAAGAGCTAAGCGTGGAAGTCAACCCACTAGAAGCTCAGTCCAGCAGTTGTAGATGGGGCAGAAGGAGAAAACATTATTTGGGCTAGGCTAGGCCAAGTGGCATAAGTAAAAATGTCATTTGTCTAGTGAAACACCTGTTACAAGCATACCGTCTGCCAGATTCCTGGAGAGTAAAAAGTAGTAGAATATAGTGCCTGTTCTCAAGAATTAAAAATCTTGATGAGATGGGTGAATAAGGAAGAAGAGGGGATGAGGGAAAGTTAACAAAACCCATTCCCTCTTAACTGTCTTACTACTTTATTGGGCCAAATAAGGCTTATGTGATTATACTTGGTGAATACCACAGGGTAACACACAACCATTGCTATATCTTGGGTACATAGTAGGGATGGGCGCATTTGTTGACTGAATTAGTGATGAATCCCACAGGAGTTTTGAAAGAACAGAATTACTCAAAGAATTTCTGGGGGTACCTAAAACATAAGCCAGACATTGAAAAATAGGTTCCGTGCACATAGGGAGTATTACTTGTCTGGGTATTTTTGTCATATTTACTACTTTAAATTGAAAGATATTCTTGATCTATTAGCCTTGATATTTAATGTGAACAAACGCTCTGGCTCAAATATGCTGTAGTATTTATTACTTTAGACCAAAAAATATTCTTGTTCTATTAGCCTTGATACTTAATGTGAACAAACTCTCTGGCTCAAATATATAATTGTATGAAAGTGGCAGGATTTAAAACTTGTACAATTTTCTAGATATTGAAAGAGCTTGGTATCTTTTAAAGAGACCTCACTGGAAAAGAGCACATGAGGTGATTTCAAAGTTGCTTTGATGTAATGACCGCTCATACTCAATTGTTTCCACAGACCATAAACAAGACTGAAGAATGTCCGTCTGAAACTTTGCCTTGAACGAAGAAACTTCATTGAACAGGAAGTTGGCTTCCAGTTTGCACAGGCGTCGATGGAATGCTTTTTTTTTTTTTAATTTTCTACTATACCCAGTGAAAACAAAGTGTTTTTATGTGCTGTGCAAATGGTTCCTTCATGTGGTCTGACAGTTTACTTTCGCCATCGTTTTTTTTAAAGAAAAAAAATCCCAGAAGAGGAAACAAACAAACAAAAACCAACAACAAAACAAAACACAGAAGGTTGACATTATATTTGGAAGAACATTTGATTTCAGAATTTACCAGAAGATGTAGACAGATTTTTTTTTTTTTAACAGAAAATCAGATGTCAAGAGGTGGGCAAAGCAGAAATGGAAACAAATTGTCTTCCTCAGTAATTAAGCTACTCTTTCTTTTCCCCCTTTTGTTTAAATCTAGTGGGTTATTTTTATTTTATTTTTTTCTTAGAAATATTTAGGTAAGGTTTATCTTGAATCTTAATTGCCTTAATTTTAAGGACGTCAAAGGCTCTCGAGGCAAGCTGTCAACGTCTTGTTAAAAAAAATTCAAGAAAGAATTGAAATATTGTGCCGGCTTTAACTGGTACAGAAGTTTAAGACTATGAGTTTTTAGGGTGAAAAAAAAACTGTACAGTTTAAAAGAAAATGTTTTTTCTTCATTTGAAGAAAATTTGTTGATAAAAGAAACCATGGCAACTGCAAGAATTGGGAAAATGCTGGGACTTTTCATGAACTTTGTCTTAAGTGTTGAATCATTCTAGAAGGCTAAAACATTTTAAGGTAAAGTTATTAATGTTGGTTTAAAAACAACTGCATTAGAAATAATGCGTGTTTGGGGGCAGAATGCAGATTTTTTTTATTTACAAAGCGTGATCGCTAGCAAAAGCATTAGTGCTTTTTATCTGCAGTCTTTTTTATGAGCTTTACAAAGTTTTTAGTCAGCTTTGCTTGTCACATTGCAAAACCTAGCTTAAGAGCATTAAAAAAAAAACTTAAGTAGATAGGAGCTTATGGTCAAAAAGTGCAAAAAAACAAAACAAAACAAAAAAACAAAAAAAGCAATAGATAGAGAAATTGTTGACAATTTCTGTAGTCTTTCCTAGTTGTGATCAAATTCAGCCTATGGATGGCCTATTTTATACCAAAGATGAAGTGGCACCCTATTGCAGTCCAGAAGATAGAGGTTGTTTTCCTTTTCTTCTCTTTTCTTTTTAAGAATTTTATTTGACCTACATGGCCGGACCAGTTCTTACTTTGTTGTTTGTTTAAACTACCTTCCACTGGTGTTTTATATACTGCAAAACAGATCAAAACAAAAGGTGTTTTTTTTTGTTTTTGTTTCTGTTTCTGTTTTTGTTTTTTTGTTAATGTGCATTTGTTGATACTAGTAGAAGCTTGCACCTGCTGTGTTCAGCAGTTTCAGCAGGAAGAGTTCTGGATACTAACTGACAGAGCCGAACGGCTTTATATTCATTCCGTGAGCTTTTCTGGTTCCTTACTAGCTCTCTTGAATAGTGACACCTGTATTGATGGCCACCAATAAGTTGAGACACTTGTTTAACAGGTTGAAATTCTTTTCTGTGAACTTTGAACTAAAGGTCCTTCCCGAACTGGTCTGAAAGGTCACTTGTCAAAAAAAGGCTTAGATATTCTGTTAAGTGATGAGTGGTCTCCTGAAAAGGTCTCATTGTATTTGTAACAATAGTCTTCCTTCTCAAGTCCAACGCCTCTAGGTTTTGTCTTCTCACCTCAGTCTTTGTTCATCTGCCATGAACAGCCACCTTGATTCTGCAAGTAGGGAGGAGATATCTCCCTTTTGCCTCCTGTCATCGTATTCTCATACCCTGGTGTTGTCAGAAGAAGGACAAAAATAGACCTTTTTGTTTCAGTTTAACTCTGAGACAAGTAGGACCAATCAGATTGAGGATTCTGTTAGTGGAAGTTAGGTAAGCTTTTAAAATGCTAGTTGACAATCAAGAAATTGTATGATTTATATCGATAAGAACCAAAAGAATTAGGTTTGCTCAATCTTTAAAGCCAAAGGAGATATATTTGCATTGAGAATGATGCAAAACTTTGTCTAAAATGAATTAGGTTGACTTAACAAACATGTCTGCATATTTGACTCATGGAATCCATGTTCAACCTGTATAGTTTTACCTGAAATTAAGACCGATGGAACTTTGTTAGTTGAATTATGCACAGAGTTGCTTTCTGAAGGGATCGTTGGAATTAGATAGGTGAAAGTTTTCTCACAAACTAAGTCGGGGGAACCTGTCTTAGTCCAGAAGGAAGAGGGAAATGCGTTAAGTGCACTGTAAAAAAAAAAAAAAAAAAAAAATGGTAGGCTTTTAAAAACTAAAAAAACTTAAAAGGCAAATCATAATCCCATTAGGTCAGTATCAGTAATGAGTTTGGCTGTTCTGAAATTGTCAATATTCAACTCTCTGTGACCTGTTAACAGAAATGAGCCCAGTTCTCTTATTTGAAACCCCATGAACTGGAAGCTCAAGTCTAGAAAGTGGCTCCCTATCTTTGCAGCCAAGTCAGAGGCACAAATGGATCCAAGAAAATGTAGCATGTGCTGCTACAGAGAAATTCCATCTGGTGACACCCATCCTTAATGGTTTTCCATGCTCTAGAGAGAATCCTAGATGTGTACTATCTTCTGTTCTGTCCTTCAAGCTTCTCATGTTTTTCAAGGGTGGCACTTAAGTTTTATCTTTGAGAAGCGGGCCCCTGAGTTTCAGGGGGTTTAAGGAACATGTATAGGAACTGTGCTTTTCGTTTCTCTTTTTCAGTCTCTGAACTCTTTGTATAAATAAGGATTATCCTGGGCATAATTCATTTGAATATGAAACCAACATGCTTTCTTTTGTTTCTGTAAAAAAAAAAACACAAAAAAAAACCTTAATGTGATACAAAGAAAGTCTCATTTACGCAATCAACAATGAGGCTAAGAGGTAGCTACCATGTGGCTGATGAATGTGCCTAGGTAACTTCCTGTTTCTATTCAAAACTACTGCTTTATTTATACATTCAGAAACATTTTTTTCAACTATGAAATTTCAATGATCTCAATTTTTTTAAGCCACTTCAGGCACAGGGAAATTACCTGTCATTTTATGTGTCCATGTGTGTTTTGTGTTTGGATTTTTTATATCATGCCATTCTAGAAAATATCTTATTTCCAACCAAAAAGAAAAAAAAAAGAAGGAAAAATGACACATGTTCAAATTTGCATCTGTCATCTTACCTAATGATTGTTTTTAAGAATCAAGTCTGGGGGAATAAACAAAAAGCATCAACAGGTAAGCAGCATTACATTGTATGAGAATAAAACAAACCAAAATGTGTTCAGTATACACAGACATCAGAATCCTGATTTAATCAGCAACTAATATTATGGTGATTCTAATCCTATTTAGGGCTCTTTTTTTTTTTTTTTTTAAGTATTCTGGCTCAGATTTCCAAACATTTATTCAGATATTTCCATTTTTTTCCTTTTGACTTTAATTGCCAAGGCTTCTAAACATCAGGAAACAAACCAAAGCCACAATCCAAATGGGATAAAAGTTATCTTATCCAAACTCTAGTTACATGGTCAGTGGAGGAGTGGGTTTTCTTTTGATAATGATAAGGTTTTGTCAGGGAAGACAAATTATGCATAGTGACTCAATGTATGGCCATGTGTTCTGAAGATGTCCTGGCCCCTAGGTAAGCTAAAGGTAATGCTAGCAAGTGCTGGTGACTGTTTGTCCTTGAAGACTGGCACACCTTGATTTTTGCAAGTGACATAAAATTCTTAAAAACGAATCAACAACAAAAAATCCTCTACCTGACTTCGGTTTGGCTGTTTCCTTGATAAATTTCAATCATTCAGATGTTGTCTCCATGCTTCACTTGAATCAATTCTTCCTGTGACTTTAACAAATCTGCCACATTTGATAGCATATAAGACTCACTTCCACACATTCTAGTGAAAAACTACATGGTATTAAAAGCACTCATGTTAGAGACAGAAGGCTGAGAGCAGAAAAAGCCTGGATGGAGCAGAAGGTCATTGTCCCTGCAGAATACATCGACCCCTTGCAAAACTGTGTGAAAATCATTCAATTCATGTGTGACAAGAAAAGAATAGCTTTTTTTCCCTAAAAAAAAATTATTTGAATATTTGCGATGTCTAATATATATACCTAGGTATCTTTTATGGTGGCCTGAAATCCCAATTAATGAAGAGTGAGATTTGATTTGAGTAGCACTTTTGCAGTCTTCTTCATGATTCCGAAGTTTCAATGGACTGTCTAGACAGATTATAATGTTAGTAGGGAACTAAAAATACATTTGACAACTCAGTCTCATTCTTAATTTGCACGCACGAACCACTGCAGATGAGCTGATAAGCAGGGAGAAATTCTTAAGTGGGATTCAGTGATTTATGTTTTTAGATGATATAAAAACAAATGAAGGGGAATATTTATGTATGTGTATAAACAACGTTGAGCACATTTGAGGAATCATACTTCATAACAAAGTTTAAACATGTCATAGAGACTTGATCTACGTTATCTTGTCCACAGTAGGGAGTGAAGGAGGAGATTTTGGTTTTGTGTGTTATTGTGCCTGGCATCCTTCAAAATTTTGAGCTCACTGAGACTGACAGCATCGCACTCCAATCTGAGGGACTGACAGAATTTAAACAGGCTCATTGATTCTGTATACTACCCCCTTCCTGTGACAGAGTGATAATGGGATTTCATTAATGAATCAATTTGTTACAAATGACATCCACCGTGGCATTGAAAGACAGTTGAGTCTAACTCAAATTTAACATTTCTTACCCAATATTCTTAAATATGAAATCGGTCCCTTAATCTGAGTGTTCTTGGTCATGCCTGTCCTTTGTGGACTGCACAGAATTCAGGAAAATACAAAGCTAAATATAAGATCCCTGAGTGGCCCCAAAGATCTTTTCTCATCTGGGGCAGGGAAGCTCACCCCAGATTGGTGGTTTCTTTCTCTTTTGTTTTATACCCTAATACGTATGCTCCCTGTCACATGAAAAAAGGATGGATAGCTTCTCAATACTCATTTCTTTGTATTTCTGAAAGGGAAAATAATATTTTAAGAAACGCTTCTTCCGCTCAGGAAGATTTAAAGCTGGAGCAGAGGTGAGATCAAGCTTGGAGTCTGAGGGAAGAACCTCTGGGCCACGGAGTCACACTTTTCTTCCATTTTATTCACTCCAGTTAGTAACTTCCCCAATGACTGAGTCTTGCAGAAATACAATCACTCTCAATTTTTGAAGGGCTAACTATTTACTTGGTAGATTTGTTTTGTCTTCTTTTTTCAACTGTTAGGTCTTCTGCTCTATTTCCTTTTATTAGCATTTCACCGTGAGGGTGGAAAAGAAACATTTGGAAATCAAATTCAAATCAGTCTGTTTCTTTAAGTCTCGATTTACCGAAGGAATTTAAAATCATTAGTAAAATAGTCAGTGCATTATATACCACGGATTTTTACTATCCATAATGTCCCTTTCCCATCCACCGCAAATAATTGAGAGTTGGCTGTATTCTTGCAAATACAAAGGGAAAAAAAATTGTAGCAAAGTATTTGGCTTCCCTCAAAAGAAAGCTGTTTTGGTTTCGTTCACTATTGAAATTTTAACCAGAAGAAAAGGTCAACTCAAAATTGAGTTATGAGAATATAATAACATCTCTTGGTTAAATATACACTCTTATCCCTATCTTAAATCTTTGGCAAAAAAAAAAAAAATGCATTGTTTTGTTATTTATTTATTTTTTTTACTTTGCATCACAGTAATAAGGGTGAATGACCTTGATACTCCAGTGGATTTTTTCTGATCATTTCAAATTTAAGTAGTGTCCAAAGTGTAACTTTAGTGTTATGCTTTGTATTTTAAACCCTCTGGTCTTAGATTCTTAAGAAAGATGCTCTGTCCTCCTCCCCAAAATAATGTCATTTCCTCATATATGAAAAAATGTGTTATTTCATACTTTTCAGGAACTATAAAAACTATTTCAAAGAGACATTTGAAAAAGTTTTCTCCATTCTGGAAATTAATGCTTCTATTTATTTAAAAAGAAGAGGAATATAATTGGAATCTTAATTTTCAAAGAATAAATGTAAAAGTGTACTTGCTATGAAATTCCAGTTTCTTTAAATTTAAAAAAAAAATGGGACACAGCTTCTTTTAAAACCCTTGTTTTAGGCCATATTTGACTTCATGGAACTTCTGAAACATCATCCAAATTTGAACTTTATTTAAGAGCATTTTGTACTGCTGTCTCTGTCATGGAAAGTTCTGTAGCTCTATGGTGTTTCCGGTTTTATTTTTAATTTTTCATCTGTACCACAGTCAAATTAGCTACCATTTCCCCTGTTCCTTGGGCTTTCTGTAGATCAGTGGATGTTAGGTTTAAACTTCTGTTTTCTTTGATGAAGCTTTCAATAAAAAATGAAAATAAAAGCAATCAAGTAGGCTGTTGTGTTTTTCTTCACTGCTCCAGAGATGGGTTGAGGGAGGGACCGATGGGAGGGAGCAGTCTCTGTATTTAATTGGGTATACTGCTGGCTTCCTTCAGGATGCTTCAAAATAGAAGAAGAAGGAGAAGAAGAAGAAAGAAAAAGAAGAAGAAGGAAGAAGAAGGAGGAGGAGGAGAAGAAGAGGAAGAAGAAGCAGCAGCCACAGCATACCATCCCTGGTAACAAAAACTAGGAGAGGAAGGAGCATTCTATTCATGCAAGGGGCTGAGAAAACCCCTAATTAGGGACTCTTGTAGGGAGAGACCCTGTAGGTCTTCCTAACCTCACACATGCTTCCTACTCTTTATGCTTCAGAGATAGTCCAATTCCTATCTCCGAACATGCTTAACATCTACCAACTACTTCGCATATCTTTTGCAAAGACCAGGAGATAGAGTTATACGTAAAAAATTTCTTTTGATGCCTTGACCCTGTAAGGATTAAAACGCAGGTCAACCAAAATCAGAAGTGTTCATTCCTCAAGCTATGGAGGACTGTGGTAAGCAAAGAACAGAAACTATATTTCTCTGGTGCAGGATCATCTAAACTAACTGGGAGCTCCTATCCGAGGGCCACAAATATTCTGTGCTACAATACATATTTGCTATTGTTAGTCAATATTTAATTCTATAGACGACAAGAAAACAAAGGAGATAAATGAAATTCATACAATGTGTTAAACATAGCAAAGAAAGTAAACTTTAGGACATAAACTAAGTAGAGCATGTGAGGCTGAACAAAAATAGAAATGGAAAGATGAAGAAAACACTATATTTATGATGCACTAAGTATACATGAAGCACCATGCATTCATGATATGCTAAATATACATAAGAAATATGAGGCACTCAATATGTTTGAGGTCTTAATTTGGTCACCCTTTGGCACCCATAGCAACTTATCAGGCTAATCAGTGAATTTCAATTACCTGCCCTTGCTTCTCTCAGAAGGAACGTGTTTCACTAGCTCCTTCCTTTGTGGCCTGTCTTGCTCACATTTCAGATCTGATCTCTGTATCACACAATCAGTGGAGAAGGATGCTATATATGAACATTGCAGAGCTTTTAGCTGTGTGGTCCTTCTATTCCTCTTGAACACTACCCTGAATGAGTTAACCTACCCCATGGCTTTCACCTTCTTTCTTGCTATGGGTTTTTAATAGATTAATAAGTCCTTGCTTTCGGCATCTTTATTTGACCTGTGAACCCTTCTGTTCCATGACCTGTAGTATAACTTGCATGATAACGTCCATGAAGGCTACTATTGTATCAACATCATTTCCCATGTGACATCTTCATGCTTTATACTATAAGCACCCGAGAGAGGATATAGAAAAAGCTAACCAACTAGTGTCAGGCTCTGAGAACGTATTGTATATATCCCTTTTCCCCATATGAGTAGCAGTTCATGTTGTACTTCTAGGCAGAAGAAGCTGGAAGAGAAACCTAGAAAAATAGAATTATTGGGGAGTATAAGAAAATAAGAATGGAGTGAAGACCTTGAAATTAATTTTACTCAAGTTCCATCAGAGTTCTTTTTAGAGCAATGGTTCTTTTTTGCTGTTTGATTGTTTTTCAGGTATTACAGACTTTAAGAAGATAATACCAGCACTACTACCCATATGCACAAAATTTTCACTTCAAATTGCAGGACACTTTGGGAACTTCCTGAAACATATCCATAGGCTTTTGCTGAAGAATCCCTAGTTTCAAGGCATAAAAAGAGAAAAAAGACCAGAGAGTGAAGAAACAAGCTACATTTATAATGGTGTCCCTTGTATATCAAATATCCATGATTTCTTGACCTCATATCTATGTATTTTTTACTGTTTCATAATTTATTCTGAAAAGTGAGTGCTTCTTCAACTCTCAACAGTCCCAGTAAAATTCACAATTGATAATGCTTTTATTTTAAAGGGATACTGAAAAAAGTAACCCTTTCTGTTGCTTTCCAAAGTTAGTAAAGTGAAAAGTAATATAGCTCAAACATAATCTCAGAAGATTTGGTTATTTTTCGAATTCTGGTAAATGAGTGTCATTTACAATAATGATGAAAAAGTCTCCCATGTGTCAAAGGTTGTCTTTTCATTTAAATACTGAACAACAGAGGGAGTAGCCTACTGTCAGGAGCTTTCTCCTGCCCTTAGGAGTTGCAGGCTACTATCCTGATAAAGTGGTCACCAGGTGGTGCTGGGGAATCAGTCTCCAGTGGATTCCAAGCCCACATCCCAGATTCTTCATTCCTAATCAGAACCCGTGATACGAGGTATGGCTCTAAGAGCCAAGAGTCGCCATCACTGAGCCTTCACTATGTGCCAGGAACTGTGCCAGGCACGCCCCATACTTGAGGCCATACAACACTCACATGATTGCTCTGAGGTAGTTGTTACCACTACCTCCATTTTCGAGATGAGGGTTGGAAAGTTAGAGACTTAACCATGGACCTACATCCAGGAAGCGCTAGAGTGTTCTTTTAAAAACAGATTCAGGGTCGCCTGGGTGGTTCAGCCAGTTGAAACGGGGACTCTTGATTTCGGCTCAAGTCGTGATTTCACAGTTGTGGGATCAAGCCCTGCATCAGGCTCTGCCCTCAGCACAGAGTCTGCTTGAGATCTCTCTACCTCTCTCTCTGCCCACCCCACCGCTCATGCACTCTCTAAAAATAAATAAATAAATAATAAATTAAAAAAGAGATCCAAAATCTCAAGCCCCGAGTTCTAAGATTTCGTCTTCTGCAATGACTTTGGAAAATGCCAATGTGGGAGATAATTTTGTTTTCAATTTTTTTTTTCAAATGTTTATCTCACTTGGCCTGAGATTTTTTTTCGGTTCTGTAGAGGGCATTCAATGTTTGTTCTAATCACTTTGGTCACAGAAACCTAACACAATTCACATTTTCCATCCCAGAAATAACTTGCTGTTTCAATCATCTCTGTGATTTGTTCTGGAAAGAAAGGATGTATCTACAAAATAGATAGGCATAACTTTTCATTTACTCATTCATTTAACAGTGCCTGGCACACGAACATTCCATAAATATTTTAATGATAAATAGAGTAGACATGGCTCTTGTCTATGGGGATGTCATATTTTAGTAGGCTCTGGTTTATGACAACATTTTAGCATGAAATAAGATCAGGGAACTTTGTGAGCAATGTGTTTAACCTTCCCATGGCTTGATGCAAAATAGATGGAAAACTTCCTAATCTGAATGCAGTCATGTCTTCTCCCATCCACACGTGTGGTGAGTCTTCCAACTCCCTTGCTGTTGCCTCTCCCCTGATTTGGCCCTTCAGCAAAGTGGCTGGACATTTCACTGTTGCCCTTTCCAAAATCATCTGGGCCATTTAACACTTGACGTCAAGGAGAGTGGAATCTGCCATCCTGAGCTGTTCGTAACTTTAGTAGTGTTGAAGGATTTCATTTCCTTTGGTGCCCGTGGTTCTTGGTCATGCTGCTTGGAAGAATAAAGAGGTAGACCAGAGGAAGAGTGGTGGGCAGCAAAGCAAAAGCAAAGTTTTTTGAGCAATAGTACAAAGCTCTGAACAAACAAGGAGGGGACCCATAGAGTTGCAACAGGGAGGGGACCCGAGAGAGTTGCCACCGGAGTTTCTAAGTCTAAGGGTTTTTATGGGTTTGCTGGTGGGCTGTTTTAATCTGATTAACCCTCCCTGAGCCTGTCATCCAATCAGGTTTTTGTCATCTACCTACCACGTGGGAAAGGGTGGAGGGCTCCTTCCAGAGTGGTGTAAAATTCTTTTAAGGGTGGTTTCCTCTTAGGGTGGGGGTCCCTTGTTCCTGCCTGCCTTTCTTCCAACTATCCTTCATTAGGAGCATCTCTTATTTATTACCACTGATCTTTTCACAACCAAGCAGGAATGTGCAGGTGCTGTCACAGTTTAAACATGAAGGAACTGGGGCTTTGAAAATTTATAAGACTTGGCCATGTTTTCATGATGCAGATGGGATCCAAGCTCAGAATCTGCTAAATACAAAGCCAAAGATCTGCCTTTTATGTAGTGCTGGATCCACTGTTGTGACTTGAAAGGATACATTATTGATCCAAAATAATTTTTCTATTATCTGACCTTTGACCGATATAATTTTCTTCTTATAGGTAGATCACAAAATACTGGAGAAAGTGCTGGACAAGCAGTGAAAAGATCTTGGATCCTAACTTCAGGCATACTCTTTGCTAAATATGTTTTCCCCTCTCTAAAATTCAACTTCTTTATCTATCAAAATGCATACCTTTTCTCTGGGTTTTGTGTTTGCTTGTTTTTTAACAGCAACAAAAGAATGATTTATTTGCAGCACAGCCCAGTCTCCATCACTTCGCAATAGGACAGGAGTAGAGAAGAGTCATCCTGCAAGTGTCATTCAGTCCAAGGTAGAGCTCCATGCCTCCGAAGACAACGGACCCATTACCCTCAGAGACCCATGCCTAGAGCCAAGCTGAACACACAAACAGGCCAGCCACAGGAAGCTTCAAGCTTCCCATCTGCAGCCTTCTACCCTCTCCACCCTCAGTCAGGCACCGCCCAGCCTCTGGGCCATCGGGGAGCTTTCCGTTAAAATGGGTTTATGTGTCACATAAGAGATTACTCTGTGGAATCTGTTGTTCTGTAGAAGGTTTAAAATGACTCCCCCCACCCACACACGTAAGCCTGATCAGCAGTGACCACCCTTCCTCTATTCACCAGAGATGCTGCCCTTTGAAAAGATTGCCACCTCAGCTCCATACTCATTTCTCTGTTGGCCTCACTGAAATCTCCTGTCTTTACCTAAGATAGGAAGGAATCCAGGTACTTTCTTTCCCAGGTTCAGAGGCTGAGAGGAAGAGCCCTCATGGCTTAGAAAAAAAAAAAAAAAATTCATTCCTTCGTTCCCCTCAAGAGATTTTTGTGGAGATCTTTGCTAAAAAGTGTTCTGGTCCATTCCCAAAAAGTTAGTTTAGTTTTGGAGGACAAACAAGCACAGAGGCAGGCAGCCTTTCCGATTAGGTACTAGGTTTGAGGATACGGGATGCAAGGAAGAGGAGTATAAAATCCCAAGTTGATTTCTTCATCAGCTCTTCTAGAAAAACTCAGAGGATGGACACTAAGAAGATCCCACCTTCCCCAAGCCTTGGGGACAATTCCTAAAGTTCCGCTATCATGGACTGGTCATTTTTGACAAAGTCACAGTGAAAGAGACAAGAATATAGAAAGGCATCTCTAAAGGAACATTTTTTAAAGGATTTATTTATTATTTTGAGAGAGAGAGAGCACAAGCAGAAGGGGCAGAAGAAGAAGGAGAAAGAATCTCAAGCAGACTCCATGCTGAACATAGACCCCAATGCTAGGCTTGATCTCACGACCCTGAGATTACAACCTGAGCTGAAACTAAGAGTTGGTTGCTTAACCAACCGCCACCCTGGCACCGCTTTAAAGGAACTTCTCACTCAGGCATCAGGGGCTCTGAGTAGGGTCCAAAGGTACTGATGTTTGGTATCAGAACTGTTTTTTTGTTTTGTTTTGTTTTTTAAGTGTTCTTTTTAAAATTTTATTATGTTATGTTAGTCACCATACAATACATCATTGGTTTTTGATGTGGTGATCCACGATCCATTGTTTTCGTATAACACCCAGTGCTCCATGCAGTACATGCCCTCCTTAATACCCATCACCGGGCTAACCAATCCCCCCTTCCCCCTCCCCTCTAAAACCCTGTTTGTTTCTCAGAGTCCATAGTCTCTCATGGTTCATCTCTCCCTCCAATTCCCCCCCCCCATTTTTCCCTTCCTTCTCCTAATGTCCTCCATGCTATTCCTTATGTTCCACAAATAAGTGAAACCATATGATAATTGACTTTCTCTGCTTGACTTATTTCACTTAGCATAATCTCCTCCAGCCCCATCCATGTTGATGTAAAAGTTGGGTATTCATCCTTTCTGATGGCTGAGTAATATTCCATTGTATATATGGACCACATCTTCTTTATCCATTCATCTGTTGAAGGGCATCTTGGCTCTTTCCACAGTTTGGCTATTGCAGATATTGCTGCTATGAACATTGGGGTACATATGGCCCTTCTTTTCACTACATCTGTGTCTTTGGGGTAAATACCCAGGAGTGCAATTGCTGGGTCATAGGGTAGCTCTATTTTTAAATTTTTGAGGAACCTCCACACTGTTTTCCAAAGTGGCTGCACCAACTTGCATTCCCACCAACAGTGTAAGAGGGTTCACCTTTCTCCACAACCTCTCCAACATTTGTTGTTTCTTTCCCTGTCCATTTTTGTCATTGTAATTGGTGTAAGGTGGTATCTCAATGTGGTTTTGATTTGGATTTCCCTGATGGCTAATGATGATGAACATTTTTTCATGTGTCTGTTAGCCATTTGTATGTCTTCTTCAGAGAAGTGTCTGTTCATATCTTCTGCCCACTTTTTGACTTGATTATTTGTTTTTTGGGTGTTGAGTTTGAGAAGTTCTTTATAGATCTTGGATTCCAGCCCTTTATCTGTAGTATCATTTGCAAATATCTTCTCCCATTCTGTGGGTTGCCTCTTTGTTTTGTTGACTGTTTCCTTTGCTGTGCAGAAGCTTTTTATCTTGATGAAGTCCCAGAAGTTCACTTTTGCTTTTGTTTCACTAGCTTTTGGAGATGTATCTTGAAAGAAGTTGCTGTGGGTGATGTCAAAGAGGTTACTGCCTATGTTCTCCTCTAGGATTTTGATGGATTCCTGTCTCACATTGAGGTCTTTCATCCACTTTGAGTTTGTCTTTTTGAATGGTGTTAGAGAATGTTCGCGTTTCATTCTTCCACATGTGGCTGTCCAATTTTCCCAGCACCATTTATTGAAGAGAATTTTTTCCATTGCATGTTTTTTCCTGCTTTGTCAAAGATTATTTGACCATAGAGTTGAGGGTCCATATCTGGGTTCTCTATTCTGTTCCATTGGTCTATATGTCTGTTTTTGTGCCAGTACCATGCTGTCTTGGTGATCACAGCTTTGTAATATAGCTTGAAATTGGGCAACGTGATGCCCCCAGCTTTGTTTTTCTTTTTCAACATTTCCTTGGTGATTCGGGGTCTTTTCTGATTCCATACAAATTTTAGGATTGTTTGTTCCAGCACTTTGAAAAATGTCATTGGAATTTTGATCAGGATGGCATTTAAGGTATAGATTGCTCTGGGTAGCATAGACATTTTAACAATGTTTATTCTTCCAATCCATGAGCTTGGAATATTATTCCATCTTTTTGTGTCTTCTTCAATTTCTTTCATGAGTGTTCTGTAGTTCCTAGAGTATAGATCCTTTACCTCTTTGGTTAGGTTTATTCCGAGGTATCTTATGGTTTTTGATGCTATTGTAAATGGAATCGTTTCTTTAATTTCTCTTTCTACAGTTGCATTGCTAGTGTATAAGAAAGCAACTGATTTCTGTGCATTGATTTTGTATCCTGCCACATTACTGAATTGCTGGATGAGTTCTAGTAATTTGGGGGTGGAGTCGTTTGGGTTTTCCACATAAAGTATCATGTCATCTGCGAAAAGAGAGAGTTTGACTTCTTTGCCAATTTGAATATCTTTTATTTTTTTTGTTGTTGTCTGATTGCTGTTGCTAGGACTTCTAATACTATGAACAATAGTGGCGAGAGTGGGCATCCTTGACATGTTCCTGATCTTAAGGGAAAGGCTCTCAGCTTTTCCCCATTGAGGATGATATTTGCTGTGGGTTTTTCATAGATGGATTTTATGAACTTGAGGAATGTTCCCTCTATCCCTATACTCTGAAGAGTTTTAATCAGGAAAGGATGTTGTATTTTGTCAAATGCTTTTTCTGCATCAATTGAGAGGACCATATGGTTCTTCTCCCTCCTCTTATTAATGTGATCTATCACACTGATTGATTTTTGAATGTTGAACCATGCTTGCATCCCGGGGATAAATCCCACTTGGTCATGGTGGATGATCTTTTTAATGTATTATTGGATCCTATTAGCTAGGATTTTGTTGAGGATTTTGGAATCCATATTCATCAGGGATATCGGTCTGAAATTCTCCTTTTTGATGGGGTCTTTGCCTGGTTTGGGGATTAAGGTAATGCTGGCCTCATAGAATGAGTTTGGAAGTTTTCCTTCTGTTTCTATTTTTTGAAACAGCTTTAGTAGAATAGGTATTATTTCTTCTTTGAATGTTTGGTAGAATTCCCCAGGGAATCCATCAGGCCCTGGACTCTTGTTTTTTGGGAGGCTTTGGATCACTGCTTCAATCTCGTTACTGGTTATTGGCCTATTCAGGTTGTCAATTTCTTCCTGTTTCAGTCTTGGCAGCTTATAGGTTTCCAGGAAGGCCTCCATTTCATTCAGATTGCTCAGTTTATTGGCATATAGTTGTTGATAATAATTTCTAATAATTGTTTCTATTTCATTGGTGTTAGTCGTGATCTCTCCCCTTTCATTCATAATTTTATTAATTTGGGTCCTTTCTCTTTTCTTTTGGATAAGTCTGGCCAGTGGTTTATCGATCCTATTAATTCTTTCAAAGAACCAACTTCTAGTTTTGTTGATCTGATCTACTGTGTTTCTGGTTTCTAATTCATTGATTTCTGCTCTAATTTTAATTATTTCTCTTCTAATGCGTGGCTTAGGCGTCATTTGTTGCTTTTTCTCTAGTTCTTTAAGGTGTAGAGTTAGTTGGTGAATTTGGGATTTTTCTATTTTTTTGAGTGAGGCTTGGATGGCTATGTATTTCCCCCTTAGGACCGCCTTTGCAGTATCCCATAGGTTTTGGACCAATGTGTTTTTGTGCTCATTGATTTCCATAAATTATTTAAGTTCTTCTTTGATTTCCTGGTTGACCCAACTTTCTTAAGCAGAGTGGTCTTTAGCTTCCAAGTGTTTGAATTTCTGCCAAATTTTTTCTTGTGATTGAGTTCCAGTTTTAGAGCATTGTGGTCTGAGACTATGAAGGGAATAATCTCAATCTTTTGGTATCGGTTGATACCTGATTTGTGACCCAGTATATGGTCTATTCTGGAGAAAGTTCCATGTGCGCTCAAGAAGAATGAGTATTCTGTTGTTTTAGGGTGGAATGTTCTGTAAATATCTATGAGGTCCATCTGGTCCAGTGTATCATTCAAAGCTCTTGTTTCCTTGTTGATTTTCTGCTTAGATGATCTGTCCATTGCTGAGAGTGGAGTATTGAGGTCTCCTACAATTAATGTATTGTTATCAATATGACTCTTTATTTTGGTTAACAGTTGGCTTATGTAGATGGCTGCTCCCATGTTGGGGGCATAGATATTTACAATTGTTAGATCTTCTTGTTGGATAGACCCTTTAAGAATGATATAGTATCCCTCTGTGTCTCTAATTATAGACTTTAGTTTAAAATCTAATTTGTCTGATATAAGAATTGCTACCCCAGCTTTCTTTTGAGGTCCGCTGGCATGGAATATGGATCTCCATCCCTTCACTTTCAGTCTGGATGTATCTTTAGGTTCAAAATGAGTCTCTTGTAGGCAGCATATGGATGGGTCCTGTCTTTTTATCCAATCTGCAACCCTGTGCCATTTTATGGGAGCGTTTAGGCCATTCACGTTGAGAGTGATTATTGAAAGATATGAATTAATTGTCATCATGTTGCCTGTGAAGACATTGTTTTTATAGATTGTCCCTGTAGATTTCTGTTGTAGATCACTCTTGGGGTCTTTCTCCTTTTATAGAACCCCCCTTAATATTTCTTGCAGGGCCGACTTAGTGGTCACATATTCTTTCAGTTTCTGCTGGTCGTGGAAGCTCTGCATCTCTCCATCCATTCTAAATGGAAGCCTTACTGGATAAAGTATTCTTGGCTGCATGTTCTTCTTATTTAGTACCCTATGTCTTGCCAAGCCTTTCTGGCTTGCCAGATCTCTGTGGATAGGTCTGATGTTATTCTGATGTTCCTCCCTCTGTACGTAAGGAATCTCTTCCCCCTAACTGCCCTTATGATAGTTTCCTTGGTTCTAAGATTTGCAAGTTTTACTGTTACATGTTGGGGTGTTGGCCTGTTTTCCTTGATCTTGGGAGGGGTCCTCTCTGCCTCTAGGACACGAATGTTTGTTTCATTCCCCAGATTAGGGAAGTTCTCAACTACGATTTGCTCAAATACATTTTCTAGTCCTCTCTCTCTCTCCACTCCCTCCGGGATTCCAATTATTCTGACATTGGAACGCTTCATGGTGTCACTTATTTCTCTGATTCTGTTTTCATGGATTCTGAGTTGTTTTTCCCTGGCCTCCTCTTTTCCCTTTTTATCTATTATATTATCTTCCAGGTCGCTTATTCATTCTTCTGCCTTAGTTACCCTAGCTGTTAGATTATCTAGATTGGATTGGATCTCATTGATAGCATTTTTAAGTTCCGCCAATTCACCTTTCATTTCTGCCCTTAGAGACTCTATGTTGCCATTAATTGATTTCTCCATTCTAGCCATTGTCTTCACAATTGCTAGCCTGAATTCCATCTCCGACATCTTGGTTATAACTGCATCCATTTGTAAATCTGCAGCATAAGTCATAATCTCTGAGTCTTTTCTATTTTGGGGGCTCGTCCTCCTAGTCATTCTGTTGATGGGTGTTTGAGGGAATGTACAGAGTCCAAATTATTGACCAGAACCCAAGCAAGATGCACCTGTTTTCTTGGGACCTTAGGGTTGCTGGACTCTTGTTTTCCCAGCCTATCTTCTGGGGGAGGGGCCTGCCACGCTGTTACTCAGGCAACCCTGTTTGGGCAGAGTTGCCCTGCCCCCCTGTGGAGGGGGATGGGCTCAGCGGGAATCAGTTTTGGGGGCTTTTGTTCTCTGGCAGCTTTCCCTGGCGGCTTTCCGTGTCTCTTCCATGAGTCAGAGCAGAAGAGACCGTTTCCAACCCTCTGCCTCAGAGCAGAGAGATCGCAGTCTGTTCTTCAGTGAGCTCTCCAGGCCACACTGTCTCCATTTCTGTCCGTGCTGCTATAAACTGCAGCATCCTGGGTTGTGTGCCCCTCCGCAGTGCCCCCAGTCCTGCCTCCAGGTCGGAGCACGTCTCTGCCCTTTGTGCTTCTAAAACCGCCAGCTGCTCCCAGGTCTCAGGTGCGACCCCGCCGCTCCAGGTTCCCGCCCCAGGGGCTGCCCTAAAGTCCTTTCCCCGCCGCTACCGGTCTGCGAGTCTGTGCCCCGTCCGCAGCGCATGAGGCTGTCGCTCACCGGCAGTGTAGGATCCCCACGGCCAGGCACCCTCCCACTGCCGTTTATCCTCCGATATCTGTGCGCAGAATCACGGCTCCCCACCTCGTACCTCAAAACGAACCACCTGCGACATTGTTTGTAGAGATCCAGATCTTCTTACATCTCAGGCTGGTTTTGTGGGTGCTCAGAGTGGTCTGGTAGATATCCAGCTCAATTCCGGGGACCAGTTGAAATAGGGACCCCTACTCCTTTGCCATCTTTCCCCCCTCCACCAGAACTGTTTTTGTAAAGTGAAGAGCTCGGGGCACCTGGCTGGAACAGTTGGCTGAGTGTCTCACTCTTGGTTTCAGCTCAGGTCCTGATCTCAGGGTCATGAGATCGAGCCACCCATTGAGTCCCTCTTAGGGCCCCCCATTGAGCCCCACATCAGGTTCCATGCTTGACATGGAATCTGCTTGAGATTCTCTCTCTCCCTCTGCCTCTGCCCTTCTCCCACTTGCACTCTCTTTCTTTCTCTCAAAAAATCTTCTTTAAAAAAATAAAAATAAATAAAGTGAGGAGCTCATAAATAGGGGGGAAAGACTTAAGACAAAAATTAGGACAAGGAATAGAATCCATAGATTGTGGTGCTATTGTTGATATTTGTTTCTGCTAAACCCTTCTCCAGTTTCTCAGGAAACCTGAGTTAGCTGTACCAAGCTGTCAGCTGCATGTGCAGGACTGGGCAGTCACTTCCTCACACTCCTTTTATAAGATACTCCCATTTGCCTCAGTCAGAAGGATGATAATGAGAATATATTTACAAGGGACATAGGAGGGCTGAGGGATGCTCTGGTCCACATGCTCACTGACACAGTTCCGGATGATGGCATGATTGGGACAACTGAGACCACAATGTAGTACCTGAGGGTAGGCTCCCTTATAGTAGTTTGGGGTTTAGAGATCAAGTGACTGCAGCCCAGCTGGTGGAAGCTGACTTGGAAAGGGTGGGTGGACACTGGTTAGTTTCAGATGCTTCATGTTCCAAAGAAGGGCCAGGAACCTCAGACATGACACTACCTGCTTGCCAGATCCTCTGAAAGAGGAATGTCCCTTTCCATGAACTCCTCCAGGCCTCTGGGGAAAGTCTGGCCTTCTAGAAACTTTTGTGAGTGTCATTTAAAAAGACTAATAAGAAGGCAGAGTCCAAGGATGAATGGCCATGCCACTGAAGCTCAAGAACCTCACTACCTTTTGGCTGCTAACACATGAAGTGGAGAGGAAAGTCATAGAACTCAGCATTACTTATGATCCCAGAGCCTTTGCTGCATGTGTTGTGTGACATTCATCTCTGTGCAGCTTTGGTGATCAGGGAAGTCTTGAGGAACCACTTCCGGAGAAAGAAAGTGGTTGGTTGGGCTCTCCTTGAGCCAGGGTTCCACATGGTAACAGAGGTGAAAGTAAGCTAAGTGGGGTTGGTGGTGGCAAGCTGTGGTGGCTCTAACTAGTTGGTATGGTTTAGTCTCAGGAAAGTTTAAGCTAGTATATGCCAGAGATCTCTGAAACACCTTACTGTGTGGCGGAGGGCCTCACCAGGCTCAGTATGATGGCCCCATTGTACAGTTCTCCAGGGTGCCCACAACACATCAGCCAAATGCTGGTACAACTCCAGCATGTACCACAAGGGACATCCTAGGACCCGCAGCTTCCTCTGCTGTTTGCCAGGGACTTGTTCTAATAGCTTTCCGACCAGGGTAAGGGAGGGGCTTCAGCCAGGAGAGCAATAGAGGGCTTCCTTACCTATGCCATTTGGACCCTCTGTTCCATAAAAAGCACCAGTCTCCAAAGAAGAAGGAGTCTAAAGATACTGAGGAGGACCATCTTGAAAAGCTTGGTGTTCAGCTATATGCTCCAGCCCCAGCCCAGAGAATATCACTCTGAACCTTTCCTTCATACAGGTAACTACATCCTGGTTCCACCACCACAGAGGATAGGGCAAAGAAGGAAGAAATGTGAGCGAACAAGCAGGCCTCATGTCACTTCTTCTGGGAGGATCTCCTGGGCCAACAGAAGTCTCCTAATTTGGCCTCTTTGCATCAAAACAAACACAAACAGCAATCAAGACAAGGCTAGCATGCCCTTCCTGCTCTACAAGGCTGGGGATTCAGAGGCTGAGGTCATTTAAATGGAGGAGTGCCCCCAAATAAATAAATAAATAAATAAATAAATAAATAAATAAATGGAAGAGCCCATTACAGGAACTGTTCCCTTGCTTTACCCACTAGGATTAAAAAAAAAAAAAAAAAGCTTTTTGTTTGTTTATTTGTTTGTTTTTTATTGTTTTCTCCCACGGGGAGATGGGTCTGGTGGAATTTTTGGCAGAGGCTTTTATTTCTGTCCCCCCCAGCCAGCACCATGAAGGACAAAAGACACTTTATCGAGATTCTCCTCCATCTTCCCTGGTGGGGTTCCAAGAGGAAAAGCATTCAAGAAGATGTAAATCCCATTATATCTTCATCTCCAGGGGGCCACACTCTCACATGGTCTTTAGTAACGCATTTTGAATGCTTAACTGAATCTTATTAGAGGATTTATGTGGTATGCTGGGTTGAATGATGCCCCACTCCATCCCCAAAAAGATATATTCAAGTCCTCTCCCCCAGAACTTGTGAATGGGACCTTATTGAGAAATAGCATCTTTGATATAATTGAGTTAAGATGAGGTCCTACTGGGTTAGGGTAAATTCTAAATCCAGTGTCTGGGGTCTTTATAAGAAGAGGGGCTTTTAGACACAGAGATACACACAGAGGGAAGACAGTCATGTCAGGATAGAAGAAGCAATTGAAAAGATGAAACTACAAGCCAAGGGATGCTGAGGATTGCCAGAAGCCCCCAGAAGCTGAGAGAGAAGCATGGAACAGATTCTTCTGTAGGACCTCAGAGGAGCATAGCCAATGCAGACATCTTCGTTTCAGACTTCGAGCCTCCAGAACCATGAGAAAATAAACTTCTATTGTTTTAAGTCACTGAGTTTGTGGTACTTGGTTATGGCAGCCCTAGCAAATGAAACATTCAGGGAGTCTGCTCCAAGCAAACAGATGGTCCGGTCCTGGTTTCCCCAGTAGGTACCTGTTCTCCCAGATTTTACTTTAGTGGGTTGTCCTGTGACCTCAGTTTGCTGATGGGTTCAGTAAGAGTCGTGAATCCTCAGCCTGCCCAACATTTTCAATGTTGTCAGTGTGGGAGCTTTCCAGGTCTCTACGTGTCTGAGCTGAAACTGGAATCCTCAATTATGTTCATTTTTAATTTCTAAACTTTAAATGGAGTTTCTTAAATGAGACATTGTACTCCAAGGCTAATTAGGAGCAGACAAAAAGAGAAGACTTTGAACTTCTCTATGTGGCAATTTCTCTGTTTCTCCACTGTCTTTCCATCTGTCCAAGCCTAAAACAAAACAAAACACAAAAGGGAAGATGGCAGGGGACGATGAGCTCCATACCATCCTGCTCTCCATTGTCTTGAGTAAGTGTTGATGAAGTCAGCCATCTCCTGTGGGCAGGACTGGTGTGGGAATCCTATGCCAGTATTTCTGATGGGAATGGCCCATCTTGAGATGATTTTCTTTCTACATCTAACTACTGATTGGGAGTCACCACAGCAGGGAAAGTCAAGCAAAAACCGGAAGTATATTGACCCCTGAAGGTACTTTCCAACTGTAATTGGGGCACGCTCTATCCAGCTCTCTAGTTCCTGCTATAACCAAGGACTCATACCTGACATTTCAGAAATATTTTCCCCTCCAAGACTTGACATTTTTAGGCATTCCCTTTTCTGATATTGTAAATTTGTCTTATATAGTCTGACCAACTAAAATAAGCTTCTACTTAATCATCTTCACACACAGCCATCCATATTCATAAACAAGATGTCTACTACCGTTCTAACTAGGAAATGGACCTAAAAACATTGAGTAATAAAAACAGGCTGTCGTCTAGTGAGTGAGAATCCCCTCCCCCCACGTCCCTCTCCACCACAGTAAGGGAGGCAGAACCCCCAGTTGAAAGCACAGGCTTTCAGGTCACGTTACCTGTCTTTGAACCTCAGATTTCCATGATGAAGTTTTGAAAACCTGGCTTTCTCATCTGTAAGATGAGTAAAATAATAGTACCCATTACTATTATTTAATGGGTACTATTAAATAGTCATGTGAGGATAGAAGCAGCAATTAGCCGTGAGTACCTATCTCATATGGGTTTTATGAAGGTTAAATGAATTAACCATTTAAAAATATGACTGGTACATGGTAAGTACTCAGCAAGCATTGGATACTGTTATTTTATTGAAGCTTGGCCATAGGCATACCTTACTCAAATATCTGTCTGCAGCGGTCCTGAGTTCTGGTCCCTGTGGTCCTCACACTTGGCCCTGTGTTACACCTTGGTCTACTGAGAGGGCTGCTTGCTTGCCTACTGCCACTCGCAGCTGAAACACCGTGTCTTCTCTGTTGATACTTATCACTGTCTCGTTTAGAGAGTTGGGTCCCGTCTCAGCTGTTATAAACACGTCTGCTTTTTTTTTTTATTATTTTTATTTTTTTTTTAAAGATTTTATTTATTTATTTGAGAGAGAGAGAATGAGAGACAGAGAGCAGGAGAGGGAGGAGGGTCAGAGGGAGGAGAAGCAGACTCCCCGGCGAGCAGGGAGCCCGATGCGGGACTCGATCCCGGGACTCCAGGATCATGACCTGAGCAGAAGGCAGAAGCTTAACCATCTGAGCCACCCAGGCGCCCTAAACACGTCTGCTTTTTGAATGAGTTTCCTATTTGCTTCCTTTTACTTCTGCCTGTATTTAGTTATTTCATAAAACTCCTATTTATATTTCCTCTGGTTGGTTGCCTTTCTGTCTTTGCATCTTTTGGCACTCTCAATTTGGATTTTTGTTGATTCATTTAAATTTTTTTTTCTAAATATTCTGATTGTTTGTAATCATTATAGAGAATTCAGAAAATGCAAACTGACTTATGGAAGAAAATAAATACCTACCATACATTTCACAGCAGAGAAATTTATTTTTTCTGACTCTTTACTTTTTTATATGCAATTTAAAAAACACGAATTTAGGATTATACCAGGCAAGATTTTATTTATTTATTTGAGAGAGCGAGAATGAGAGAAAGTACATGAGAGGGGGGAGGGTCAGAGGGAGAAGCAGGCTCCTCGCTGAGCAGGGAGCCCGATGTGGGACTCGATCCCGGGACTCCAGGATCATGACCTGAGCCGAAGGCAGTTGCTTAACCAACTGAGCCACCCAGGCGCCCTGAAATTATCAAATTTTAAATGAAAAAAATTGTTACAGTCATGTAAGAACCCTTTCATTAAATGCCATAAATAAGATTGAGTGACATGTTTAATGATTCCTGGAATTTTGAATTGTCTGCCACAATTGTTGTGTGGGGGTATGAAATTATTTATAACTTCTGTTGGTGACACAGTACTCCTAACAGTATTGTGGTTTGTTACTTATAATCATAATTAAAGGAAATGTTACATTTCTGCTGGATATTAGTAAAAATAAAGAAATATGGTTTTTCCCACTGACGTTCAGACTCCCAAAATAGTATCCCTAGACTTTCGTGAGGGGTATGATGAGAATCCCTGTTGGTGGAAAAAAGTAGTAACGTTGGATCGACCCACTGAACTAAAACATTGTGTAAAGGCTATGACGGAGCACTAAGCCAGTCTGAGGGAATCCACACACTTGCTACAGAAGTGATGTCAGAGGTATATCTTAAAGGACAAACAGGAATTTGCCAAGTGAGGGGGCACCTGGGTGGCTCAGTCATTAAGCATCTGCCTTCTGCTCAGGTCATGATCTCAGGGTCCTGGGATCGAGCCCCAGGTCAGGCTCTGCACTCAGCAGGGAGCCTGCTTCTCCCTTCCTCTCTCTCACTCTCCCTCTCGCACTCTCCCTCTCAAATAAATAAATAAAATGTTTTAAAAAAAGATTTCAGGAGATGAATGATGTGAGCTATAGCAGAAGAACATGGAAACCTGTGGAACACCAGTACACAGGGAGCTACCCCTCAAGTGTAGAGTCAAGAGAGGGTCAGGGGAGAGGAGAGTGGACAGGAGAGCAGGGCTATGCACTGGAGAACCTCACCATGAGCATTGCTGAAGGGCTTATATTTTATGTGGTAAGCAATGGGGAGCTGCCAAAGTATTGAGAGGATGTTACATGGTCTGATTTGTGTTTTCTATTGAGTTCTCTGGCTGCATTGTAGAGGATGGGCTTGAGTTGGTGGGAGACCAGAGAAGAGGTCGTCTGAGTGGGCATGATTGGTAATGAAATAAGGATGCTCTTTAGAATGAGGACAAAGAATAGAGGTTGAGAAATACTAACGTGTGGTAGCTTGGGTCATTGCTTCCTAACTTCGTGCTCCCTCTGTTTGGGAATTACATATGTGACATTGTGCTTTGCACTAGAAACAAAGTATATTTCCCACCCTTGGACTTTGGTCTTGGCCATGTAATTTCCTTTGGCCAATGGGATATTAGTGAACTTGTTATCAACAGAGGTTTGAAATGTGTCTGTGCATTCTTGAGCTTCTTTTGTCACCACGAAATATACCGTTGGCAGCTTCTAGGTCCAGGTGGATGAGAAACATGTAGAGCATGCCTGATTTTCACTCTTGGTCTGCAGCCAGGCCCAGCTGCCTTGCAGGCTGAAGGAGAGCCTCCCCGCTAAGTCCAGCCTAAATCAGAGAACCATAGTCACTCTGCACACCCATAGGAATGACAATAAATGCCTGTTGTGGGAGACAACTGAGATTTTCTGTTGTTGTTGTTTTTTTTAATTTGTTATTGTTATTGTACAATATAGTGATGAATAAAGATATAGGTTAGAAGAAGTCAGTGACTCAATGGGTGAAAATTGGTTAAGATTCTCTAGGTTCTGATTAGGATAACTGGGGGTATAATGGTTCCAAAAACTGAGACTAGGGAATTAGTGGAAGAGAAACAGCTTTTGTGGCAATAGTTAATGAGATCAGTATAGCAGATTTTGAGTTGGAACTCTTGTTGGGGCATCTAGGTAAGCAAATTAGTGGACAGTACCATACATAGCCCAAAACTGATAGAAGATATTGAAGCTGAAGATAGAAAAGAGTAAGTCATTAGGTTATAGTTGGTATCTAATAGCATGAGATTGAATAAGGCTCAGGGAAAGAATGAATAATGAACCCACAACTGGGCCAAAGAAAGAAGAATGGTCACTCAACACTTAAATCTGAGCATAGTAAAAGGAACCAATAAAAGAGGCTGAGAAGAAATTGTTTGTAGCTAGATAGAGAAACACAAAAAAATCACAGAAAATAAGATAGAAATGAGTCTCAAGAGATAGAACAATACAAGTGAACACTGCTGTGGTGGCTTCGTATAGAAGCCAGATTGCAAACGGGCTGACTAGCAACTTTGAGAGGGGAAATCTTATTTTTTGTCAGAAATTTATCCTTAAACTAGGAATGCTATCCATGTATCTCAACCACAAGCTGGTCTTAATGCAATGGAGTAGCATATTTATTGGAGAATAGTTTCCTAATTAATGGAGTAGCATATAAAATGAAGATTCGTTTCCCCCATTAATGTCCATTTATAATTTTTTAAACAAGATTTTATGGATTACTTTAAAACCCTATAAATGAAATAAAATCTGTCTTCAGGCTCTTACATACCTAATATCTAATTCTCAAAACAATCATGAGGGTAGAAGCAGCAGATGAATTCATATTTGAACTCAGACTTTAAATTTGGCACCAAATTCCATCATTCCTTCGGCTACATTACATCATATTGGTAATGGCTACATAGTGGAATATCAGTTATGAGTGAGTATGTTTCCATATCTGACCATTTGATCTATGAGAACAACTTTGGAGATTATTGAAGGCAGACAAGAGCCTCTTGGCAGTAGCTATCTTTTATTGCATTTGGTAAGCAGAAATTTAGGTAATCTAGTATCAAAGCATAGCAAAACGTTTTGTTTCTAGCTCTGTTTTAAGCCTTATTATGCTTTGCCTAAAAGTTTAAAAATATTATGTTCCAGCAACACTGGATTTAATTGAAAGCTCCCTAATAAAATGAATTCAGTCAGAAGCAATTTGTAAAAGTTGTTGAGAGACTGTGGTGTTTGCATTTAGAAGTGCCGAAATTCTGACAAGAGTTTTGAGTAGAGAGCAAAGACGAGGAGAGTCAAGAATAGGAAAAAGAATAGTTCCACTTTCTTTTGTAATAACTTTGTGGCTATGATATGCATTTTTTGGTCATGACCCACCACACAATGACAACAAAGCTAGAATATAGATATATGATGGTGTATATCCTTCTTCGCACTTTTTTTAGAATATCCATACGTTATATTATTTTAAAAAATCCATTATAGTTTTCTTAGTTCTACTTAAAAGAACATTTCCTATTCTATTTAGTTCTTCACGCAAGTGTCCCTTAGAGTATCTGTGGTAAAGAACCAGTTTTTTGGTTTAAAAAAAATTCTAGGGGCACCTGGGAGGCTCAGTCAGTCAAGCATTCAATGATTTCTGCTCAGATCATGATCTTAGGGGTGTGAGATCAAGCCCCATTGCAGACTTCATGCTGGGTGTGGAGCATGCTTGAGATTCTCTCCCTCTGCCCCTCCCCTACACCCCTTCGTTCTCTCTCTCTAAAAAAAAAAAAAAAAAAAAAAATCTAGTCTGTTGCAAACCAATACTTTTATAAAACACAAGAAAGACATAACTTGAAAAAGTAAAATAAACATGACTTGCAAAATGCAAATTCTAAACTTTTAATTGTTACTAAATTCAGCTGATGTTAAATTACTGTCATATCACTATAAAAGATTTACATGCTGATTCTCAGGTTTTGTACTTATCTCTTGGTCATAATAAACAGCTCATCACCTGATACATGTCCCCAGACCACATTGTGAGTAGCCCTGTACTGCAACATCATTTTTTATATTTTTGACATATTATATAACTCATTCCATTGTTTATATATATAGAAATGAGTTACACTTGTCACTTCTTATTGGGTTTAGGCAGGGCCAAGTTTTATGAAGACAAGAGTCCAGGGAGCAGTCATCATCACCAGTGGACTCTCAAATTGCAGGTGGACAAGGTATAGAATTTAGTCAGTAGAAATAAAATGAGTAAAATGCAGAAATTTGGACAAAGTGTAAAAGTCAACAAGTGCTTTTTGAGATATGGCCAAAAGAAAAAGAAGACACTGACAAAACAGTGGAATCATTTCCCTTCTTTGAGTTCAGAAATGAAGAGCCAAGAACATGATTAGACTACAACCAGAGGGAGTTGTCTGTCCCATAGAAGGTTTCTATCAGACCATTATTTTCCAAACTGGGACACAAGGAACACTGGTAGTAAGCAACATGTTACCTGGTGATACTCAGATAAGTGTGTCTTTATTTTTATATTTGTGAATATTTGTAATATTAGAAAAATTATGCATTTTTTGCATTATACAAATACAATACACAAAACAATTTGCAATATACAAAACAATATACAAATTGCAATATACAATACAAATTGCAATATACAAAACAAAGTTAAGTATCAAAATTCTGATGTCATGGCTAGTATCACTTAGGGTAAGTCTAAGTAGTATAAAGAATTGAAACAAAATAATTAAGAATAATATTAATGTTATGCAAATATAACCCTGTGGAAATCAGTCAACTGGGAGAACTTTGGACTCAGTACAATTTAAGCTCTGACTCAGAATCAAAATTCTATATATTTTTAGCAATTACTTTGGAGCAAATTATACTTCATAGAACTCTGGGCTCTGGGAAAATGGGTAGAAACACAGATGACAGAAAGTGGTTTGATTATATTGCTGTGAAAGAAACCACATTAAAATTAATGACTTAAAACAGCCATTTTATTATGCTCATTGATCACAGTCATGTGGGTCAGGAATTCCACCTGTGAATAACCAGAAAGGCTTGTCTCTGCTTTCCCATTGACTGGGTACCGGCTGGGGAAGCACGCGGGCTGAGAGACTCTGAAGACCAGGAATCACCAGGAGATCTTGCAAGTGTGAAACATACCCATTATGATTCAGTACATCCAAAATATACCCATTATGATTCAGTACATCCAGATGGGGGGGATGGGTCAGGGGTGGCCCGAGACTGATGTCAATGCTGCAGATCCCAGGACTATACCTTGGGGTGCTAGGGCAGGAAGACACAATGTATTTTGGGTTCTCCTTCATGAGAAGAATTTCAGAATAACCCTAATTATAATCAGCCTTATATATAATGTTTCTCTACACACAAACTGCTTCAAATAATTGCTATCAGTCAATTCAAATCAAATACATTTATGATCAAACAGAAACTACATCCAGCTTTTTACTACAAACACGAAGATTGGCAATATCTGAGAGAGATTATAAGGAGATGTGAGATAAGTGAAATTAATGAGAAATGGAAAAATTATTATAGGGTTTACAGAATACTTGATTAGTTCATTTGAATTTATAGTTTTGAGTTTGCAAGTCTAAGTTTCTTGAGCTCTGTTTTTTCCTTACAATCTGGCTGGCACGTTCTTAATCTCAAATCAGAGACAAACTGAACATTCAAAGCATCCAACTGCACACAAACACACACACACTGAAGTTAAATTTACTCTGTGCCAGTAGCATCCCCAAGTGTGTGTGAAGAAACCATTCTAGACATTTCTATCAGAGTTCCAGCCCTTTACTAATTTTTGAGCTCTGAGCAGAAAGGAAAAGGCACCAGTATGTAATTAGAGAAATCTATGATTTACACATTAACGAGCAAGGAAATACAACCCACAGAGGGGAGAATGAAATTGTGGCCAGCTAATAAGTGTCTGTACTTATTAAGGCTAAAGAAACAACCTGTGAAACAAATCTAAGCCTTTCCCAAACAGTGCAGGGCAATTATATTTGGCATAAGTTCCACAGGGAAAATGCAGCTTTAGAAACCTAAAGCACTGAGAAATGGGAGGAAGAGAGCCAGCTGAAGATACAAGTAAAACATTTTTCAGATAGATCACAGACAAGGGGAAGGATAATGGTGAGAAAAGGGAGACACTGAAGGCCGTGGGGAAAAGGAGAAAAACGAAATATGCCTTTTTAACCTCAGCCTTCCTTCTGGAAGATGAGAAAATTTAAATTTCAAAGTCATCCACAAGAACTTGGAGAATAACCTTGATGGAAAATTTCTAGCACGACTACAGAGACCTTTAATGCCAAAAATCAAAAGAAGGAGATGAACAGTCCCTTGAAGAATTTATTCCTCTCCTGATGGTAACTTTGTTAAACACTGACTCTTTTACTGAAGTAATGAAACAAATATTATTTCTGCCTTTGAGGAGTTTCTGTGGAGTGGGAAGTCTACACATACATATATGTACACATGCTGGCGGTCATGGATGCGAGTTCAGAAAAACTCTGGGTCTTTTTCTCATTGAGAGCTTTGGGTTCAGATCCCAGATACCCTACTTACTAGAAGTATGACCTTGAGCAAAATACTTCACTGATTTGAACACTGGTTATTTATCTTTAAAATGGAAATGATTGTATGTATAATGTCGAGACTGTTGGGAGAATTAAATACGAGAGTGCCCAACATATATATAATTTCCATCTGAATTAAAGCATGCTGCAGGAGGCCGAGGTTAAGGATGATGTCTGAGACATTCATGATGGTCTATGTGCTTTCCTCCCTAGCTCCCTTCCTCCCTTACTATCCTTCTCTTATTTGCAACATGATTGAACAGGTCACAATAATGAATACAATCCCTGGCCTTGGTCAGTTCATAGTGGATTAGAAGAAACAGAATTGTAAACCATTTCAGTACAGTGGAATCAGTTCTGCATCAATGTGAGTCCAAGTTATTGGAGGAGAATCAAATGATTTTCTTAATTATGGGCATGGAAATGCAATGTTAAAACTGATGCTGGTAGAAGTAGTCAGAAAGGGCTTCTTGGAAGCAGTTATAATCAGGGTAAGTTTAGGACCACCAAATGGACCTATTCCTATTCATTGTCTTATCCCCAGTTTCTAGCACAATGCCTAGTGTGCAGTTCAAGGTTAATAAATTTAAGAATGAATGGAGAAGTGGAGGGCAAAGATAGAAGAGTTGATTGAGCTGTCTAGACCAGTGGTTATGGATCATGGATGAGCATTACGGTGACCATAGGAAATTCTAACACCATAATTTTGGGATGAGATCTGGGACAACACATTTCTTATAAATCTCCACAAACAATTCTTTTATGCATACTTGTGTAAGAGTTACTACTCAAAAAGGGGAATTGCATGTGTTGAAGCTCAGTGACACAGGATGGCTTGTCACAGGCTGATAATTAAGAAAAAAAAAACAAGAAGTAGCATAAGAGGTTTTAGGTAGAGCTACTGCCAGAGCAAAGCAAATGAAGTTCTTCTCCACCACTTACAAGGAAAGGTGGGATTTTTTTTTCTAAGTTTTTATTTAAATTCCAATTAGTTAGGGGCGCCTGGGTGGCTCAGATGGTTAAGCGTCTGCCTTCGGCTCAGGTCCTGATCCTGGGGTCCTGGGATCGAGCCCCACATTGGGCTCCTGGCTCAGCAGGGAGCCTGCTTCTCCCTCTCCCTCTGTCTCACCCCCTGCTCATGCTCTCTCTCTCTGTGTCTCTGTGTGTCAAATGAATAAATAAAATCTTAAAAAAAATTCCAATTAGTTAACATACAGTGTAATATTACTTTACGTGTACAATATAGTGATTCAACAATTTCAACAATATCCAGTGCACGCAGTGAGTGCACTCCTTAATCCCCATCATCTATTTAACCCATCCCCCCAGGCACCACCCCTATGGTTTGTTCCCTAGAGTTAAGAGTCTGTTTCTTGGTTTGTCTCTTTCTCTCTTTTTTCCCCTTTGTTCATCTTTTTTTCTTACATTTTACATATGAGTGAAATCATATGGTATTTATCTCTCTCTGACTGGCTTATTTCACTTAGCATAACACTTCCTAGCTTCCATCCATGTCATTGCAAATGACAAGATTTCATTCTTTTTTTATGGCTGAGTAATAGCCCTGTGTGTGTGTGTGTGTGTGTGTGTACCACATCTTCTTTATCCATTCAGCAGTTGATGGACACTTGGGCTGTTTCCATAATTTGGCTATTGTAGGTAATGCTGCTATAAACATCAAGGTGCATGTATCCCTTTGAACTGGTATTTTTGTATTCTTTGGGCAAATACCTAGTAGTGCGATTACTGGATGGAGCATAGTTCTATTTATAACTTTTTGAGGAACTTCCATACTGTTTTCCAGAGTGGCCGCACCAGTTTGCATTCCCGCCAACAGCGCACAAGTGTTTCTTTTACTCCACATTCTGGTCACACCTGTTGTTTCCTGTGTCATTGATTTTAGCCATTCCGACAGGTGTGAGGTGATATCTCATTGTAGTTTTGATTTGCATTTCCCTGATGATAAGTGATGTTGAGCATCTTTTCATGTCTTTTGGCCATCCATATGTCTTCTTTGGAAAAATGTCTATTCATATCTTCTGCCCATTTTTAATTGGATTATTTGTTTTTTGGGTGTTGAATTTTATACATTCTTTATATATTTTGGATACTAAGGAAGGGTGGGACTTTTTTTTTTTTTTTTTTTTAAAGATTTTTTTTTATTTATTTATTGAGAGAGAGAATGAGAGACAGAGAGCATGAGAGGGAGGAGGGTCAGAGGGAGAAGCAGACTCCCTGCTGAGCAGGGAGCCCGATGTGGGACTCGATCCCCAGACTCCAGGATCATGACCCGAGCTGAAGGCAGTCGCTCAACCAACTGAGCCACCCAGGCGCCCCATGGGGGTGGGACTTTTTGAAAGATGATTATCCTAGTCTAGGTCCCTGCCCCCATCCCAAAACCAAGTCTGTAGCAAACTCTTACAGGTAGTTTATTTGAAGCCGAATTCTAGGAATCAGGAGTTAAGGACCAGTAAAAGTACAATAAAGAAGGAAATAAAGAGTGTGCTATTGAGATGATAATCTCCATGGGCAACTTCATCTAACCAGACATTCTGAGGAGCATTTTAAAGAACTTTTATAATTTTCCAGCAGAGGACCTCTGAGGAGAAACTTTTCTCAGCTCCTATATCCCATTGGTTGAAGTTTGTTCTAGGGTGTTGTTAACTCCTCTGTACCTCCACACCAGAGAAATCTTGGGCAGAAAGCAAAATACGTGCAATACATACTTGGGATGAGTTGCTAGCAGAGCAAGACAGTTGAATTTCATTTGGAACTATGCTAAAGACACAGCTGGAGTCAGATGTGAGGTTGAGAGGATAGGGGTAGGAGGTATACCAGAAGAATCTGGTATATGAACTTCATAGTCCCTTTCAATGAACATTTAAACTTATTCTACGTATTTGCAGCTACATTTAGAATTATCACCCTTCAATCAGAGCATCTCACTTATTCCTCTGGTTCCATTTAACCTATTAAAGAGTCTGATGCAATCACTGGCTGGGTTCTTTTTGAGTGTATAGACTTTAGCATAATTTCCTTCTTTACATAGTAGGTAAGTTTGCTTAAAACATTCTTTTTTTTTTTTAAAGATTTTATTTATTTATTTGAGAGAGAGAGAATGAGCGAGAGCACATGAGAGGGGGGAGGGTCAGAGGGAGAAGCAGACTCCCTGCCGAGCAGGGAGCCCGATGTGGGACTCGATCCAGGGACTCCAGGATCATGACCTGAGCCGAAGGCAGTCGCTTAACCAACTGAGCCACCCAGGCGCCCCACTTCAAACATTCTTTATCAAGATTTTGTTATTCCCTTTTGCCATCACATGGGCAACAAAAGATAAAATAGATAAATCTGACACTGTAAAAATTTTTTAATTTTGTGCAAAGACACTATCAACATAGTAAAAAGGCAATCCACAGAATGGGAGAAAATATTTGCAAATTATTTATCTGGTGAGGGATAAATATCTAAAATATACAGAAAACTTCTAAAACTCACCAACAACAAAACAAACATGTGATTAAAAATGGAAAGGACATGAACAGACATTTCTCCAAAGAAGATATACAAATGGCCAATAAGCAGGTGAAAACATATTCAACATCACTAATTAAGGAAATGAAAATCAAAACTATAATGAGATATAACCTCACACCCATTAGGATGACTACTATAAAAAAACAGAAAATAACAAATGTTGGCGAAGACATAGAGAAACGAACCCTGGTGCACTGTTGGTGGGGATGTAAAATGGTGTGACCACTCTGAAGACAGTATGGTGTTTCCTCAAAAAATTGAAATAAAATTATCATCTGATCCAGAAATCCTTTTCTGAGTATATGCCCAAAATAATTGAAAGTGGAATATCAAAGATGTATACCCACGTTCATAGCAGTATTATTCACAAGAGCTAAAACATGGAAGCAATCCAAGTGTCCATCAACAAATGAATGGATAAACAAAATGTGGTCGGTACATGCAATGGAATATTATTCAGAAAAGGAAGGAAATTCTGCCACATGTAACATGGATAAAACTTGCGGGCATTATACTAAGTGAAATAAGCCAGTCACAAAAAGACAAATATTATATGATTTCACTTACATAATGTACTTAGAGTAGTCAAAATCGTAGAGACAGAAAGTAGATCTGTGGTTCCCAGGGGCTGAGAGTGCGAAATAGAGGACTATTGCTTAATGGACATAGATTTCAGTTTTACACAATGGAAAGAGTGTGGATGTGAATGGTGCTGATGGTTGTCCAACATTAGAAATGTATTTAATATTACTGAACTATACACTTAGAATGGATAGAGGGTAAATTTTATTTTATGCATGTTTTGCCACAATAAAATTTTCTTAAAAAATTAAAACACAGTGGGAACAAGGATGAAAGAACAGCACATAATTGTTATTTGTTCTGATGAAGTTGATCTAACACACTCAAAAAAGAAGGAAGGGAAAATGGAATAAATGTCTTGAGTGCTGAATGGGTAATATGTGGGAACCAAAGGACATTATTTAAATTTTGTAAATGAAATAGTAGATTTTGTAATTCTCCTTTGTTTCTATAAGACCTTTAATTTATAAACTTGTTTCCTTCTTTCCCTTCCTCATCATGCCTCCAAGAGAAGTCTCTCCCTATGTGTAGACAGCTCTCTCCCATAAGCAGCGCTTTGCCCAGACAGACCCTTTTTAATCGTATGCACTCTCAGATCCTTTCCATTTGATCTATTATATATTAGTTACGTGTTTCTGTATAACAAGTTAGCCAAACTCAATGGCTTAAAACAACGAACACTTATTATATTACAGTTCCTGTGGGTCAGGAATTCAAGAGCGGCTTAACTGGGTTAATTGCAGGCTTCATTGCAGTGGGAGGATCCTCTTCCAAGCTCATTATGGTAGCTGGTGGCAGAAAATTTCTGTCCCTCTGGAATGTTAGCTGGAGGCCTCAGTTCCTCTCTGGGTATGCTTCCTCACTGGACTGCTTGAGTCCTCACAATATGGCAGCTGGCTTCCCCAGAATGACCTGAGAGAGAGACAAACAGGAAGAGAGAGAGACAGAGACCGAGAGTAGGATGTTATCTTATTTCACCACCATTAGTATCCCACTGCCCCTTCTTCTTTTCTTTGTACTATCTGCTTGACTCTTCATCCCAGCATGGGCTCCTGAGTTTCTTATATGTAAATTGAAGATTCTAATTTTCTTTTATCTCCTGTGATGTTGTAGACATGGGATATGTATATATGTGTGTGTATATATATATATATATATTTTTTTTTTTTTCTTTTCTGGATGATCTCTATGGATTTTAGAGGTAAGGTAGAAAAAGTCATATTAGACAGCATTACCCTAAGTTTCCCAATAAATAATTTTTGAATATGCAAATGAATGAATAAATGGGTACAAAACCAAAGGCTAACTTATTGAATGAAATTACACTGATCATCCATTATGGAGACTGGATTTTCATGAACATATGATAAGACTGTTTTGTTTTTTTTTTCTGGAGAAAATTGAGACCAGTAATAAAATCAGTGTTCTTAGGTGAGAATAGAATGCATAAAAGTAGAACCAGTTATAAAATTTGGGAGCTTAGTGGCATAAGATCTTCTTGTGTGGCCATTGGCATGATGGTTACCTGGAAGGGTGGGTTTATAAACAAGGTAAAATCAATACTTTGTTCAGTGGTGAGCCCATATCCTCAGACTTCTCAGCATCATGTTACACTATTTCAAAACACTCTCATACTGGTTGGAAATATGGTTGTCTTTTCATGCACGGGCACCATGAAATGAATAATGGAGATAGAGAGGCATGTCTGTGGGCATGCACATCACTTGAGGCAGAGGTCCATGCCCACCTGCCTATTCAGAGATAACTCAACCTGTGGTCTTATTGACAGAAATACCAGCAGCTTGGGGAGTGCTCAGGCTTTATTATCACACCTGGGTGCTGTATCCCACAGTGAGCTGTCTACAGAGAAACCTTGCCCAAGATACTCTCCTTCTCTGAGACTCAAGTTATTTGCCCAGAGCTTTATGACAAGTTTTAACTTTCCCCTCAATCAGTGCATTTTTCTTATTAACACTTTTGGTTTTGGAGGCAATAATTTTTTGTACTATTGACTTCAAGTGTTTCCAAGTGTTTGGCCAAACTCCTTTATTATTGTCACACTCTCAAAGGCACACTTTGCATTTCTGAGGTAATTCAGGATGTCATATTCTGTTGAATCCTTTCTGATCAAGTTCAAAGATTTTTGAAAGTAGATAATTTTCTCTTAAGCTAGGAAGCATAAAGGAGTATTTTTTTTTTCAGCTGTATTTCAGAGGTGTCAATTCTGTCATTCTGTAAATGGTTGACTTTTGGTGAAGAAATTAATATTCTATTTTTCTGAATTATGTCTTTTTTCCAGAAAAAGAAAGAAAGGAAGGAAGGAAGAGAGAGAGAAAGAACTATTTATTAACACTGCTTTAACCTACAATCATTATGAAAGTGGGCAAATGTGGTTGGAAACCTTGATAGATCATTCTTTGTTGTTGTCATTGTTTTATTTGCTTGATGGTACATCATCATTTCCTATGGTTCCATTTAAGTAGGCATTGCTTTCATTGATAGAAAATTTTAGATTATTTGGTTCAAGTACCAAAGAAGTCATAAGACTAACTTGTCAAAGATTACTTTTCAAATTTTGGTATTAGAAATTATGGGAATTCATTTACTAGACTAAAAAAAAGGAGAGCATCTCAAAAGTCTATCTGTGGAAGTCTCAAATTCTAGACAAATTAAGATAGAAAAGGAAAAGACTATTTAAAAGTTAGAGATTTTCTGGCCATTACGAAAAAAAAAAAAAAAACAAACCCCACAGAAAAACAAAAAAACATTGGCTTTCCACCTCCCGGCAGTCTTTCAAATCATAGCACAGGGTTGCATGAACTGAATGTAGACTTTTATTAAAACACTTTTAAGAATTAGGGGACATGATATTGATTTCCTTCCACCAGAGGGCACCATAGACTACAATCCAGCAACCGTGCTTGAGGGCCTGGGTACATAGACTCAATAATCTAGAGCAGCTACTTGTAGGTTTTATATTTTTGTACCAAGGCTAGGTTTTTAAGATCAACAAATGGGCATTATCGATTTTTCAATAAGGTAGGATTTATAGTAAAGACACTAATGTGACTCTATACTTTTCTGACATTTTACCCTCCAGACGGGAAAGAAATATGAAAACAGAGGAGTAATCTTACAGTACTTCCATAAGGTTATTTATTTAGAAATTAGCTGATGGAACACTGTTTGCTACAGGAACCCCATGACAGAGTCCACCTACAATCCTGCCTGTTGGGATTCATCTGGGACAAGTATTTGGAATTGTGAGTTCTGTGGAATTGTCATAGGTTCTAATTTCCAAAGGCAGCTACAAGGAAGCAAGGCCCTGTCTCTCCAGATGTTTCTCTAGTTCTTAGCATTATGCATATCCATTCACTTCCAACCCAGTGATGCGCTGAGAAATCTCTGCCTTGTTCAGCGAAGATGATGCCCGTTTACCATCTACTGAAAATCCAGGCTTCGCCCTGAGTCTCTGACAATTGAATGCTTGCAAGCCGCCCTTTCGTTTCCTTCAAATGCTAGGCCTGGAAAGACAGATTTACTTGTACTCCTTTTGTACTCTGAGGGGCAAATTTTATGAGCTGAAAGCTCGCTTGCAGGCTCCTGTGAGTGTTCAATAAGCCACAGTGCGTGTGAAGTATAACCCCCACGGCTGCTTTCTACGGGCTGATGAGGGCTGAAATAGTGCATTTGAAAATGGAGCACCATTTGAAATTCATGGGCTGGCAGGGATCACAGCTGATCATAATTTCTCATGTGAAAATGTGATTTCCCTCCCCCTGTTTCTTCTTGTTAGGCTACTGAGGAGTATTAAGTGTGTCTCCCAGCCTGTGACAAAGGACTTCTGCAGTGGTGATGCTGGGAGAAAAAATTGAAAGTTAACAAAGGCATCAGGTTTCCAGACTCTGACTTCTTAGACTTAGCAAGGGATGGCTTTCAGGTGTTTGGAATGATGAACCCTAACATGGGGAAAAAAGCCAATGCTTCTGCACTGTTTAAGCCATGCTCCAATTTTAATAATTGTCTCCACAATCACTTGGGATAATAATGTGAGCTTGTACCTAACAAGTGTGTCCTAAGAGGTAAGGTAGCTTTACAGCTGGGTGGGCATCCAGAGGCCTAAACTACCCACCCACGTTGCCTAGGACTCTGGATAAGTGATTACTTCTATTCTCGTATAGCAGTTAAGGAATTACTAAGTCATTTACATATGTAACTAAATAGACATTCCACACAGCATGAATTATTTTGTGAGCAAAGGTAACTTTTCTTGTGGGTCCCTTAACCACAATATCATGCCTTCCTTATTCTAATCTCGCCCAATCCTGGATTATTTTAGGTCCTCTACAAAGCCTAAATCCTCCCCCTTCCGAATTTAATTATGAGAATTCATGACTGCCACATGTCAGAGCAATTTAATGGGAAACATGGACTCTCGAAGTGGGGGCTCCAGTTCCACTTAAATAGTAAGGAGGAATGATAAGTTGCAATTGATCATTCAAAGCTCTTGACATGGACATTCAGTCTGAGTAAAGCACTGTATTCTTTTGCATTGGAATTATAGCAACAGAGTGTGGTCGCATCAATCAGAATCGATTTGACAATTAAGGATTTCTGACTAATAAGAATAGGAAACGAAATAGTTGCTGAATAAAAATATGGTGTTCCCCACCCCCTCTGCATCCCTTCTCTCATTGCCTTCTCTCTCCTTCCCTTCAAAGCATTTAAGGAATCAAAAGAGACATTTGTTATCTGTACTCCCTTACCTCGCATTTCCTCCACCCCCAATTATTGCTTTCCGCCCACAAGCTTCTCCTGAAGCTGCTTGTGGCAAAGTAATCGCTGACTTCCTGATCGCCAAGGTCAAGAGAAGCCATTCTGTCCTTGTTGGAATTGCCCAGCTGTCAAGTCTGGCATCATAGGCTTCCTTTCTTCCCTCCCATGGTGGTTCATCTTGTTGAATTCCATCTCTTTGACCATTTTCTCTCTTCTTCCTCGCCCACACTTACACATTCTCTTGAGTTTCCTTCTTAGTGCTTCTTTCTCAATCTATATGTCCCCTAAATCTCCTGCTCCGACTCCAACAACTATTTATATAATGATAATTTCGTAGTCTTTTCTCTGGTTCAAACTTCGGACGTTCAGCCTCATCTTTCTGTCTCCTGAATTTTTCCACCCACATGTCCAGAGTGGAGACAATGCTACACTTCCTCCAAAACTCTTGCTTTCTCAGGGCTTCTGGGTGGCTCAGTCGCTTAAGGGTCTGCCTTCGGTTCAGGTCATGATCCCAGGGTCCTGGGATGGAGCCCCGTGTTAGGCTCCCTGCTAAGTGGGAAGCCTGCTTCTCCCTCTCCCTCTGCTCCTCCCTTCTGCTTGTGCTCTCTCTCTCTGTCAAATAAATAATAAATCTTTAAAAAAAAAAAAAAAGCCTGTTGCTTTCTTTTTTGTATTTTACTGGGCACATCTCTGCGAGCCTTCCCTATAGTTATGTGGGGCCACATGACAGACTTATGGCCAGTGGAGTCTGGGTAGAATTGACACAGATCACTTCCATTTCTGGTCCCGGTGATACCCTGTATGATTGCCTAAGCTCTTTCTCTTCTCTGCCATTGGAAGATGGTAGTGGCACCAGGTCCACCAGCTTGGAACATTCACACCACGTTTTTCTGGAAAGAGGAACAAGGTTGTGTTAGACCACTGAGAACTGCATTGTTGGTTACAGCAGTCAGATTATCAGGATTGTCACAGTGTAATAAAGGACTCGGATATCTCCAAAATGAAACTCCTCTTGTTCCACCCACACTTCCCTATCTCAGTGAATGGGACCCAACTCTCCCAAACCAGAAACTTTATTTATTTTTTATTTAAGTTCAATTAACATATACTGTATTATTGGTTTCAGAGGTAGACGTCAGTGATTCATCAGTCTCATATAACACCCAGTGCTCATTATATCACATGCCCTCCTTAATGTCCATCACCCTGTTACCCCACCTCCTCACCCCCCCTCCCCTCCAGCAACCCTCAGTTTGTCTCAAGACTCTCAAAGCTTTATCCTCCAACCTTATTTCCAAATCCAGTCTCTCACCAAGCCATGTTAATTTGACCTCTTTAACATATCCACGGAGACTCTCTAGTTCAGACCCTTGTGGCTTCTGGCATGCACAATTCCAATAGCCTCCTGATTATTCTCTGCTTGTAATCTACTCTCTTTTCCTTTCCAGTCTGTTGGGAAGTCCTTTGTAGGGTGAGCTTGTTCTTCATAATTACAGTTGACCCTTGAATAACACATATTTGAACTGGGGGGGTCCACTTATACGTGGATTTTTTTTTATAATACGGTACTAGAAATGTATTTTCTCTTCCTTACGATTTTAATACATTTTCTTTCCCCTATCTTACTTCATTGGTAAGAATACAGTATATAATACATATAACGTACTAGATACGTGTTAATCGACTGTTTATGAGTTAGGCTTTCAGTCAACAGTAGGCTATTAGCAGCTCAGTTTTGGGGGAGTCAAAAGTTCTATGCAGATATTTGACTGTGCAGAGTCAAATATCTAAACCCTACGTTGTTCAAAGGCCAACCACATGTCTTTTTAGTCCTAAAAATTAATAGCACCGATTTTCCACTAAGAAAGGAATATATATGTATATTTTAGAAACTTTGGAAAACTCAGAAAAGTATTAAACAGAATATAAATATCATTTATAATTTCATTGCCCCAATACAAACACCATTTCCATGGCGTCCTATGTTATTTTTATGTGTGCTTATTACTTATAGTATTTTAAGTTAATTTTCATTTTTATCAAAGTAATAAAAAGAAGTAAATGCTTTTCAAGTAGTTTGGGGATTTATTCAGTTGTTTCTCTTCATATTTCTAAATGATATGCTTGGGGTCACCTGGGTGGCTCAGTGGGTTAAGAGTCTGACTTCGCCTCAGGTCATGATCTCAGTGTCCTGGGATTGACACAAGCTCCATGCTCAGCAAGGAGTCTGCTTGTCCCTCTCCCTCTACCCCTACCCCCGTTCGTGTGTTCTCTCTCTCTCAAATAAATCAAATCTTAAAAAAAAAAATAAATGACATTCTTGTACTGTTATTCTTTGATTTTTAAATTTTTTTTCTTGATTTTTAAAATTTTATGTTATCTACTCACTCTGTACTGTGGAAAAGGAAGATTAAGTTCTGTTATATTCCACACAGACCTACTACCTGACATGAAATTTTGCCATTCTTTTTGGTTAAATCAGTAATGGTATTGACATTATTATTACTCTGTAAATATTATTCAAAATCGATCTTCAAAAGGTACCCTGATTATATTTCTTTTCTTGTTCAAGCTTTTCCTTTTTTAAGATTTTATTTACTTATATGAGAGAGAGAGAAGCAGGCTCCCCACTGAGCAGGGAGCCCAACGCAGAGCTCCACCCAAGGACCCAGAGATCATGACCTGAGCCGAAGGCAGACGCTTAACCGACTGAGCCACCCAGGCATCCCTCAAGCTTTTCCTTTTCCTTTTTCAGTGTCTATTTATTGGCTATATATCTATCACAAATTTATCTCTACATCCTCAAAGAATAAAATATTATTTTCACTGCGTAAAAACACATTAGACATTCAGTTAAGTACACTTGGGGGGCACTTTCCTTATTAAAGCCCTCCATATTCATGTTCCAACCTGGACTATATTTTTTTAGTATCCAAAATATATTTTTTAAAGATTTTATTTATTTATTTGGCAGAGAGAAAGAGAGCAAGAGCAGGAACTCAAGCAGGGGGAGTGGGAGAGGGAGAAGAAGACTTCCTGCGGAGCAGGGAGCCCAATGCGGAGCTCGATCCCAGGACCCTGGGATCATGACCCAAGCCAAAGGCAGAAGCTTAACGACTGAGCCACCCAGGCACCCCCCAAAATATTTAAATAATGCTTAAAATCAATAAAAAGAAGAGAAACATGGCAAAAATATGAAAAGGTATTCATAAAAAAGGGAAGACTGTGGCCATTAAACCCGTGAAAGTTTGCTCCGTTTCATAGGTACAGGCAAAATTAAAAAGCTTGATGATTCTCAGTTTATTAAAAAGTTGCACTGGTATAAACTTTTGGGGGAGTGTATCAGAATCTAATGAAGTTGCAGACATGTGTGACCTACAAGACAACAATCCATTAGAAGTTATATACCCTAAAGTAACGCTTACTGTTATGTATGAGCAGATGTATACATCTATGCATTTGGCAGCATTGTTCTTAATGACTCTTAATGAGAAGAGTGGTGATGTCCATCACTAGGACAATGGATAAATGAATTATGGTGTGGAATTCCATTCCATGCAGGGGAAGGCAGTGCTGCGGTGAAATTAATGAACTTCATATCTATACGGATGAATCTCATGTAACAAATGCCAAGAAATGATAAAATGCCAATTTCAATACAGTAATTATTCCTATGAGAAAAGTGCTGGGGAGGTGATGCAGTAGGAATACACAGAGGACTTGAACTGCATTTGCATTTTCTTTTGGGTTTACTTAGTGACTGCATTATATTATTTATCTGAAATATTCTATAATACATGGAAAAAAACCAAAACCAAAAACAAACCTCAAATAAATCATTGGAGAGCAGATTTGGTGTGATTTTTCAGTATGTAGAAATTGGCTGATTTCACTGGTTGTAGGTTCCCCACTGAATGATTCTCCAGGAAAAGGACAAAAAGTGTTATCGACAAAACAGAAAAAAAATTAAAAGGGGGTTAACTACTTGATTTTCCTCCTTCCCTCTAAACTTGTCTTCAAGACTCAAGGTGTTTGGATGGTGTTTGGAGCTGAGTCTCCCGGCTTGGTCTGTGGCTGTGGTGCAGCTTCATTTGGCCTCGAGGGAACTTTATGCCTGAAAGCTCATGAAATTGCAATGAAATATCTGACTAGAAAGGTGAGCTCTGAACATGTCATTCTGTCATTATAACTGGGAAACACCTTCAGAAAGATTCAGCCTTCTGTAACCCCAAACCTTGCAGACCCGTGTGGAAATGTTGAAAGCTTTCCCAGATTTGCACCCACTTTAAAGCTGTAGGAGTTTGTCTTGCTAATTAGGCTAAGGCATTCTGCCAGTAATGTTTATTAACAGAATTTCTAAAAAAAAAAAAAAAAAAAAAAGAATTTCTAATTCAGTCCTGATGCTTCCACATATGTTTCATTTTCGATTAGACACATCTCTGCCTTGGATTGTCAATATTTTCCATTGTAATGATTAGGGAACTGGGACAGGCACATGAGATAAAAGGTACGGGATCAAGCACCTGATCCCATCCCATTAAAAGGAATTCTATGGAGTTCTGCAGTGAAGGCAATGGACTGTCTAGTGGTGCGGTAAGTACTCCAGATCTCTCAGCTACACACTGTAAAATGTTAAAATGTTTACAGCGCTCACAAGGGTATAGTAAGGCTTATTAAATGTTTAGAAATTCCGACTAATAAGCTGCTTTTCTTCTAAAGCATTCAAGATACTAAAACTAATTAGGTGTTATCTACTTATTAAGTGCTAGATGATGAATGTTTTTCCTGAGTTTTGAAATTCTGGGGAAGAAATTGTGAGGCCTAATTATTGTTGGCAGTGAATACCATACATGATAAATAGCATGAAAAAAAACTTCAAATTATTACTGTAGCAGATTTTAGCTGTTTCACCGGTGGGGCTGGGAAAAGGCACTGTCTAAATTGAAAGGTACAACAAACATAAAGACACATTGGATATCTGGACTACCAGGATGGACTTCAGGATGCAGCCTCAGGGTGTCATGTGAGTTGAGACTATGGAGAATGATAAGGCTCTTTATGAGCTAATTTGTATCTGGAAAAGCCAGTTTCCAGAAACATAGTCAATCTGGCCTAGAATATTCTTGCGTTTCAGGAAGACATAAAATCTGCCCTTTGGTAGAGAAAAGAATGGCTGTGGATTTAGAAGAGAAAGAAACACTTCACCCCTGATCTCAAAGCATGACTCCCCCAAATTTCTAGAACTATCACCTAGAGTCTGAAGAGAGGGTCAGGCATTGAAGCAACAGTCTGGAGTGCTTTCTTTACAAAAACTTCATTGGTATTATGTCTCAGCTCTCAGCCTGATCATGTCAGCACCCACCCTCCCTCCCAGAAACTGAGATTTGTTTTAGGGAGAGACTTATCCCTTTCTTATGTCCAGGTGGGTTATACCACAGCCTGCCTTAGCAATTATAAGGAATAACTTAATAGCACTAGGAAAAAATTGCATTTTAGTGATTGGCTATACCTGTTAGGTAAACCAAAGAATGATTATCCTTTAAAGTATAAAGTACTTTAGGGTTTAGAAAGTGTTTTCATTCTCTGCTGGTTCTAGTCAGAGACCAAAGATCCATTTTTTAGTTTTTTTTTTTTATTCTTATGTTAATCCCCATACATTACATCATTAGTTCTAGATGAAGTGTTCCATGATTCATTGTTTGTGCATAACACCCAGTGCTCCATGCAGAACGTGCCCTCCTCAATACCCACCACCAGGCCAACCCATCCTCCCACCCCACCCCCCTCTAGAACCCTGTTTGTTTTTCAGAGTCCATCGTCTCTCATGGTTCGTCCACCCCTCCGATTTCCCCCGCTTCATTCTTCCCCTCCCACTACCTTCTTCTTTTTTTTTTTTTCTTAACATATATTGCATTATTTGTTTCAGAGGTACAGATCTGAGATTCAACAGTCTTGCACAATTCACAGCGCTTACCAGAGCACATACCCTCCCCAGTGTCTATCACCCAGTCACCCCATCCCTCCCACCCCACCCCCCACTCCAGCAACCCTCAGTTTGTTTCCTGCGATTAAGAATTCCTCATATCAGTGAGATCATATGATACATGTCTTTCTCTGTTTGACTTATTTCACTCAACATAATACCCTCCAGTTCCATCCACGTCGTTGCAAATGGCAAGATCTCATTCCTTTTGATGGCTGCATAATATTCCATTGTATATATATACCACTCTTCTTTATCCATTCATCTGTCGATGGACATCTTGGCTCTTTCCACAGTTTGGCTATTGTGGACATTGCTGCTATAAACATCGGGGTGCACGTACCCCTTCGGATCCCTACTTTTGTATCTTTGGGGTAAATACCCAGCTAGCGCAATTGCTGGATCATATGGTAGCTCTATTTTCAACTTTTTGAGGAACCTCCATACTGTTTTCCAGAGTGGCTGCTCCAGCTTGCATTCCCACCAACAGTGTAGGAGGGTTCCCCTTTCTCCGCATCCCCGCCAACATCTGTCGTTTCCTGACTTGTTAATTTTAGCCATTCTGACTGGTGTGAGGTGGTATCTCATGGAGGTTTTGATTTGGATTTCCCTGATGCTGAGCGATATTGAGCACTTTTTCATGTGTCTGTTGGCCATTTGGATGTCTTCTTTGGAAAAATGTCTGTTCATGTCTTCTGCCCATTTCTTGATTGGATTCTTTGTTCTTTGGGTGTTGAGTTTGATGAGTTCTTTATAGATTTTGGATACTAGCCCTTTATCTGATATGTCATTTGCAAATATCTTCTCCCATTCTGTCGGTTGTCTTTTGGTTTTGTTGACTGTTTCCTTTGCTTTGCAAAAGCTTTTTATCTTGATGAAGTCCCAATAGTTCATTTTTGCCCTTGCTTCCCTTGCCTTTGGCGATGTTTCTAGGAAGAAGTTGCTTCGGCTGAGGTCAAAGAGGTTGCTGCCGGTGTTCTCCTTTAGGATTTGGATGGACTCCTGTCTCACATTGAGGTCTTTGAACCATTTGGAGTCTATTTTTGTGTGTGGTGTAAGGAAATGGTCCAGTTTCATTCTTCTGCATGTGGCTATCCAATTTTCCCAACACCATTTGTTGAAGAGACCGTCTTTGTTCCATTGGACATTCTTTCCTGCTTTGTCGAAGATTAGTTGACCATAGAGTTGAGGGTCCATTTCTGGGCTCTCTATTCTGTTCCATTGATCTATGTGTCTGTTTTTGTGCCAGTACCATGCCGTCTTGATGATGACAGCTTTGTAATAGAGCTTGAAGTCTGGAATTGTGATGCCGCCGGCTTTGCTTTTCTTTTTCAGCATTCCTCTGGCTATGTGGGGTCTTTTCTGGTTCCATACAAATTTTAGGATTATTTGTTGCATTTCTTTGAAAAAAGTGGATGGTATTTTGATGGAGATTGCATTGAATGTGTAGATTTGCTCTAGGTAGCATTGACATCTTCACAATATTCGTTCTTCCAATCCATGAGCATAGAACGTTTTTCCATTTCTTTGTGTCTTCCTCAATTTCTTTCATGAGTATTTTATAGTTTTCTGAGTACAGATCCTTTGTCTCTTTGGTTAGATTTATTCCTAGGTATCTTATGGTTTTGGGTGCAATTGTAAATGGGATCAACTCCTTAATTTCTCTTTCTTCTGTCTTGTTGTTGGTGTATAGGAATGCCACTGATTTCTGTGCATTGATTTTATATCCTGCCACTTGACTGAATTCCTGTATGAGTTCTATCAATTTTGGGGTGGAGTCTTTTGGGTTTTCCACATAAAGTATCATATCATCTGCAAAGAGTGAGAGTTTGACTTCTTCTTTGCCAATTTGGATGCCTTTGATTTCTTTTTGTTGTCTGATTGCTATGGCTAGGACTTCCAATACTATGTTGAATAGCAGTGGTGATAGTGGACATCCCTGCCACGTTCCTGACCTTAGGGGGAAAGCTCTCAGTTTTTCCCCATTGAGAATGATATTCGCTGTAGGTTTTTCATAGATGGCTTTTATGATATTGAGGTATGTACCCTCTATGCCTATACTCTGAAGAGTTTTGATCAAGAAAGGATGCTGTACTTTGTCAAAAGCTTTTTCTGCATCTATTGAGAGGATCATATGATTCTTGTTCTTTCTTTTGTTAATGTATTGTATCACATTGATTGATTTGCGGATGTTGAACCAACCTTGCAGCCCAGGGATAAATCCCACTTGGTCATGGTGAATAATCCTTTTAATGTACTGTTGGATCCTATTGACTAGTATTTTGGTGAGAATTTTTGCATCCATGTTCATCAGGGATATTGGTCTGTAATTCTCCTTTTTGATGGGGTCTTTGTCTGGTTTTGGGATCAAGGTAATGGTGGCCTCATAAAATGAGTTTGGAAGTTTTCCTTCCGTTTCTATTTTTTGGAACAGTTTCAGAAGAATAGGTATTAATTCTTCTTGAAATGTTTGGTAGAATTCCCCTGGGAAGCCATCTGGCCCTGGGCTTTTGTTTTTTGGGAGATTTTTGATGACTGCTTCAATTTCCTTAGTGGTTATAGGTCTGTTCAGGTTTTCTATTTCATCCTGGTTCAGTTTTGGTAGTTGATACATCTCTAGGAATGCATCCATCTCTTCCAGGTTATCTAATTTGCTGGCATAGAGGTGCTCATAATATGTTCTTATAATTGTTTGTATTTCTTTGGTGTTGGTGGTGATCTCTCCTCTTTCATTCATGATTTTGTTGATTTGGGTCATTTCTCTTTTCTTTTTGATAAGTCTGGCCAGGGGTTTATCAATCTTGTTAATTCTTTCAAAGAACCAGCTCCTAGTTTCGTTGATCTGTTCTACTGTTCTTTTAGTTTCTATTTCATTGATTTCTGCTCTGATCTTTATGATTTCTCTTCTCCTGCTGGGTTTAGGCTTTATTTGCTGTTCTTTCTCCAGCTCCTTTAGGTGTAGGGTTAGGTTGTGTATTTGAGACCTTTCTTGTTTCTTGAGAAAGGTTTGTATTGCTATATACTTTCCTCTTAGGACTGCCTTTGCTGCATCCCAAAGATTTTGAACAGTTGTGTTTTCATTTTCATTGGTTTCCATGAATTTTTTTAATTCTTCTTTAATTTCCTGGTTGACCCATTCATTCTTCAGTAGGATGCTCTTTAGCCTCCATGTATTTGAGTTTTTTCCAACTTTCCTCTTGTGATTGAGTTCTAGTTTCAAAGCATTGTGGTCTGAAAATAGGCAGGGAATGATCCCAATCTTTTGGTACCGGTTGAGACCTGATTTATGACCTAGGATGTGATCTATTCTGGAGAATGTTCCATGGGCACTAGAGAAGAATGTGTATTCCGTTGCTTTGGGGTGGAATGTTCTGAATATGTCTGTGAAGTCCATTTGGTACAGTGTGTCATTTAAGTCTTTATTTCCTTGTTGATCTTTTGCTTAGACGATCTGTCCATTTCAGTGAGGGGGATGTTAAAGTCCCCCACTATTATTGTATTGTTGTCGATGTGTTTCTTTGCTTTTGTTATTAATTGCCTTATATAATTGGCTGCTCCCATGTTAGGGGCATAGATATTTACAATTGTTAGATCTTCTTGTTGGATAGATTCTTTAAGTAGGATACAGTGTCCTTCCTCATCTCTTATTACAGTCTTTGGTTTAAAATCTAATTTGTCTGATATAAGGATTGCCACTCCAGCTTTCTTTTGGTGTCCATTAGCATGGTAAATGGTTTTCCACCCCCTCACTTTCAATCTGGGGTGTCTTTGGTTCTAAAATGAGTCTCTTGCAGACAGCATATCGATGGGTCTTATTTTTTAATCCAGTCTGTTAGCCTGTGTCTTTTGATTGGGGCATTTAGCTCATTTACATTCAGGGTAACTATTGAAAGATAGGAATTTAGTGCCATTGTATTGCCTGTAAGGTGACTGTGACCGTATATTGTCTGTGTTCCTTTCTGGTCTATGTTGCTTTTAGGCTCTCTCTTTGCTTAGAGGAACCCTTTCAAGATTTCCTGTAGGGCTGGTTTTGTGTTTGCAAATTCCTTTAGTTTTTGTTTGTCCTGGAAGCTTTTTCTCTCTCCTTCAATTTTCAATGACAGCCTAGCTGGATAGAGTATTCTTGGCTGCATATTTTTCTCATTTAGTGCTCTGAATATATCCTGCCAGTCCTTTCTGGCCTGCCAGGTCTCTGTGGATAGGTCTGTTGCCAATCTAATGTTTCTACCCTTGTAGGTTACATATCTCTTCTCCCGAGCTGCTTTCAGGATTTTCTCTTTGTCTATGAGACTCGTAAGTTTTACTATTAGATGTCGGGGTGTTGACCTATTTTTATTGATTTTGAGAGGGGTTCTCTGTGCTTCCTGGATTTTGATGCCTGTTTCTTTCCCCAAATTAGGGAAGTTCTCTGCTATAATTTGCTCCATTATACCTTCTGCCCCTCTCTCTCTTTCTTCTTCTTCTGGGATCCCAATTATTCTAATGTTGTTTTGTTTTATGGTATCGCTTATCTCTCGAATTCTGCCCTCGTGATCCAGTAGTTGTTTATCTCTCTTTTTCTCAGCTTCTTTATTTTCCATCATTTCATCTTCTATATTACTGATTCTCTCTTCTGCCTCATTTATTCTAGCACTTAGCGCCCCCATTTTTTATTGCACCTCATTAATAGCCTTTCTGATTTCTACTTGGTTGGATTTTAGCTCTTTTACTTCTCCAGAAAGGGTTTCTCTAATAACTTCCATATTTTTTTCAAGCCCAGCTAGTATCTTTAAAGTGATGATTCTGAACTCTAGATCTGACATTGTACTAATGTCCATATTGAGTAGGTCCCGGGCAGTCGGTACTACCTCTTGTTCTTTTTGTTGAGGTGATTTTTTCCGTCTTGTCATTTTGTGCAGAGGAGAATAGATTAATGAAAGAACAAAATGCTAGCAGAGTAACCAAGTCCCCAGAAAATATACTCTAAACAAATCAGAAAAGACCTGAAGCAGTGGGATAAGAAAGGGAAAGAGAGAAAAAAGAAAAAGAAAAAAAGAAAAAGATAAAGATAAAAACAAAAACAAACAAAACAAAACAAAACAACAACAAAAAAACCAGAATGTTATCAAATATGATCTATATGGTATATAGATCAGTGCCACACACTAGATTTGGGGTGTATTTTGGTCTTTTAGAAGAAAGTGCCTCCCAAAATTTTAAAGAAAGAAAAACTTATATATGTACAAAAACAAGGGTTAATATGATGAAGGGATGGAATATGACTGTAAAAATGGAAGTTATAAAAATTTTATAAAAGGAATTGATAAGAAGTTGTTTGAAAAAAGAAAGAAGAGGATTTAAAAAAAGAAAAAAGAAAAAGAAAAAAAAGGGAGAGGATGTGATCAGGCAGGGGAATAGAAAACACCATATACTAGAGATTTAGGGTATATTTTAATCTGTTAGAAGAAACTATCTCAAAATTTTAAAGAGAGAACAACTTATATATATAAGCCAAAAATATGGGTAACTACTATGAAGGGATAGAATATGACTCTAAAAATGAAAAATAAAAATGTTTTTTTTAAAAAAAGGGATTGATAAGATGTTGGTTGAAAAAGGGAAAAAGAAAAATTCAAAAAGAAATAAAAAGACAAAAAGACAGTTAAAAAAAAATTAACTTTAAAAGACTAAAGAATCATGGTAAAAAAGCCGTGAATTCTATGTGCAGTAGTCCCCTAGCGCTGGAGATCTGCCGTTCTCATTGATCGGTAAACTTGGTCTTGGCCGGCTGTTCTCGCTGATCTTCTGGGGAGGGGCCTGTTGCCGTGGTTTCCAAATGTCTCTGCTGGAGGCGGAATTGCCCCGCCCTTGCCCCCTCCCGGCTAAGTAATCTGCTCGGGTTTGCTCTCCAGAGCTTTTGTTCCCTGCGAGCTTTCCGTACAGCTTTGGAGGCGGAGAGTGGAAATGGCCTCCCAATCTCCGCCCCGGAGGAGCCAAGAACTCGGGGCCCCGCTCCTCAGTGAGCCCCCAGAGAAAAGCCGCCAGTCACTCCCGTCTCCCCGGTCTCCGGCCGCACTCCGTGCTCGCCAGGCCTGTGACCGCGCGTTTCTGTCTCTGGCACCCAACCCCGGGTGGAGTCTCGAAACCCAGCAGATCCCTGCGGTGCACTCCCGCGCGGCTCCTCCCGGGGGAGGAAGGTGAGTCTCCCCGGATCTGCCGCTTGTTGGGTCCCTGCTGGAGGAGCAGGGGCCCGACTGTGCCGCGGATCACGGTCAATGGCAACCCCGAGCTGAGAGCCCGCGCCTGGGCTCCGCCTCTGCAGCCGGCTTCCCTGCTCCGTTACCTGGGAGCTCTGCCGCCCTCAGGCACCCCCGGTCTTTCTGTGACCCCGAGGGTCCTGAGACCACACTGTCCCGGAGGGTTCCACTCCCCGCTTAACCACCGGAGTGACGTCCCTCAGCGGAGCAGACTTTTAAAAGTTCCGATTTTGTGCTCCGCGGCTCTATCACCTGCCAGAAGCGGCCGACGGAGGCCCCTCCCCCGCCGTCTATCCTCCCGAATATCGCCGCGGATTCACTTCTCCGCACGTCCTACCTTCCAGAAAGTGGTCGCCTTTCTGATGAGAGAGTTGTTGCTCTTCTTTTCTTCAATCTCCTGTTGAGTTTGTAGGTGTTCAGAATGGTTTGATCCCTATCCAGCTGAATTCCTGAGAGGAGACAAAATCCAGGTCTCCTACTCCTCCGCCATCTTGCTCCACCCCCCAAAGAGCCATTTTTTAAATAGTGATTTTACCAGACATAGGCTTATTTGTCTCTTTCAAAATGTCCTGTGTATGCTGAGAACTGTCTATGGCTCTTCAAGTTGTCAGTTCCTTTCATAGAGGTTTTAGGGGTGGGGAATCTAGAAACCTTGAAGTCTTGTTTAAGACCTGTATTATTTTGATTCCAAGTGAATGAAAGTCAATTTTATATGGCTTAAGCTCAATGAGAGGGATGTATTTGTTTTAAAAACCAAGCTGCAGGCTGAGAAAGGATGCCACTGAGCTCAGAAACATCTGGAACTAAGAACTTGAGTGCCAACAAGACTTCCCCTCTGCCTCTCATTTTTGCTTTTCTTTGAGTTCCAATTTCATTCTCTCTCCTTTTAAGCCACTGCTCGAGCTGTGTGGACTAATGTTGTCTTTAATTTTTTTAAAGGTTTTATTTATTTATTTATTTTAGAAAGGAGAGAGTTTGCATGCACATGTGAGTGGGGGGAGGAACAGAGAGGGAAGGAGTGGGAAGGGGAAAGAATCTAAAGCGGACTCCACGCTGAGTGAGGTGATGGATGTGGGTCTCGATCTCATGACCCAGAGATCGCGACCTGAGTGGAAACCAAGAGTCAGGTGCTTAACCAACTGCACCACCCAGGTGCCCCTTTAATTTCTAATTAAAAAAAAATGGAGAGGAAAGGCTTCGATACGGTTGGGGGTGGCAGGTGAGAGGAGTAAGAATACCTGACATTTCTGTGAGAATCAGATGGCTGTAGCAGAGAGAAGAGCTCACCGAATAAGACCGGTGTTATTCTCGGAAGGAATCCTGTTTAGGGCAGACAAAACAAGGGATGCCTGTGGAGAAATGTCATTGAGTCCTTCAACATTTGTAATTTACAGTTGAGAAAACAGATGTAGAGTGGGGTAGTGATTTGTTCAATGTCATGCAGCTCCTAAGTGAAAGAACTTTGAACTTGAGCCTGGACTTCCGTCTTTGGGCCCCTTGTCTTCTCTGAGGTATCACCATGTGATTTAATCTAGAAGTTGGCAGCATGAAGCTTGGTGTATGTCAGAGGATACTGTCATATCTATAAGATTCCTTGGGAGGGGACATGGAAGTTCTATATTGTTACAGGCTTGGGGATGGCCTCAAAGAGCCTGTGAGCAATGCTAGGGAGTCATTCCCAGAGTCAACGTTTATTTATTGAGCACCTTCACTAAGACAGAGGGATAAAAAAAGAAATTTTATAACTACTTAACTAAATAATTATAAAACATTAAATATGCAAAAAAGGAAAATTATGTGATGCTAGGAGAAGATACAAAATGATATAATACGGGATTGTGCAGTTATGAAGGTTTTCCTTGTGGAGGACCCTAAGATTATTTAACCATGCGAGAAATTAGTTAATTCTAAGAGTTGATTCCTAAATGTGGATAAAAGCTCTTGGTTTTCTTTCTGAAAGGAATCCAGTTTGGGGACTCATATTCTGAACTGAAGGGCGAAAGACGTGAATTCAAATCAGGGGAAATACAGTATCATCAAGCGCCAATCACTGTCAGTTTTGGTATCAGTTTCTTATTGCCATATAAGAAACTAATTCAGTGGCTTAGAACAAGACACGCATCTGCTCGTTGGTGGGAGTTTTGCTGATTTACACTGGGCTTGACTGTGCAGGTCTATTTCAAGCTAAGGATGCAGCTGGGCTTGGCTCCTTCCCACCACTTGCCTCAGGCTCCTCCATTTGTATTCATTTTGGGTCCCAGCTGAGAGGATAGCAGCCACATAGGGGAACCACCTCTCATGATAAATGTGCAGATATGTGAGAACAAGCCCAATCATGCAAGCAAGTTTTATGCTTTTTGATTGTGTCACGTTTGCTGGCATCCTATTGGCTGAAGAAAGTTACATGCCGAAGTCCAAAGTCAAAAAGTGGAGAACATGCCTCTCATGGAAATGGTGGTGATGGGTGGGGGAGGGGATTGAATAGCTCTAAACAATCCCATCTACCAGAGTCCATAGGCGAAAGTACCTTTCGAAAGTATATTGAAAAAGTGTATTCCTGGGTGATTCTAGATGAGAAGCATAAAATATTGTGAGAAAGTGCTGACTTTTAAGAGTGGTGAACATATATTTTTGCCACTAAAGAGAATCAATGGCTTTCTTTTTAAAAATTTATTTTCCTATATACCGAACTTCTACTCCATCTACTATTATTAATTTCATGTTAACCAAGTACATTAGTCAGGGCTTTCCAGGGAAATAGAACCAATAGGATATAAACAGATATATAGAAAGAGATTTATTACAAGAAATTTGGCTCATGCAATTACAGAGGATGAGAAATCCCACAGTCTGCTGTCTGCAACCTGGAGGCGCAGAAAAGCCAGTGGTGTGGGTGTTGGGGGAGCTGATGGTGTAATTCCCAGTCAAAGTCTGAAGGCCCAAGAACCGGGAGTTCTAATTTCCCAAACCAGGAGAAGAGAGAGTAAATTTGCCCTTCTTTTGCCTTTTTGTTCTATCTGGGTTCTCAGTGGATTGGATGATGCTCACGCCTGGATGAGGGTGATCTTTACTCAGTGCGGAAAAACCCTTGCAGATATAACCAGAAATAATGTTTTACCAGCTATGTGGGCATCCTTAGCCCAGTCAAACTTATTCATCATGCCAAGTGATCATCTGATTTTATGATTTGTCTTTCATTGTATTTGGGGGTGGATGGGGAAAGACAGTAAGAATGTGACTTATCACAGTTTTTTCCTTTTTCAAATCTTGGGTTCAGAGTTAAGTTAGTGATTATTGTCAGTTTGAGTCACATTGTTAACATTAGTCCATCATGGACATCCCCTTTCTTGTTTTCTTTTCTTTTTTTTTTTTTTTTGTTTGTTTGTTTGTTTGTTTGTTTTTACTTTTTCTTTCTAATCCTCATAGCCCATTCTCATTCTATTTCCCTTCTCTACCTTTGGTAATGATTCTGAATCTTTAAATGTATATCTTCCTGTTCATATGTGTTCTTCCTAACTGTGTATTGATAGTTTTGTGTTACTGTATTTTTAAGTTATGCAAGTTGTGTATTGGTTATAGATCTCATTTTATTTCTTCTTTTTGAACTCAGCACTTCTCTAATAACATCCATTCATGTTTCTGTGCGTATCTACTATTCATTGTTTTTCATTGCTATTTAGTGCTTGGGCTGGAGGGGGTGTGTATCTACTACATTTTCCCATTCTCCCAAAGACGGAGACTCAGATTTCTTCTAGCTCCCCATGACTATCAATAACCCTAAAAGGAAAATCCTTATACAAATCTCCTTATGAACTTATATAAAAAAATTCCTTGGGATATTGTATTATTATAGACCAGCTTCTGTTGCAGTAACAGTGGCTTAATATAACAAAAATTCATTTCTCACACATGCTAAAGATACAACCTAGGTCTCAGTGTATGGGATATGCTCATGGTAGTCACTCAAGGATTCAGGTTGATAGAGACTCCATGTTGGCATATGGGTTCCATTATCACTGCAGCATTGGGAAGAGAGCATTCATCAAAAATGAAATACCTCGGGAGCCTGGGTGGCTCAGTTGTTAAGCATCTGCCATCGGCTCAGGTCATGATCCCAGGGTCCTGGGATGGAGTCCCACATTGGGCTCCCTGCTCAGTGGAGAGTCTGCTTCTCCCTCTGCCCTCCCCCCCACTCGCTCTCTCTCTGTCTCTCAAAAAATAAATAAATACAATCTTTAAAAAAAATGAGCCAAGTCAGGCAAATGAATGAAATGTGGGGAAAAGTTTCATTTTATTCTGACTTTGAGAGAGATTTCCCAAGTAATCTACACTTTCCTCATTGGTTTGGTGGTGCCATCTTTATTGTATATTAAATTTCCACATTTATATGTGTCTGCCTTTCTATTTATTTCTTTTTTCTCTTTTACATTTAAGATTAACTTAGTGATTAGTGGATATCTATTGTTCCAAGTAAATTTTAGAGTGAATTTATTAAGTTTCTGAAAAATAGAAATAAATGTTGAATGGTATTGAGTAGAATTTGTAGGTTAATATAAGTATAATTTATGTTCTTACAATATTAAGTTCTCTTATCTAAGGCTGAGGACTGTCCCTCTCAGTGACTCCAATTGTATTTTATGTGCTTTATTAGATGTTTAAACTTTTCTCTATGTAAGTGTTGTTTACTTAGTTTTTATTTAAATTTTGTGTAAACATGACAACTTGCTAAACTTTCCTATTAGATTTAACAATAGAATAATTCTCATTTTTTTATGTTTTAAGGCAGATAATATTTTTATAAATAATGACAACTTTATTTCTTTTGTGCCAAATCTTACCACTCTTGTTTCTTTTTCTCTCCTTGTACTATTGGCCAGGACTTTCAGAACCATGTTAAGCATTAATAGTGTTGATGGGCATACTGATCTCATTCTCAGTCTTAAAGGGAATGTATTTAAGGTCTTCTGCTAAGAGTAATGTATGCTATAAACATTTGGTACATGATCTTTGATCTTTGTGAAGTAAAGGGATTCCATTCTAATCTTAAACAGGTTAAGATTTTTTTTTTAAGTCTCGGGGCACCTGGATGGCTTAGTTAGTTGAGTGTTTGACTCTTGGTTTTGGCTCAGGCCATGATCTCGTGGGTTCTGGGATTGAGACTCATGTGGGGCTCTGGGCTCAGCAGGGAATCTGCTTGAAGGCTCTCTCCTTCTGTTCCTCCCCCCACTCACATACACTCTTTCTCTGTCTTTTAATAAATAAATAAATCAATCTTTAAAAAAAAAGTTTTTAAAGAAACCTTAAGTCCTAAAATTTATCAAGTGCTTTTTCTGAATCAAATGAGTCTTGTTTTTAAAAATTTTTAGCCTACTATACGGTAAATTAGGTAATGTATTTTCTAATTTTAACCCCTCTTTGTATTCTTGGGATGAGCCATACCTGGCCATTATTTATTACATACAAGTTCATTGTTGGATTCAGTTAGCTGTAAGTCAAATTCCTTACAATGCTGCAAGGGTCTACAGAGCAGCTCATTCCCTCCCCTCTGTGTTTCATCCCAAGTATCTCTGACTTCATTTTCTTCTACTGTGCTCATGCACTTTTTTCATTCCAGTCATTCTGGCCTCGCTACTAGTCCTAGACCCACCAGCCACATTCTCACCTGAGCACCTTTGCATTTGCAGTCCGTTCTGCCTAGAAGGGTCTTTCTTCAGACACACACTCCTTCTTCACCAACTTCAACTTTACTCAATGCCTCATTTCCTCACTGACACCCATGGGCCGTTCCTATCTAAAATTGCAACATATCCACTCAGCATTCTCTACTCCCTCTTTTTGCTATATTTTACTTTACTAACTACGTTTTTTAAAATTTTCTGTATTTTTGATGCTCTGGCATTTGTGATAGCACTGACTAGGGGTGAGACTGCCTCTCTGGAATCCAGGCAATTCTGAGAGAAAACAAAGCACTCACCCAAACATGTCTTCCATGTACAAAATAACTGATCCAGAACCCATCACCTTCATCAAACTCTTGCCTATCAAGCTAGTATTTCTCCTGCCCTGAATCAACCTGGATCAGATCCCAGACAACCAGAGAAAGCATCTATGTCCCAAAGCCCACAGGAAGTATTCAGACTAGCCAATCTTAACATTGTCTATCCTGCCCTGCTTTGCTTTTCCCACAGACACCCCTATAAAGGCTGTGGCCTCTGCCTTCTGGTTCCTTCTGCCTCCCAAGTGCCCTTGGTGCTCCCCTATGTGGCCCAGAATGACATGCAATGCCTCCCTTTTCCAGAGATGTGTGAGTATAAACTTACTTCTTCATGACAATCATTCCCGGGTCTGCATATCTTACCATACCTAATGAAAGCAAGTCTTGCATACAAATTTTAGAAAACTTATTTCTTATTTCTTATCACTTGGCATATAATATACTATATAGTTTGCTTATTTATATTGTTTATTACAAGCGTTTCCCAACTAGAATGCAAGTTCCATAAAGCAGGAATTTATTTTAGTTGTTTTTTTTTTTTCCACTTCTATATCTCCATTATCTAAAATAGTTCCTAGCAAATACTGGACCCCTAATAAATATTTATGAAATAAATGAATGAAACATTAATGAGTAGAATGAATCTGTACTTTTCCTTTCTTGTACTGGTTCCAAAACCAGATAAGGAAAATAAGAAGCAGTCAATGTTGGCATTTTGATATATATTCTATCACTCAATTTACCATGTTTTTATTTACAGTTGACTTCACGTTCTCATTTGACAATAACATTTGAATGTTTGTTTAGTAGCTTCCTAGTTTGTACCACACACTATGCTAGGTACTGGGCAGGCAAGATGGACACAAAGAAACACTATTCATTCTTGTCTACAGGCAGTTTTCAGTCTTCCATTTATTGATCTCCTGTTTAACATTATATTATAGGCATTACCTCTTGTAATGAAAACAAGAGTCTCATGAAAATTAATTTTAATGACTATGGAATCGAGGACAAAACAATTTCCCACTTATTACATTGAGTCAGTGGACTTGCTTTGTTTATAGACACATGTTTAAATGAGTGGCTGATAATGTAAAAGTGAGCGGTTTAACAGTATATAATCCAGCTTTCCAGTTGTTCTAGAAAAATAGGAAATTCTAGAAAAAGGAGCCTACATCCTCTAACTGATACTTGCAGCCAAGTGGTAGCATCTAATTGAGACTGGGGTATTGGCTTGTCACTAGTGGTTTTTTTCATCTGCCTGCTTCACTCATTTACATGCGTGGCCTCTGCTTCTTTTGAATTTGCGACCTCTTCATAGAGTATTACCTTATATGGATGTACCGTAATTTTCTTAGCGGTTTCCCCAAAGTTGTTGCTAAATGTTGTAAGCAATGAACAAATCTCTGTCTTTATGTCAGTTTTTTTTTCCCAAGGGCAAATTCCTAATAAGGAAATTATTAAGTCATAGGGTAGGGATATTTGAATTGATTTTCAAAAAAAGTATACAATTTTCTACTCCTAGTTCGGTACAAGGATGCATATCTCAATAAAGGTCTACTGAAGCTGCATTTTAGAATGTCTTTACTAATCTAATAAGCAAACATTGTATTTTAATTTGGATTTTTTTGACTACCACTGAGATTAAACAGTTTCTGTGTTTTATTGGCAGTTACACAGTGCTATTTGCAAATCGCTTTTATTTATTTATTTATTTATTTTAATTTTTTTTATTTTTTAAAGATTTTATTTATTTATTTGAGAGAGAGAGAATGAGAGACAGAGAGCATGAGAGGGAGGAGAGTCAGAGGGAGAAGCAGACTCCCCGCTGAGCAGGGAGCCCGATGTGGGACTCGATCCCAGGACTCCAGGATCATGACCTGAGCCGAAGGCAGTCGCTTAACCAACTGAGCCACCCAGGCGCCCCGCAAATTGCTTTTATTTTAATTTGCCATATATTCATGTTTGGTATGAGCTCTTCCTATATGAATTATATTAATGATTTCTTTGACATAGTTGCTATAAATATTTGCTTTTAGTTTTTTAATTTTCTTTATGTTTTCATAGATAAGTAGAAGTTATTTACTTTTAATATTCAAATCAAAAGATAATTTCATTTTTTATTTCTTATATTGTCTTTAAGTTGACTGTATTTTTTCTCCTATGGAGATTAAATAGCACATGTGCATTATATGTTTTATGATTGAATTTAAATACTTCACTCTTTTTTACCTTGGAGTTCACTTGGACGCAAGGTGAGAACTTAAATTTTGTAGTTATTGTCAACTTCTACTATTTTATTTTTTTTATGAACATCAAGTCAATATTCTGAAAAATAATGATTAAATAATTCTCCTCTTTCCCACTGATTTGTGTACCTCACTTACTGTGTATTAAATTCTAATATGCATTAGAATTTATATCTAAGTGATATGCTTTGTTTCAGGGATCTGCCTCTAAATGCTTAAGACATTTCGTTATTAAAACTTCATGGTAAACTATGGAGACCGCAAAAAGATCGTTGGTTGCTAAAAGTTGGGGGTAGAAGAAGGGATAAATGGTTAAAGAGGGCAGTTAAAACACTTTATGATGCTATAATGATGGACATATGTCATCATACATTTGCCCAAACACATAGAATGTACAACACCAAGAGTGAACCCTAATGGAAACTGTGAACTTTGGGTGATAGTGAAGTATCAATGGAGGTTCATCAGTTGTAACAAATGTACCACTCTGTGGAGATGCTGATAATGGGGGAGGCTGTACATTTGTGGGGTCAGGAAGCATATGGGAAATCTCTATGCCTTCCCCTCAGTGTTGTTGTGAACCTAAAAATGCCTTCCCAAAATAGTCTTAAAAAATACCCAAAACTTTATGCTATACTTTAGCAGCCAAATCCTGCTTAATAGCAATCCTTATGATTTTATTTTTTAAACATAGCCATTCTAATTAAAAAAAAAAACTTTTTCTAGAAGAAATTTAGAATTTGTGATAGAAAATATTGATAAAACTAAAATTTGGTCTTTTGAAAAGAACAAAAGCAATGAACTCTTAACTAGAATAACTAAAAACAAAAACAAACAACAACAAAGAGAGAAAGAGGAGACACCACAGCAGATGCCTCAGAAATAAAAAAGATTATAAGAGAGTATTTTGAACAATTATATGCCAAGAAACTGGAAAACCTAAAGAAAATGGACAAATTCCTTGAAACATATAACTTACCAACACTGGGTATTAAAGAGGGCACGTTCTGCATGGAGCACTGGCTGTTATACACAAACAATGACTCATGGATCACTACATCAAAAACTAATAATGTGATGTATGGCGATTAACATAATAAAAAAAAGGGAAAAAAGAGAAATAGAAAGTGTGAATAGACTGATGATATGGTTTTGGTTACAGTTGCTGGAAAAACATTGAAAATATTAATGACATTACGCATCTCTTCCCTGATTCTGGTTTTAATGGAAATATCTCCAGTTTTTACCTTCAGGGATATTGCCCATTGATTTGCCAATATCTTCATCAAGTTAATAAATATCCTTCTCTTCCTAGTTTGTTAATTATCTTTATATGGAACTGGAGCTAAATTTAAATGACTGTCTTTTCTGACATCTATGAAGACAATTATATTTTTAAAATTTTACTACATGGTTATACATTAGATTATTAATTTTTAAGTAATAAATACATCTTTGCATTTCTGAGTTCAGAATGAATCGTTCTTTTTCCTGTTGTTGAATTTTGTTTACTCCTTTTAGAGATATTTATACTTATAAATGAGATTACATAATAGTTTTCTTTTTGGCTTATATTTGTCAGTTTTATGGTTAAATTACAACTGTGCTTGCAGTCTTCCTCTTTCTCTCTGTCAGGGTTAGCCTCATTGAGAAGATACTATTTAAGCAAAGATATGAAGGAAGTGAGCGAGTTAGCCATTGCACTTATTTGGGGAAATTGTTGAAGGCAGAGGGACCAGCTGGTACAAAGCCTTAAGTGACTAATGTCCTTCAATGTGCCAGGCAGGCATTGGACCCAGGAATCTGAAGAAGAACAAAACATTAGGCTTGTTCTTGAGTCTAGCAATGAAAATATATAGATTGTTTTGTCAAAGCACATAGTGTTCTTGGAGGACATAGAAATTAGAAAGGCTCCTAGCCCAGTCTGGAGACAACATTTGAGAAGAACTTCTGCTGAAGACATAACTTCACATTGTTGGCTGAGTTGGACTTAAAAAGATCTTGGTAAGCACGATCCATGTGAGAATAAAATGCATAAAGGTAATTTAACATGGAGCATAATGTAAGTAGTAGAAGGATGTGGTAATACGAATTGAGATGAGTATGCCAAGAGAGGCCAGATTGAGTTGTGCCAACCTGGGCAGTTTGTTATCTCTATTCACCATCAAGAAGTTATATAAGTTCTATGGCTGAGGAAAGGCTTGACCACGTTTTGCTTTAGAAAAGTGACTGGTGGGGCACCTGGGTGGCTCAGTCGGTTAAGCGTCTGCCTTCGGCTCAGGTCCTGATCCCAGGGTCCTGGGATTGAGCCCCATGTCAGGCTCCCTGCTCATCAGGGGGCCTGCTTCTCCCTCTCCCTCTGCTCCCCTGCTCCTGCTCTCTTTCTCAAATAAATAAATAAAATCTTAAAAAAAAAATAGAAAAGTGACTCGTTGTCATGTGTAAATGATGTGGAACTTGGAGGAAACAAAACTGACAGCAAGGTGGTCAGTTAAGGTTCTATTAGTCATCCAAGCAAAGGCTGAGACAGACTGAACAATGTCAGAGACAGGACAGGGTGATTGAATCTGTAATGTGTTCAGGAGCTAAAATGCACAGGCACTGATGACTGACTGTTTGGAGAAGGCAGTGATGGCTTGGACTCTGGACCCACTTCCTACATTTCTGGATTCTATGATTGGGTATAAGGTGATTGCATTCCACCAGGGCTAAGGAATGCTGGGAAAAGAGCAGTTTGAGGGTATGATAAAGATGATAATGTCAAATGAAAGGCACTGGATTCAAACTCCCAAATGGGCTGTGTGTGTGTGTGTGTGTGTGTGTGTAGGTGAGTTTTAATTCCTTTTCTCCAGAAGTAGCATACATTTTCATAATATGTTAGAGCCGAGAGCTTGTTTTATTTTGTGTTTGACACATAATGTATGTATATGTGCTTGTAATAAATTCTAAATATATCCAAAGGTCTTGTCTCTTAGTTGAATTTCCCGAGGCATAACTCACTCCCAAGAGGGAGTGATAATCGTAATTTCTGATAATTTCAGAACTTCAGAGCTAGCAATATTGGTGAGAGCAGTTGAATAACTTCTTAAAGACTCTATTAGTCATATTTCTCTTTTAACTTTTACTGGAATAGGAATTTCTTTCATTATCCTTCTGTCACCCACACACAAACCTTCCTGTTTTAGGAAGCCTTCAACAATGACCTTTTGATGTGTTATCATTCAAAAGACAAACTTATCATATCTAAAAGTATCACCTCAATCACATTGCTTCTAGTAGGAAGAAACTTGCCCCTGATTTTTGAAAGAAGGTTAAATGAAGCCAGAAGCCTCCTGCATTCTATCTCATTGACCTCCCCCTCAGGCTGTTCTTTGAATCCTCCCACTGGGTTGAATCAGTGCTTCTCATTATGTGAGCCCTCAGATGTGAAAGAAGCAGCCGCCTCTTTCAAGCAGGGAAGTAGGCAGGGTGAAGCTGCCATTCAGCACCATGGGGGACAGGCTGCCTAGGAAGGGGTGGTGAGGCTGAGCTTGCTGGGCCTCAGGGCACCCAAAGCAGAGCATGCCCCCCCAGGGGAAGAGATGATCCTGAGGAAAATGGCAGATAGGGTCAACATGACAGAAGAATGGCAGGATTTTAAAGGTGGGATGTAATCGTGGAGGAAGCTATTCTGAGTGCAGTTCTGAGAAGTAATAGCTCTGACAAAAATTCAAACTGAGTGATTCTTGGGTATCTGCAAATATCTAGGAGAATTTGAACATGGATTGGTTTATTTGATTTGAAAATTGGTTAAGTGTGTAAGGGGCTTCCTGATGGAAAATCTCCAGCATTTGTATTAATCATGTCACTGTCACTGATCCATTCCGATTAATTTTTGTGTTGTTGTCACCATTGTTATATAGCATTAGTTCTTTCTTGGTGGCTTTTTGTGTACCCGATGATGTAAAAACTGACCGAAATCATACCATCACATGAAAATTCTGATAAGAATGATAGTTTCCTGGGCGCCTGGGTGGCTCCGTCGTTAAGTGTCTGCCTTTGGCTCGGGTCGTGATCCCAGGGTCCTGGGATCGAGCCCCGCATCGGGCTCTCTGCTCAGCGGGAAGCCTGCTTCTCCCTCTCCCACTCCCCCTGCTTGTGTTCCCTCTCTCGCTGTGTCTCTCTCTGTCAAATAAATAAATAAAATCTTAAAAAAAAAAAAAGAATGATAGTTTCCACTTATAGAGACTTACTGTGTATCAAGCAAGTACTGAGTAATCCTCACAAGGATACTATAAGGTAGGTATGGTTGCGACAATTTTGCAACCCAGAAATTTGAGCTGATAAAGAATGAGGGAGGGCGCCTGGGTGGCTCAGTTGGTTAAGCGACTGCCTTCGGCTCAGGTCATGATCCTGGAGTCCCGGGATTGAGTCCCGCATCGGGCTCCCTGCTCGGCGGGGAGTCTGCTTCTCCCTCTCCCACTCCCCCTGCTTGTGTTCCCTCTCTCGCTGTGTCTTTCTCTGTCAAATAAATAAATAAAAATCTTAAAAAAAAAAAAAAGAATGAGGGAGTTATCCAAGTATTATATGGACTACCATAAAATAAAATACTGGTACTAGGATTCATTGTCTGGCTATGCTTATTCTTTGATTTGTCCCCCTACACCCTACATTTCTAACAGACAAGTTCGGGTGATTTTAAACCTTTGTGGGGAAGCACAAAAATCCTAGGGAACATCAAAGTCAAGCTATGCTCAGAACTTTTGCCTACAATGCTGACAACCTGTATGAAACTTTTCAGTACATTAACATGCCATAAAAAAAAAGTATATAGCTTAAATAGTTTGGCAGACAAATTCATTTTGGGGTCAGAAATGCATGTCAAGGTTTGTATATGAAAGCCAAGATTTTTAAAGCTTGTGGAGAGATAGATCCAAATAGTATGGCAACCTGTAAAATCATTTGATTAGATCTCTAGATCTACACTGGAAAGTTCAAGTGAATATAAAAATGGAAGAGAGGAGGATTCTATCAGACCTGAAATTTAGAAAAATGGTCCCAGCCTCAAGACACAAACCTCAAGGAATTTCTATAATTAAAAACACAGATCAGGACCAGACCAACATCCATCATAACATTGGACAGGCTGGTAATTTGGTGCCCCTTTAACCCCCTATTCTTTAATATCTGATAAGCATTTATTAATATGAGGTGTTGCCTTGGCAGGCGAGGGCTAATCAGGACCAAAGTGGCATCTTGGTCTCCTCCAACTTCCAATGCGCACATCCCACTCAGCCATTAATAACCCCCAGCCTCCTCCCTGCCGGAAACTGTTCAATAACAAATCTACTATTATATTAGCAGGTTCCTTTTGGGCTTCACACTTCAAGCAGCTTGTCAAAGTGTTCCTCCTGACCATATATAGTTTTTCTTTCCTGCTGTATCCATCTGTCTCTGTGTAGCTATATTGGTATTTTTACCACATTTCTGGTGACCAATATTCTCTCCCCAAGGGAAGTATTGATAAACACAGTTTTCTTCCTTTTCACGTGTAGGTGAGGAAAAATTTCCCTTTCTTCCCTTCTAGGTTCTTTGGCTGGTCTAATCAGACTGTTATAAAACAGATTAACTGGGGGAAAACAAATTTAATTTCATATGTGCAGGAACTCCAAAGACAGGAGGTGGGAACTCCAAAGATAGGAAACTCCCAGTCAGTCGGGCAATTAAGGTTTTTCCTGAGCTGAGGAGAAGGGGGTCAGGGGTCTGGAAGTTCAAAGGGGAAGAAAAGAATTCACAGGAAGATGGGTAGAGCCAATGCTTGGTAAACAAATGCTCGTCATGCCACTCAGAGACAAAGGGGCCCAGAGAGAAAATGGAACAGACAGGGCAGGCCAGCAAACCCCAGCTTACCACGCCTAGAGGATTCTCTCTGTAGTGATCTCTAGTGATAGTTCTCTGTCTGGACTAGGCTCTCCAAATTTTAGGCAGTTAAGGGAGAGGCAAAAAACTCCTTGGGCCCGATCATCTTCAGCTCGAAATAATCCACACATCCAAGTGGAGCACCCTGGGGCAGCCTATCCTGAGCCTCCTCACTTGTTTCCAGTCATATCTTTGTTCTGCAACGATGCATCTCTGGCTAACGATGGAGACTGGTGATCCCCCAATCCACTTCTGATCCAAAAGACACTAATTTGAAAGAAAAAACTATGGATGTCCCACCATGCTGCTTGCAGATGGTAAGGAATCAGAAGACTCTTTAGCCACAGGCGATCATCATCTTCCCTAATAATTGAAAGCAAGTGTGCTTAGAAATGCGTGGAGTGTGAGGAGGAGGAGGAGTGAGGCACATTTCAAACTCATCAACTGCTGGGAACCGGCTGCAAGTGCCCCACGGCTCGAACAAGTTGGGACCTGGAATGGCACATGCTCTGTATTTGCATAGGATGCCAACAGAGGTGTGCCAAGCCTGCCTCCAGCTAAAAGCATCAGGCCAGGGAAAGGGGGTTGCCCTGCCTGCCTGCCTCCAGCCTGCCAACACACAAAGAAAAGTTTTCTGCAGAGATATCAAATTCCCTACGCTAAGCCAAAACAAGTCAAACAAACAAATGAAAGCAAAAATACCTCTCCACTCCCTTCCTCGGCATTCTGGCTGTTGAACCAAAGCGAAGTCCAGCAAAAATAAATTTTCCTTTCTTCCTCCATCTTTACTGAAAGACTGAACAAATGGTCCATATCAGCTATCACCTTTTATAAAACTCATTTCTAATCCCAATGCTGGGGAAAAAACTTCTTTCTGTAAAAATGAACAAACAGAAGAAAAGGCCAAACATTAAAAAAACCACAAAAAACAAAAAACCTCTGTTTAAATGAATACATAATTTAATTAATTATAATTAATGAAGATAAGGAGTCAAAGCAAATTTATTACTGTTATAAGGACGTACTGTAAGAAAAATCAGAAAAATGAAAAAAATCTCCAATCGGTATGCTCATCAAAAGTCAGTAGATACTGTATTGATGAAACCCTAACACAAAAAGGAAAAAACTGGAGTTAAAAAGGTTCATGGCTGGGGCGCCTGTGTGACTCAGTCGTTAGGCGTCTGCCTTCGGCTCAGGTCATGATCCCAGGGTCCTGGGATCGAGCCCCGCATTGGGCTCCCTGCTCGGTGGGAAGCCTGCTTCTCCCTCTCCCACTCCCCCTGCTTGTATTCCCTCTCTCACTGTGTCTCTCTCTGTCAAATAAACAAATAAAATTAAAAAAAATAGGTTCATGGTTATAATTGCTACAAGAATATGACTGACAAATTAAAAAGTATAATGGCAATCGAAAGCATATTGGGATGCTTAGAAACTTGAATCAGAGAAGGAGAAAAGAAGCACAATACCCCATCTCTAACTTCTGGCGAGAAAGGGAGGCTATAGTCATTAGTGCTCTTTACTAAATGTTTCTAATTCTCTGCTAGGGTTTCCAGATAAAACCAAGAACATCCAGTTAAACTTGAATTTCAGTTAAAACAGTGAATTTTTCAAAAATATCAGTATGTCTGAAATATTGCATGGAGACATACTTAAACTAAAAATTATTGATTTGCATGAAAATCATGCTCAATTGGGTGGCCTATATTTTTATTTGTTAACTTCTGGCAACTCTACTCCATCTTTAGGGCGTGCTAGAACTGTGTTTCCCTACCTCCTGAAGACGGTCAGTATGGCCATGTTACTTGCTGTGGTGTGTGAAATGACCAGGGAAGGGCTTTGAGTCACTGAACACTGAAGGGATTGAGCCAGTGAACAATCTGATGGAGTAGAAGCCCCAGTCAACCCCCACCTTAAACATTGATTCTGAGGGAGAATAAACCTTTGTGAATTTAAACCCCGAAAGCTGGGGATTATTTGTTATTGTCACACAATCTAACCTATTACAACTAAATGGATCATGACTGAATACATAAGTAAAGATTACAGTGGGGAAAATAGATATGCATATATTTGATATTCAAACACTTCCACTCACAACTTACTGACTGGAAATAGTCACAGGCATCACTCAAGAGAACAGAAGGCACAATCCTGCTTGGATGTGGGGAAAACCAGTAATGTGGTGAACAATAGGAATATATCTACACACAGAATGACACAGCAGGAAAGGGGAAAAAAAAATCTGTAAATGAAAAGATTTAAAAATGTGATAGCAATAGTAAAGATAAATGAAAAGCAAATGTCTAAATATTAACAAATATATACTGATGAAACAATAAATAACATTTAAAAACAAAAGACAAAAGTTAACTATCTTTGATATGCAAAAACACTTTGAAAATGTGACCAATATTACTGGTGGCTATCCAATATCCATTGTTCTGTCCTTCATTATGAGAGACTTGATCTTACTGATTTATTTTGGGGGTGAAGTATACTTCTAGTTTTAATTCCTATCCTCCTTTTCAGACAAGGGTTGCCAGGTGCCATAGCTCCGACCAATAAGAAGTGAGTGGAGGTCACAGGTTGTTGGGGAGAAGCTGGAGGGGTGTGGTCGGGGGAGGCTGGAAGGGTACATAGGGAGGCGGTTGGAGGAGTGGACTCAAGGAAAATGGAGCAAACTCAGCAGGCACAAGCTTTTTGCTTTTGTCCTTTCCCCTCTTCATACCTGGAGCACTTTCCTAATGCTGGAGATGGCACAGACGTTCATGACAATAGGGAAGTAAGCAAGAGATGAAAAGCCCTGAGCTAAGGATAGATGAATGGAAAGAAAGGAACCTGGATGCGGACTTCTTTTTATATGAGAAAAATAAAAGATTTTTTTTTACTAAAGGCACTGTATGATGGATAGTCTTTTAAATGAAGCCAAATATAGTCCTTAACAGATACACAGATCAAAAAGAAATACTTTTTTTAAAAGATTTTATTTTTAAGTAATCTCTATACCCAACATGAGGCTCATGGGACTTGAACTTATAACCCTGAGATAAAGAGTCGCATACTCTACTGACTGAGCCAGCCAGGCGCCCCAGAAAGAAATACATTTAAAACACCAAATTAAAATGGGCATCTCTGCCTTCATAAAGGAAAACTATAATTTATAATAAAATGAGAAAATATCTTGTATTGATAATGGCAGAGTCTTGGGGAATTATAGCTTGTAATTGGGAGTATAATCTGGTTCAGTGACGGTGGAGATTATTTTAGGGAGTACACAGGGAACTTTTATGTGCTTAAGTTTATGACAAGCAAATCCATTTCTAGAAATTTATCCCATGGAAGTGCTCAGGGTAGGTGTGAAGAAAATGTTCTGAAGAATTTCACTGTAGTAATGAAAATCTGAAAACACACTGGCCAAATTAAAGGTTTGTTAAATCAATCAAAATCATTTTATCAATTTAAATTTATTATAGAATCTTATGTATGAATATATAAATTAGATTAAGTTGCAATTACCTGACTGAATTAACATACAAAAGTCCATGAGATAGATGGTTTATATCACTGGTAACATACACACACACACGTGCACATGTATGCAATTTTTACAGAACACAATGATACCATATGCAACTTGCTTTTTAAAATTAAACATGATACCCTGCCATTTTAGTACATTAACATTTATCATATTCTTTCTTTTTTTTTAATTCTTATGTTAATCCCCATACATTACATCATTAGTTTTAGATGAAGTGTTCCATGATTCATTGTTTGTGCATAACACCCAGTGCTCCATGCAGAATGTGCCCTCCTCAATACCCACCACCAGGCTAACCCATCCTCCCACCCCCCTCCCCTCTAGAACCCTCAGTTTGTTTTTCAGAGTCCATCGTCTCTCATGGTTCATCTACCCCTCCGATTTCCCCCGCTTCATTCTTCCCCTCCCGCTACCTTCTTCTTCTTCTTTTGTTTTTTCTTAACATATATCACATTATTTGTTTCAGAGGTACAGGTCTGTGATTTAACAGTCTTACACAATTCACAGCACTCACCATAGCACATACCCTCCCCAGTGTCTATCACCCAGTCACCCCATCCCTCCCACCCCACCCCCCACTCCAGCAACCCTCAGTTTGTTTCCTACAATTAAGAATTCCTCATATCAGTGAGATCATATATCATATTCTTTCTTACCAGCTTCCTACAATTCCTCTCAGTCTTTTAGGCAGAGAAGTTTTTACATTGGTTCATAGTCTTACCTAATCTGCCTTTTTCTTTGTGCTTATTTCCTTTGCTTTTAATTTTACTTCCTCCTCTCCACCCTGAGGTCAACTATAAACCTATATTTATTATTTTCAAGATCGTTTAGGTGTTTGACCCCTAATTCTTTTACACTTCTAGACTGTAGAGTATGGTGGAAGGTAAAAATTAAGCTTTCTTTCTTTTTTTTTTTCCTATTAACATATTAGCCAATTTTCCTTGCAGCCCACTGAATGGAATTTGTACAAATCTTTGTAAGGACATATGTTAAATTGGCCATACATCTGGAAATTCAGAAATCTGAGTAGAGTAATATAACTTCCCAGTGTTTCTCCCAGGGGACCTCAGACAGTTATATCCATGGTCTGGATCCTCCATCCACATTTGTAAGATAAAAGCATTCCTTGTTTTCTTACCCATCAATGTCACATGTGATAGAATGCTAAATAGCTTTATTTGACTGGGACTGTCAAAACAAGATAAAGAATGGCTCATTTGAACAGATCATATTGTGGTAAGACTTCCTGCCTCTCCAGTAACTCCATGCTAAAGCCAAAGTGATGCAGTAGAAGGGTGGATGGAAAATAATCAAAGAAGAGAGAACAAGGCAAGGTAAACTGAGGGAAAACAATAAAGACCTGGGGCACCTGGGTGACTCAGTTGGTTAAGCATCCCACTCTTGATTTCAACTCAGGTCACGATCTCAGCTTTGTGAGATCGAGCCCTGCGTGGGGCTCCATGCTGGGAGTGGAGTTGGCTTGAGATTCTCTCTCTCCCTCTCCCTCTGCCCGTCCCCCCCCACCCCCATATGCACACATGTGCTTCTCTCTCTCTCAAAAAAAAAAAAAAAAAAAAAAAAAAAAAAGGACCTATTCCTAAGGATGCCAATGATCTTTGAGAAACTTAAGTGCTCTTTGGATATCAGAGAACTACAAGGCAAGACTTGAGAAACAGCCCAGACCAGCCAGCAGTCCCTTGAGTGACACCCACTGGACTCTTCCAGGTATATTCAGAACTCCCTGCTTATTATTCACAAAACACTCTCCACTAAAATATAGTGGTATTCTAGTTTTTATTTTTCTGCTCATTTCCAGCCTCATGACTCAACTTTGTACTCCTGTGTAGCCACAATTCTCCCTCTGGCCACAGAGGTCACCCACACAAGCCTGAGGTGACACCATGAGATACCATTTAGAAGTCCTCTTTCTAACTGAGAGCACTGCCATAGTCCCAGTAAGCCCCGACAGCCCAGCTGTGAGGGAGGAGCTGCTTTTGAAGTGGCTGAAAGGTCCTATCTTCCCAGACAAGGCTTTCTGAAATGATAGCCTGGGAGGAAAATGGCCACATGCCAATCCTAGTACATGTTCCAACTCAAGGTGCAGCCTCAGAGGTCCAGAAGACAAAAAAAAAAAAATAATAAATGTCCCTTTGATGACTTTTCCTCTTTTCCCCTTTTGCCTTATTTTTTTATTTTACTTGGGAACTAGAAAGACTTCTTACGGCCAACAGGGAGGAAATGGTGGGTGCATGGCAGTGCCATTTTTCACATGGGTTTATGGATTTTGCCAACTTCAAGATTAAATCATTAAATTTTAGATAACCAAAGGAATAACTAAAATAACTCTATTTGTAGTGTTCAGGCAGTCTTTAGTTCATTTAAAACTTCTAAATTTTAGTTCAGTTGATCTTTTCTATGGCACTACCATATGAACAGACACTGTACCTGGAGGGACAAAGAATAAATAAGGCATGATTCTTGCCCTCTCAAATATTTCAGTCTGGTAGTTTAAGGGAAAAATGTTAAATTGAGTATTTTATAAGTTAGTTAAATATGAATGTTCCTGTTGTTTCACAGTATCCATTAAAGGTCCCAGACTATAGGAGCGAAGCAACCCCACATTAAAGTACAAGATCATGTCTGTAGAACTTGTAAACTGAGGAAGTCAGAAGTCAGTTATGCCAGTATTTGGAAAGCTGGCCATTTATTTAGAAGTTAAACATACATTTACCCTATAGCCCAGTAATTCCTCTTCTAGTTATTTATCCAAAAGAAAAAAAAAAGTCCATAGAAAGACTTGTATACAAATGTTTATAATAGCTTTATTCATAATAGCTAAAAACTGAAAATAACTCAAATATCCGTCAACATGTGAGTGGACAAACAAATGATAGTATATCCATAAGTGGATCACTACTCAATAATAAAAAATGAACAAACTCCTGAAAAATGCAAGAAAACACAAAAAGCTCATGGAAACATTGTGTGAAGGGAAAGAAAACAGACACAAAAGAATATATATCCTATGATTCCAGGTATATGGTTCTAGAATAGGTAAAAACTAATCAATAATGACACAGAAGTAGATTAGTGGTTGCCTGGGGCTAGGGGATGGGGATAGGGGTGTTGATTAACTGCCAAGAGTCATGAAGGAGCTTGTGTTTCTTTCTTTTTTTTTTTAAAGATTTTATTTATTTGTGCAAGAGAGGAAGCACCAGCAGGGGGAGGGGCAGAGGGAGAGGGAGAAGCACACTCCCCACTGAGCAGAGAGCCCAATCTGGGACTCAGTCCTAGGACCCTGAGATCATGACCTGAGCCGAAGGCAGATGCTTAACCAACTAAGTCACCCAGGTGCCGCATGAAGGAACTTTTTCAAGTGTGAAAATATTCTACGCCTCTGACTATGGTGGTGGTTACCGGGTTGGTTCCTATACCCTTCAAATGGGCACATTTTACTGTATATAAAATACACCGTAATAAAGCTGTATTTTTAAAGAGATATACCAGGGGCGCCTGGGTGGCTCAGTTGGTTAAGCGACTGCCTTCGGCTCAGGTCATGATCCTGGAGTCCCGGGATCGAGTCCCGCATCGGGCTCCCTGCTCGGCGGGGAGCCTGCTTCTCCCTCTGACCCTCCTCCCTCTCATGCTCTCTGTCTCTCATTCTCTCTGTCTCAAATAAATAAATAAAATCCTTAAAAAATAAAAAGAATAAAGAGATATGCCAATATTAGTTCTCCCAATAAGTATGAAAAGGCTAAGAATTCAATAGAGATTTGAGGAAAGTAGAAGAGTTCTTTAGAGAGGGACAATGTTGTAGAGGGAAGGGAGGAGAGGTGTTCACTCACCATAAGTGATCAGGGACTTTGAAAGAACCGCTCAGATAACCTGACATATATTTCCTAGAAATTGTGCAATAGAACCGCTGGTACCTTATTACTAAAATATCTCAATCTGAGAGGACGAATAGAGTGTTTTCCTGAGCTGTGGGATGAAGAGGCAGGAGTGCCCTGGGAAGGGCTTGTACTTCCAAAGTTTGATGGGTCAAGGAAGTGTGTTTGCTTCCTGAAGGCCAGATGTGAGCCACAGGAAGCCAGTGGCTGGGGTGAGGGACAGTGTTAAGTAGTTATCTTGAAAAGGCTACTGTAAATGGAAGGTTCTGCAAGTTATAAGAGCTTATAAGAACCCATAAAAGTGCTTTACAAAAGAAACAGGGTTTGTTTTAGGACATTGACTTTTCTCAGAAGGCACTAGATTGTAAAGTGTGCTTCACAAGTAAGATACATCTGTCCCTTATCTTGCCTTCCACCAACCTGCCAACCACTGAAGGATCCAGAAGTGGCAAAATAGGGGAAAGAAGAACAGAGGAGCAAGCTAGGAAGTTGAGACCCACTCTCTAGTCTGAGGCCTGGACTAGACTAGGGTGGAGAAGTTTTAAATTGAGTAAGAAATTGAAACTTTGACATGAGGGGGCGTTGGAATTTTTAATGTCTTAAAAATGAAATTAATATGAGAGAATCACTGGAACAGCTCATGAAATTCAGCCAGCCCCCTACTATAGTAATTGCTTCCCAGTTGTATCCTCAGGGTCCTGATCATCGACTAGACCAGTTAAAATATAACTTCAATATAATATTAAAAATGATTCCTTCTGGGACAAAATGTCATCCGACTAGCTTTCTCTATGCTATCTCTCCCAAGTAGTATTTGGGTTACGTGTGTTCACAGGCTCAGCTCTGTCTCAGCTTAACTTCCAGCATAGACAGTCATACCAAACAGATAAATGGCTACTGCAGGAACTTTCTTGTGATCTTTCATTATTAGGATGTTAGGAAGTCCCATAAAGGCAGTTGATGATGTGCATAAAAATGGTTTTGAACTATGAAGCGCTATAGTTTGATCTGGTAGAGAATCGTTACCCTGAATGATGTTTTGCTACCAAGAATAAAAATGAAATCCTGATCTTTCTTATATTTTTACTTTTGGAGATTTAGTTCTACCAAGATTACCTCACTAAATTCCACACCAAAAAAAAAAAAAAAAATTTTTTTTTCCCCAAAACTGGAAAATGAGCCAAACCTGCAGGACCTCCTGCTGCTTTTTCAAAATAGGAACTGTTGGCTAAATGCTACCGTCATCATTCTCTCACTCCTGCCCTGACCAGGCCCAGGATGCACTGGGGCCAAATGCTGGTTCCTGGGGCTCCTAAATGGTCTGGCCAACCCAGGATTCCAGCTGACGTGAATACTGGAACAGTCAGCCTGCACGTATGACATTTCGTCCTGCCAGTGTCTTGCCTTGACAGCTTGTCAAAGCTGAGCGGGACAGGCCAGCTTCAGCATAGAAAATGACATCAATATGCCAATGGTCCCCTCCCTCTCTCTCTCTCTTTCTGTTTCTTTTTTCTTGCTTTCTTAGTTCAAATGTGTGTGTGAAAAATAGATAGCCAGCAGCAGCTACGTGAGCCGAGACAATGACTCTGGCAGACAAAAAGGAAACTAGGGCAAGGAGCCTCTGTGTTTCATATAAATATGAGATATATGTATTCGGTGTGTGTATAGTATGTGTATAGTGTATTTTATATTATAATAAGTAGTACATTTTTATAATTAATTTTGTTATTTATATAGTAATAAGATTTGCCTATTAAAGTTTTTAAATTGTATAAATATATACATTTATACATAAAATTTATAATTTATACTCAGTTTTATATAACATAAAAATGACTATATGGTATAAAATAAATGCATATTTATTAAAATGCACTAGATAGTAACAACAGGGACGATTATAGCAAAGACAACTTCTGGACCAATAGTAGTGGTGGTAGTAATCAATAAATAACAGCTATTTTGACTTCCACTAATCTTCCCTGCTAAGAGATTTACATACATTATCTCATGTAATCCTTACAACAATCCTATGAAGGAGTAGCAATCTCCTCATTTATATAATTGACGAACCAACGTTTAGAGATATGAAGTTGCTCTGTCAAGGTCACCCGATGTGTAAGTGGTAAATGTTGTATTAAAACATAAATCTTCTTTTTTTTTTTTTTAAGATTTTATTTATTTATTTGAGAGAGAGAATGAGACAGAGAGAGAGAGCATGAGATGGGGGAGGATCAGAGGGAGAAGCAGACTCCCCGCTGAGCAGGGAGCCTGATGCGGGACTCAATCCAGGGACTCCAGGATCATGACCTGAGCCGAAGGCAGTCGCCTAACCAACTGAGCCACCAGGTGCCCAAAACATAAATCTTCTTAACTCCAAAGTCCTCTGCTCTTATCACCAGAGTAGGTCAACTCCTTCAGTGCAACCATCTCTTATTATTTGTCTGCCATTTTCCTTTCATATTGTGAAGGGCAAGTTTATTTTTGGTCACTTGATTAGACATCTTTTCTACAGTCACAAGAGGGAAAACCATACTTGTTAGAATAAATACAGATCAAGAAACCCCAAAACTTCATTCTTCTCCATGAAATTAAGTCCGTTTGGGGCCAAATATTTTTGCCTGATACAATCTTTTCTGGGTATCAATGGCAAGAAAGCATTCTATAGGGCAGAAAGGGTAGCAGACCATTCACAAAGACTCTTGGGCTCTTGGAATATTTACTTTTCCAAGAAATACTAATATACACAGAGCATCTCAGTAACTTAGCCACTCAAAGCCATCAGAATCCAGAAACGGTAACCAAACATGATTCAAATGGCCAGTTAAGGATAAAAAGAGACAAATACTTGTTTCATTAAAATGCCAATTATTTTCTTTTACTTATTTTAAGAAATAAACTCATAGGTGATATTTTAATAGATGTTGCCATACTTTGCCCATCTTCTCATTGGATCATTTGACTCTTATCCATTTTAAAGAGTCATTTATATGTTCTTCTATATAGCACGTTTGCCCCAATTTATTTTATTTGTTTACTAATTTTTAAAAATAATATCTCCCTCGTTGTACAAAAGACTTAAATATTTTATGCCTATAACATGTGTTATATACTTTAATATTACTTCTGGGCTTTTTGTCTTGTTTAAAATGATCTCCTCTGTATGATGGTTGCTACGCTGGTTTTCTTCTAAAAGTTGATGACATGATTTTTTATATATTCAATTATTTCATTCAACTGAGATTTATCTTGTATATAGGATGCAATAGAGGACCAACTAATATTGTCCTAGATGCATTGCCTGGTATGTCAGCACTAATTATTAAACATTATTTTCCCAGTGAATTGGAATACCACTTTTAATATATATTAAATGACTAGAATCCCTTTTTGATCTTTTCTATTACTTTATATTTTTGCAGTTTATTCAGTTTTATCTTACTAATAGGTTACTTTGATTACAGTAGTTTTGTCCTACATTCTGACAGTCGACATAGCAAATTTCCTATCACAATTATTTTGAATTCTTTCCTTAGCTATTCCTGGGCCTTCATTCTATAAAAATTTAAATATTATTTTTCTAATTAACAATAACCTGCTGGGATTATTATTATTTTTTTTACATTTTTTTAAAGATTTTATTTATTTATTTGACAGAGAGAAAGAGCACAAGCAGGGCGAGCGGCAGGCAGAGGGAGAGGGAGAAGCAGGCTCCCTGCAGGGAGCCGGATGCGGGGCTCGATCCCAGCACCCTGGGATCATGACCTGAGCCGAAGGCAGACGCTTAATGACTGAGCCACCCAGGCGTCCCAAACAATAACCTGCTGGGATTCTAATTGCAATTGTATTATACTTATATATTAATTATGAAAGTTTGACACTTTTAGGATATATTTTTTACGTTTTTTGCCCTTCAAAAATCTGAAATACATTCCCATTTTTCATAACCTCTATATCCTATAATAGTATTTTATATTTTTCATTACATATGTCCTGTTCCATCCTTGTTACATTTGTTCCTAAATGTTTTGCTTTTAGGAATATACTTATATAAAATTTAATTAAAATATAATATATTAAATTTATAATTAACTTATAACTAAATATATTTATTTATTGAGACAAATTAAGATTATTTTATATTTTTCATTACATATGTCTTGTTCCAGTTTTATTAAATTTATTCCTACATGTTTTGCTTTTCTTATGTTCCTATCATGATGACATATTTTCCCATTTTAATTTCTAGACACTTTTTAGTTGGTTTTTAAATATTTATCTTATATTAGGCATTCTCTTACTGATTCTAATTCATTTATTTTACTGGAGTCTTTTGAGGTTTTTGATATATATTGGTATCTTTAGCAAAAAATATAATTTTTCCAGTGTTAATACTGGCTACTTAATATTCTTCTCTTCTTAGATATTCTAAGACAATGATGAATATTAATGGAGATAAGAACATACCTATCTAGTTCCTGATCCTAATTTAAATAATTTTACTTTTTTTGGTCTTTTTACTTTTACCTAAATAGCTTTTATAAAATATAGTTTTCTTCTTACCTTATCTTCTCTTTTTGTTTTTTTAAAAATTGGCTGTTAAATTTTATTAAAGGTATTTTAATTTATTTTTATTTGATCATATGGGTTTCTCATTTAATTTATGGATTTGGGGGTATTGAATTATTTTTGCCATCCTATTGAAAATTCTACTTCGCTATAGGATATTATATATTTTATATATTTATGAATTCTATGTGCTAAAATTTTATTTAGAATTTTTAATCCATTAGGTGGAACCACATGAAGTTCCTATTTTTGTAGTTCAAAACCAGTGAAATATCAGCAACTGCAAATAGTAAAATCTAATATATTCATACATGAGATTGGTCTATAACTTTTTTTTGTGCACTTGGGGCTAAAATTATTCAGAATTCAGAAACCAAATAGGGAGTTATCTTTTCCTATAGTAATTTTTAAGTAATATTATAATTATTTTACTTTGTTTTATGTTTTATTATATTTTTGAGTAAGTAATGAATAATATGGAGTCTTCAAAACATACTAAGTTTGAAACATAAAAATTAACCTTTTTTTTAGGTTATTATTAATTAGGTTATTAAATTAACCCCTGAGCAAGAACCATTATAGATTTCTTATGCTTTTTTTTTCCCTAGGAGATAATTACATAACATAAACGTAAGGGACTCTAACATATTTACTCTTTGACACTTTAGTTTTCCCACTTAACAATATTTCTTGTATATAGAATGACTTTATTCTTTTAGTGTCTGCCAAATATTTCAATATATGGGTATACCAAAATAAATTTGGCTGGTCCCATATTACCAGAAATTTGCATTGTTTCAAAACTCTTGCTGTTGCTACAATGTTGCATTTAATATCTTTGCCCAAATGGCATTTTGTCCATGTGAGAAAATATTTGAGGGATACATTCTTAGAAGGGGAATTGGCATATCAAAGTACATAAGCACTTTAAATGTGGAATAGCTAGCTATTAGTAGATCTCGGGTCAGGAACTAGAGCTCCAGATTCCTTTACAGTGGTATTTCAGACTTGAAAAAATAGATTCTTCCCTGATGAAATGAGAATTTTGTCTGGGATTTCCGTGAGGTTGGGAAGAGAGCCCTCTTAAGGCAAACTTTTCCTCTTTGCCCTCTAAATACACCAGTGAGGTGAGGTAAAGGGTGGAGGTCCTCCTCAGTGGCCAGTAGATTAAGGCTGGGGAGTTTGGGAGTGCACTGAAGGAGGTCTAGTTGTCCCCAGGTACCAAAACTCCGAAACTTGTGAAAAGGGGTTGGCTTTTCTGCTCAGTTGAATGGTTTGTGCCTTATAGAACGATCACTTTTGGAGGATTCAAGTCAGGATGGTGGACCACAGGATCAAAGTTGATAACTGAAGGTTTTTCCTGAAATCAGATCTAATAATAGTATAAGAAAGGGAGAGTTTTATGTTTGTTTGTCTTATTTTTACCTTTCCCTCATGTCTTCTTTCCCTCTAAGCAGCTCTAGGTATGTCAGTCCTAAGTGTGAATACTTAGTTGGAATTTACCTGGTGGAACTAGAGCTCTCTGTTCCTTGATGTTTGCTTTAGAAGACTACCCTTTTCACATGTTATTCCTAAATGTAAGCAAAGATATTTTGCTTTTGCTCTGTCATGGTTTCCGTTACTAGGTTGACCTACTTTGTGCCAATGGTCAGAAGATGTTTTTCTTTTTCCTTCTTCTTTGTTTTTCCCCAGCAGTGCAGCAATGATCTTAATGTGCTACTGTGTTTTAATAGTCAATTTTGGCTGACTATTAAAATAAAATAGTACACTATAAAACTCCTGTGTAGATGAGGACGCTCCAAATGGTAGATCCCAGGGAAATGCTGTTCTTTTTAAAGGATGACAGAGGGCACAGAGTTTGATAAGGGAAGAGGGGTACTTTGACGGTCTTATGTCATTATCCTGAATTTTAGTTTATTTACCTTTCATGCTGATTTCTGTTATTTGCTGACATACTTGATTCAAGTGTTACAGACAAATCACTGACACTTGTTAAAATGTAAGGAAGACTTTATTTAAGACCATTGTGATGGGGTACGGCAATAGGGGAGAAAGAGGGTCCAAGTCTCAATGCAACAAAGACAGCTGGATATTTATAGCCAAGAAGTATCATAAGGAGTCAAGGGATTGAAAATTACTAAGAGAAGATGTCAATGGTTAGGAGGATTCTTGCTAAACTGACCTAATGTTTTTTTTTTTTTAAGTTTTTATTTATTTATTTGAGAGAGAGAGAGAGAGAGAGGGAGCATGAGTGGGGGTAGGGGTAGGGGGAGAAGCAGACTCCCCCCTGAGCGGGGAGCCAGACATGGGACTCTGCCAGGCCTTGGGGATAGTGACCTGAGCCAAAGGCTGACACCCAACCAACCGAACCACCCAGGTGCCCCTGACCTAACATGATTCTTGTGAAAGACAGGCCAAGGATTTGGAAATCAAAGGCAGAAGTTGGGGGTGTAATAAAGAACTTAATCAAGTATCAAGTGAGATCAGATGTCAAAGATGGGGCATGTCTAGTAGGATTCTTTGTGCTGGACCGGTCAAGGACAGGATGAATCTTAGTTGAAAATAGAGTCAGAAGAACCTGATAAAAGTTTGGTCAAGGAGAGTCTCTGTCACAGGGTGACCACTAAATGAGACATTGTAAGCCTATTATCTGATACCAGGACCCCAGCTCTGTCTTTCCCAGAAGGAACTGGGGAAACAATTCCACAGAGAATCTCCAAGTTTTGTATTCCCCTAGGCAGAGCATCAGAACTGTCTCTTTGTTAGTGTAGACCCTGGAGAAATAGCAACATTATCCCTTTGCTGGTTTTAATTAAGAACCCAAGTAAGAACAAATCTTAAGCAAAACTAGAAACAGATTATGTTTTTAGCACCTCTGAATCATTTTTAAATTCTATTTTGACCTAAACCATGACCAAATCTCTCTTTAACCTCAGGTTGTTTCCTGACTGCTCCCCAAATTTTAGATTTTTTCTTTACATCTCTTTCATATCTATCTATCATCTATCTATCTATCTATCTATCTATCTATCTATCTATCTATCTATCATCTATCTATCATCTATCTATTATTCTTTCACATCCCTCATTTCTCCCAAGTGATAATTTCTTGTATATAAAACCTCCCAGGGTAAAATGCTTGAAAAAAACATGTCCAATGGAGTAATGTGGCAATGTTGTTAGGGAAACAGCTTACATCCCGAGAAGAGGGAGGGCTTTTGGTTTCCTATAATCATATCATATAGGCTGCTGCCTACTATGTGAATTTACAAAATTTGACCTTGACCCAAGAACCTGGGTTCTTGAAAGCTTTATCTCAGAGATTAGGCAGTTAAAAACCACCAAGAAAGATCATTTTGTACCTTCATCCTTGCTCTTTTTCTTTAAATCCTGGGCCAGGTAATACCAAATCAAGAATTAATGAAAATAGATGGATCTGGGAAATACTAGACAAGTTCACACTTGCCAAGTTTGAAATTAACTGGCTAGTCCTTTTTTATTAGAAAGAATATATTTCTGAGTTTTAAGCACAGTCTCTCAATTCTGAATTTCATCGGGATGCAAGGTTTTGCAATGAGTAAATCTCTAAGCCAGGCTTTAAAAGAGAAGCTCTGATAGAGCTTATGTATGCGAACGTGTGCTGATTTACATAGAGCTATGTTTATTTATGCTAATGAGTAAATACTAACTATACATCTTAAAATAGGCCCTCACCATGAGAAGCAGATTTAGATGTGTTCACAGTTTACATCTTGAGAATATGTCCTTCTTTTAGAGACTGAAAATGATCTGATGTGATGTGCTTGTGCCTCTCACACAACCCACTTGCTATGAATAGTTCTCGGTCAACTCTGGTCCCTTTGAGAGCAGAGGACATGAAAGTTCAACACAAACGGAGAAAAAGCTGGAAATGTCAGTCATAGAGTTGGAGTGGAGAAGAGAACCTCAAAGCAACCCTGGAGGCTTCCACCAGCTGATGGGGACACCTCCAAAGCTCCTGTGGGCTGGAGATAATTGCTCCTGTCTGCATAAGGCTTGTGGTTGCTTCTTCACCCCGCTGCAGTAAGATTCAATTCTGCATGGAGTGACTAACTGCTAACAACCTCATGGGATTTGTAAACTGAGACAGGTTATGGCTTCTCCTGTACAAAGTGTTATCCACGTTCTCCTGAGAGATGTAGCAGTTAGCAGTTGCCAGATAGGATGCTTCCAGACTGTGCTTTGTTTCCTTTAATTGCAGTGAGGTGGAAATTGTGGGAAGACAAAGAGCAGAGGGCAGTCCAGGCCTTTTCCCTTGGCTTTTATTTCTCACGAAGTATCCATGTATTAGTGGCTCTCCCTCCAACTTGGCTTCAAGAAGGAAACTCTTCAATTCTCTGTGTGATCCTGAAGCCCAGGGCCGGCACTTCCCACTCAGTGATCAGAAAGAGATAGCATGCAACGGTGCCCAAAGCAGATTACAGAATCCCTACAGTCATCCATTCCAGCAAAGGGAGAGCCTGTTTCTAGTAGAAATTACAGGGACTGCAGTGAAGTGGAATTATAGCTTCCTTTTCTGTATTTAAATATTCTTCCCTAATTTATCAAAAAGTTCAAACAAATGGTACTGTACAAACAGACTTTCAGCAGGATATTTGCTGATGTTATGCAACTTCCTTCAGGATTTCAAAAAATGGCACGACAATGGCATAGTTCTTGAGAATAAGGATTAAAACTCTTAATCCCATCTACTCCCTTGAGGGTCCCAGATGCCTTCAGTTCCTCCTATCGTAACCCCCTCAAATCTTCCAGAAAAAAAATGTTACCAACTCTATTATTAGGAGAAAATATGGAAAACAGTAACCTAACAGATTCATGAAATAAGTTTAAGACCTATGAGGAATGCTGAAGGTTACGATTTCATGATTTTTTAAGAGTTCACTCTTCCTTCTCACATCTGAAATTTCCTTAGGAAGAGATCTAGATATATAGAATGGTGATTTTGGAACTGAAGGAAATCAGTTCAAAAAAGAGGAGGAGACCTTGAGTATAAGACGTCTGGGGACGCTCCAGACTTACTCCTAATGAAATGGATGTTTAAGAAATACTATATGTAGACACAGCAAGGGATTGGATTCAGTTACTTCTAATGGCAGTTACTTTATAAACAGTTTTTAGTTTATACTTTCCTTCTGCAACAAATGGAACTACTCTTCTGTTCCTGGCATAATGGACCCAAATGTGCCTTTCTCCTTCTCCAGGGACTGGCACGTAAATGATGGTGAGTTAAAGTCTGAAACAACACCTTCCTGTGGTCATCTGATTGGACATAAAATTGAATAAGGGAGTGAATTAGGTATGTCCTCTCTAGGGTAATATAATTGTTGAGACAGGGCACTCCAAGGACTCGAAGGTATGAAAGACTAGCACTGCTGTGGATGCCATTCTCCATGTGGCTATTTTCCCTATTTCCGGGTCTCAGAAACTACTTGCGGAAATGGTAGGGTATGCTTGGCTCTGCCCACTGGCCTTGGTACTTCTGGGCCATTAGGAAAAAATATGTCAACATGACGCGCTCAGGATGTAAGTTACTGATTTGGTTACTTTATTCTGGTACAGATCTCACTTCTGTCCCTGCTTGCTGTTTTCCCTCAGCCCACCCTCCGTTCAATGCAGGCTCCAGACTCTCCTCCTTTGATGTTTTTACACCCACAAATCCTGCTCCTCTCTTTCTCAAACAATTGAATTGGATTGCCACTAATTGAAGCCTTCCTCTTTGACATATTACAGACCTTGTTTATAGATTGTCTTGAGATGGAGGTTGGGAGCTTTTACCATTGTAACTTCCCTGTTGCTGACCACTAAGCTGCCCTAGGAAATGTCCTGCACCTATCTTTAGATAATTATCTTCATGAGGCTTTAGCACTTCTGAGGGGTTTAGCTATCTTCTTGTAAGGGGAAAAAATCCCATGTCTTAACATGGGGTGATTTTTCTGGCACTTTTCTCAGTAGTAGAAAAGATGTCTTTTTTTCCCCCCAAATTTACTAATTTAATTAACATATCAATCATTGTTCAAACATCATTCAAATGGTTCAAATAAAAAACATTAATGAAAGGACTACTTTCAAAAGTGTGGGCTGCGGTATAAAAAATAAAAAAAAATAAAGCAATGATGTAAGTCTCGTAATAAAGGCTATTGCCACCACTAGAATTGAAGGAAAAAGGGTAAAAGACTGTATTACTAGAACCAGTGAAGGTGGACACCGTGGAGGAGCCATTGGGCAAGGCAGGGAAGGATGGAGAGTGGATGTGCATTAGGCATTAGGGGAATGATTAGAAAGAAACCAGCACAACCAGCTAGAGGGGAGGGAGTGGGGGAATGGGTTAGCCCGGTGATGGATATTAAAGAGGGCACGTACTGAATGGAGCACTGGGTGTTATACGCCAACAATGAATCATGGAACACTACATCAAGAACTAATGATGTAATGTATGGTGATTAACATAACAGAATAAAATTAAAAAAAAAAAAGTAACCAGCACAACCAGCTAATTCAACAATAGCAAAAAATCTAACTGGAGAGTGATAATCTGCTACAGCTCTTTTCCTTCTTGCCTAAAGCATATTTTTGTTTTTGTTTTTAAATTTTAGTGAACTTACATCAGCAAAGTCCATCAATTACATATTTGCTGAGTACTCTTTTTTTTTTTTTTTTTTTTTAAGTAAGCTCCACTTCAGCATAGAGCCCAGTGTGGGGCTGGAACTCACAACCCTGAGATTCAGACCTGACCTGAGATCAAGTCAGACTCTCAACGGACTGAGTCACCCTGGCGCCCTCTGGCAAGTACTCTTTTAAGTGCAAGGCTCCGTGTCAAGCCTTGCGAGATAGTGTTTCTATTGTTAGTCTGTTGTCAGTGGATTTAAGTGAAGAACACATAGTTGTTTACAAAATGTTGATCATTTTATGTTCCTTAAAATGAATACAAATTCTATGGACGTTTAAACAAGAGGAAAAATCATATTCGCTTAATGGGACGCAGATAATCTGAGTGGATAAGTAGGGGTTTTAAAAGACTTTTTGATCTGTGGGCATGATTCTGACAGGCACGGTATGGAGTAATAGCAAGGACACTGGTAAAAGAGGTAAGAGAAAGGCCAAAATATGTAAGCCATGTTTGGGAAATAGTGAATGACCTCAAGTATTTGTCAAAAGATGAGTAGGAGATAAGCCTGGGAGGTTGGCTTTGACTAGATCATGGAAAGTAGAGAAACCAAGACAGTGATTTTGGAAAGAAAGATAATGGTAGCAAAATTAATGAAATTTGTTTCATCTGAGTCTTGAGTTGTTCTTACATTTCTGTTTTGTGCTATAGAAGAATTCAGGCAGATATCAGTCTAAGCTAATTCCAGAAAGCAAGAACCATGAGAAAAAAAAATACAGAAGGCACATTCAGACCAATATGAGGAAACATTTTCTAAGCAGCCTTCCAAATGCACTAGACACCTTGAAAATAGAATTTGGAATGTTCAAAGCAGAAGGAGCCAACCACTTATAGAGAGTGATGCAGAGCTCTTTCCTTAGCTCAAAAAAATTGAAGAGATGGCCTTTAGGATTCCTTCCAACTTTGCATTCTATATGAGAGAACAAGATACAAATTATAGTAGTGAAATTTTAATGTCTGAACATTTAATAGCCTTAACAGTGGGATAATAAATCAGAAAAAAAGAAGCATAAAGAATATTTATTTATTTGCTTCTCACTGAAGAAAGTTCAGGACAGAATGCAAGTTGAAGGGCACAGAGTCCTGAGAAAAGAAAGTGGCATCTTAAACAAGAAAACCTGAGTAAGAATCCTTTCCTCTCTTCACTTATAAGTTTGGTGAGGCTAGAACAGATAATATCTCTGAGCCTCCTTTATCTCCTATGTAAGGCAAGATTATGATCACATTCTTATAGGATTTGGGAAGGTATGGCAACCACCAGAAGCTAGAAGAGAGGCCTGGAACGGATTCTCCCTCAGACTCTCCAGAAGAAACCAACCCTCTGGACAATTTGATTTCATTGGACTTCTAGCTTCCAGAACTGTGAGAGAATAAGTTTCTCTTGTTTAAACCCAGTTTGTGGTGCTTTGTTATAGCAGCTCTAGGAAACTCATACACTGGCTGTAGCTAGACAGGTGACAAAAAAAGCACCATTCTTAAAATATTCCAACCTTTGTGTTACTTTAGGCTACAGTTTTCTACAGAGTGGTTTAAAACTCCAGTTATGATCTCCAGTTATGACACAGAGGCACACAGAAAGGAGGATGCCATTTGAAAACAGAGAAGATATGGGGAAGAATGTATATGTACATTTCCTGCTGCATGATAGTTACATAATAAAGGTTAGTTTCCATGTGTTACATTTTAGAGTTGTTTGGAAACAACTTTTCTATTTCAAATAATACAGCAAACCTACAAATGTAATAAGAATGTGTAGAATTATTTATTTTATGAATGATAGGAATATTTATAAAAATAAAATTAGACATTTGGGAATATTTTCAGTTAAAAGAAGTAATGCTGTGCAATAAGCATTGAGACTATGCCACGTCAAAAATATGTGACTATTTGCAACAGCTTGCAAAATACAGCTGGCTCAGTCTATCACACCTTTTTAGTGTCTCAGTGATGAAAACCTACTTAGCTTCTTCTCCTGGTTTAGAGTTGAAATCTGCTAATCAATTCAGGTAACTAAGACTTCCAATGTTTGCTAAGAAAGAGGACCTATTTATTGTTCATGTGTTCTTGACATTTCAAATAGTAATGGTCTGGCTCTTTTTAAGTTTCAAGAAAAACAATCTTTATTTTATTTTATTTTTTAAATATTTTATTTATTTGACAGAGAGAGACACAGCGAGAGAGGGACCACAAGCAGGGGGAGTGGGATAGGGAGAAGCAGGCTTCCCGCCGAGCAGAGAGCCCGATGTGGGGCTCGATCCCAGGACCCTGGGATCATGACCTGAGCCGAAGGCAGACGCTTAATGACTGAGCCACCCAGATGCCCCAACAATCTTTATTTTAATGAGTAGATTTTGAAAACTCAGAAAAATGTGCCCAAGCTCATGCAGAAGTATAGGAGAATAACCAATTTTTATTTTGTAATTTTCCCCAAAGTACAAGACAAAAATGAACCAATTAACCAAACCATCAAATAGACAAGCAAACAAACAAACAAAACAAGTAATACAATTGGAGAAAACAAAATTCAAATTTTCCAATGTTCAGTTTTTATTGCCAATATTATTCCTGGAATTTTAATCCTACAATATTTGTTGTGTTGGGTGATGCTAAAATAAACAAGGAAAAGCTGATATTCCATTTGCTATTGATGTGTAAAAAATCACCCCAAAACTTAATGGCTTAAAACTATATAGATCATTTGTTTTGATTATGAAACCACAATATTGGCAGGGCTTTCTGGGGATGACGTGCTCTATTTGGCTAGGATAGCTTGAGTGGAGGTTGGGGGTGGAGGCTGGGGTATGGGTGGTTGGCTGTGGAGATTGCTGAGGGACTGGTAGGTGGAGTGCAGATAGGCTACTGAACCTTACATAAAAGGCAAAGCCAAAGGTTATTCACAGGGAGAAGGAGGATGGAATAGTGATTGGGAGTACAGGCTTCAGAGTCAGAGAAACCTAGGTTCAAATTCCAGCCCTTGTAGTGACGTAGTGATGTGATATTGACTTAAACTATCTGAGCCTCAATTTCCTCATCTATAAAATGGGATAGCAACAGTTCTCCTATTGAGAAAGTAGGCATGGGCACACACATACCATTAACACCGTGCCATTTGTTAACAGCAGAGCACAGGTTTCTTTGTGTGGGGGCCCTGGGTTGGATGATCCATAGTGAGTGCTCCACTGCAAGGGCTCTGCCCCCACAATGCTCCACATATCAACAGAGAAGGGGTGTGCATGACATGGAACCTCTTGGTCAGGAAGGTGACCTTCTTAGAAAAGAGAAGCCTGCCCAACTCACCCTCTGTTCTTTTGATGAGCCAGTTCTTTGTGAAGCTGTTGAAAGCAGGTGGAAACATGAATCCAACATTCCCTTTATTTGTTTCTATTCAACTTGCTTCATAAGATTGCTGTAATGGCTCATGTAAAGTGCTCAGCAAAGCATCTGACATAGGATAAACCTTCAATAAATGTTAATTATTTTTGCATTATTATTGGGTTCCTTCTGATTTCTTACATATCCTCTTTCAACTATAAATTGATGGCATTCATAGAAGAAATATATTGTGTAAACATATGTTATTGTTATGAAAATCGTTAGAAGGGCTGTATCAACTAGTGATTGCCGTAAACAACAACCATTTATATCTATGGATCTGTGGATCATTTGGGGTCATCTGTGGGTGGGCAGATCTAGGTGGAACTCGGTTGGGCTCATCTCAGCTCTGTATCGCATGCTTCTAATCCCTTTCTAAAAGCAATAATAAGCCTTGGCATGCTCTTATCACGATGGCAGAAGCAACAAGAAACAAGCAGAAATGTATAAGAACTCTTAACTCCTAGGCTCAAAACTTAGACACTGTCACTTCCACAATATTCTACCAGCCAAAACAAATATTCTGTTTGGCCATATCCAAAGTCATGAGGAGAAAAACTAAACTTCATCTCTTTAGTGGGAAGAAATACAAAGTCATGGAGGAAATAAGTGAGGTCATTAATGCCATCTACTACAATGATAGACTAGGAAGCTTTCATTTGTCTGCACCGAGGAATAAATGGGTTGTAAAAGATCTTTGTGCAGCTTCTGCAAAGATAAGACATCTTGATACCTAAACACTTTTTCTTTCCTGGACTGGGTTGAATAATGTACCCCCAAATAATTCATCTCCACCAGAAACCTATGATTATGATCTTATTTGGAAAAAGGATCTTTGCAGATGTAATCAACTTGAGATGAAATCATGGTGGATTAGGGTGTCTAATGACTAGTGTCCTTTTAAGAGGGAAATTTGGACACAGAGGCACACAGAAAGGAGGATGCCATTTGAAAACAGAGAAGATATGGGGAAGAATACCCTAGGTAGACAGAGGCAAATGGAAGTGATGTGCTTATAAGCTTAGAAACCCCAAGGCTGGCAACCACCAGAAGCTAGAAGAGAGGCCTGGAACAGATTCTCCCTCAGACTCTCCAGAAGAAACCAACCCTCTGGACAATTTGATTTCATTGGACTTCTAGCTTCCAGAACTGTGAGAGAATAAGCTTCTCTTGTTTAAACCCAGTTTGTGGTGCTTTGTTATAGCAGCTCTAGGAAACTCATACACTGGCTGTAGCTAGACAGGTGACAAAAAAAGCACCATTCTTAAAATATTCCAACCTTTGTGTTACTTTAGGCTACAGTTTTCTACAGAGTGGTTTAAAACTCCAGTTATGATCTCAGATACAGCAGCATTTTGTCCACAATTAACTTCCAGCCTACTCTTGTTTGAGGCATTGTATTTAGGTATATAGAAGATGGGGCTAAAATTTACAAATCTTTGTCACTCTCTTTTATTCTCCACATCATACACCAAAATTGATCATCTCTTTCCCATAAATGACACTGAATTGGCCACCATTATTACTGCCTTACTACAGGCTCTCATTTCTGGCCATTGCTACTCATTGGCCCAGTGCTGCCACAAATTTAGATATGGCCATATCATTATAATACTGCTTAAAAAGATAGTTTTGATGATTCCAACTTTTTAAAGTTTTGAGCATGGCAGATGAGACCCTACATGATTGGACATTATCAATTGCATCAGTTGTCACAACCTTGCATGAGTCCCACATTATTGGCACATAACCAGAGCTATATTACACTATTTTTATCCTCTTTATTGTTGCACATTCTCTTTTGTCTCTCACCTTTGTGCATGCTATTCTCTGTGTATCATTCTCCCATCCATTCCTGGCCAGGTCCCATTACCCCAGGACTCAATTTAGACATTACTTCCTGTGGGAAACCTTCCTAGCTTCCTTTGGACTTGATTTCATATTTTTTACATCACTCTCTATTTTAATATTTTTCCACATTGTATTGTAATTGTTTTCCACTTGCCTATTTTACTCTTGAACTGTATTCATTGGAGGCTCATCTTGTCCTCTGTGTTTCTACTCCTAGCACTCATTACAAAGTAGTCATACAATAAATAGTTGTTGAATGAATTATTTCTTCATCCACAAAATAATCTCCCTTGTCTATGGGATAATATATTTATTTTTTTTTATTTTTTAAGATTTTATATATTTATTTGACAGAGAGAGAGACAGTGAGAGAAGGAACACAAGCAGGGGGAGTGGGAGAGGGAGAAGCAGGCTTCCTGCTGAGCAGGGAGCCCAATGCGGGGCTCGATCCCAGGACCCTGGGATCATGACCTGAGCCAAAGACAGACGCTTAACGACTGAGCCATCCAGGTGCCCCTGGGATAATATATTTAAAGATGCTCATACCCCCAGTACTATTTGTTGTTTGTATTGTTGTTTGTGACAGATGTTATTTTCTGCATATTAAGTAGAATATTTATTTCTCTGTGCTTAAACATTTTTTTCAAGTGTAAGATTGACTTGCATAAGCAATCTCTATTTCTGTGGAAAAGCTAGAAAGAAGATGTCCAATACTACAAAATACACTTCTGACTTTTAAAGTTTTGCTGAAGAATGTGTCTATGGTTAGGATAGCATAAGTATTAAATTTTTGTTTTATAGTTGTGCATATTTTAAATCCATGTTTTTAAAGTTTAGATCTTTCATTTCCATACACATTTCTTCCACTTTATTTTACACACTTTTGGCTGCTTTCTCTTTTGTTTGTGCTACACCACCATACTATCTTGTTAAAATATTAAAATGAAACATTTGTTCAAATTCTAATAAAATTAATGTTTTCCCTTTAGAAAATATTTCTGTAATGTTTCTGATCCTATCCACACTTCCATAATTTTGCCATTTCACCAAAAGAAGGTTAGAGTCTATATTCCCTTATCTTGAATAATAAGCAGTCTTGAAGAACAATCAAGGATAAACAATATAGGATAAACATTAAATAAAAATAGTACATGAAAGCCTTAGAAAAGTCAATGTCTAGGCATTATCTTCAAAGACCCATGCTGGGAAATAGTTATCTTAAATGGGGCATTTTGTCACTTAAATGTACATAAAAATATATTTCTTATATAAACTTGGATAAAAGTCCACACATCCCAAAAGCAAAAACTAAGAAGATATATAAATTGGCCTATCTGGGGCTGTGCCTGTCTCTGTACATGGCCCAGGAGATAAGCTGAAAAATCTAAAACTCTCACTTGTCTCAGAAGTGACTGAGTGATTACAATGGGAATTTTTTGATCATCTGAGTATACCTATCTGATACTTGACACCGCTCTTAGTCAGGGGTCAGCAAACTATGGCTACTGCCACATCCGGATCATTGCCTGTTTTGGTAATAAACTTGTATCGGAACACTTATTGTCTCTGGCTGCTTTCACACTACAACAACGGTGTTGATTTATCACAACATAGATCATACAGCCTACAAAGCTGGGAATATTTACTATCTGGCCCTTTACAGAAAAAGTTAGTTGACCTGTCTGAATAATTTGGGAACTGTATAGAGGCCAGGCAGCTAGTTTGGTTTGAGGAGAGCTCATGTCCATCATCTTCAAATTTCTGCCTCAGAAAAGCTCACACTTCTGGGGCATCCTATTCTGGTAGTTTACTGTCCCCAGGGCTGCGGGATAGAGGTAAAAGTCAGAAGAAGGCAGGGAAGGCTACATGTATAAGCCTGAATGTCAGGAAGGTCTGATTTAAGGCAACTTAGGAAGGGACTGACATATCTCAGAATGTGAATCAGAAATCTTGTGGCTGTAGGGTGCCTGGGTGGCTCAGTTGTTTAAGTGTGGAACTCTTGATTTTGGCTCAGGTCTTAATCTCAGGGTCGTGAGATTGAGCACTGCAATGGTCTCCACACTCAGCAAGCAGTCTACTTGAGAATTCTCTCCCTCTGACACACTCCCCCCTCACCCCGCCCCTGCTCATGATCTCTCCTTCTCTCTCTAAAATAAATAAATAAATCTTAAAAAAAAAAAAAAATCTTGTGGCTTCAGGTGACAAAATCCCAATTTAAACACCTAGCAGGTGTACTTGGGTTTAAGTCTAGCTGGAACGAGAGGCTCAAATAATTTCACAAGAACACTGTTTTTCTGCTATATCTCCTTTTCCCTGAGCTGGCTTTATTTTCAGAAACCCCCAAAGCAGTTCTAAATTTATATTATCCTTTCCTCCGACTCATGTCCCGTCTGGCAACCACCAGTTTGTTCTCTATTTAGGAGTCTGTTTTTTGGCTTGTTTGCTCATTTGTTTTGTTATTTAGATCCCACCTATTAGTGAAATCATATAATATTTGTCTTTCTCTGTCTGACTTATTTCAATTAGCATAATACCTTCTAGGTCCATCCATGTTGTTGCAAATGGCAAAGTCTCCTTCTTTTTTGTGGCTAATATTCCATGTATACATACCATATCTTTATCCATTCATCTATCAGTGGACTCTCATATTGCTTCCATTTATTATACATCAATCAAAAAAAAAAACCAGTCTTCAATTATTCTGACATTTAGCAATCCAGTGAGAGACAAAGAAAAGGTCATCTCATCAAATTTCATCAAAAGTCTTAGGGTAGAGTGGATTTTCCATTTGGTTCAGCTTGGGTCACGTGTTTATCACTGAGTAATCACTCAGGCCAGGATGATGAAACCCTCTGATTGGCTAGGTCCATACCATGCCCAGCTTTTGATCTTAATCACACTACTTAGGAATGAAGAAGGGACATTCTACTAAAGGCATACTGAGCAAACATTTTCTTTTCTTTTTAAAATATATTTATCACATTTGTTAATTTGTTGTAGCTTAAGGCTGCCAGATCAATAGAGAAACCCTGATTAAAATTGAATTTCAGCAACAAATACAAAACATTTTTACTATAGATATGTCCCAAATATCACATGGGACATACTTATTAAAAAAAGCACTTACTAGTTAACCACCAATTCAAATTTAAATGAGTATTTTTTTCCCCTATATTACATTGGCAATGCTACAACCAGTTCAAAGTTTTCTTCATTGATACTGACTTAATTTAGGGTTGTTCTAGATTGAGCTCACAAGATTCTTTTGATGATTAATCAAGGTAATAGTGACAAAACACTTGGCAAATTTGAAAGTGCTACAGAAACATAAGAAATTAGTTTTTCTGTGTTAAACTCCTAAGGTTTTATTTCAACCTTGGTGCTGTTGGAAGGCAATCATATACCATGTCCTGCTAAACTGGAAGGTGCTTCCTCTCCCTGACCATTAAAGTGATAAAGAGAATTGAGCTTACATATATGATTTAAAATAATCATAACTGAAATGATTATTCCTTAGGGTCAACAAAACCATCAACATTTCTTGAAGACAAACATAGATCTTTTCTCAAAAATTCCAGGGAGATTCAAGTGCAGTATTGACCACTACAACTTACAGTGAATCTTAACCTCTGTCTCAAGTTATATCCAAAAGATTTGGCCCATAATTCTGGTTTAGAGTTTAAAAAGTCTGCCTATATCCCTACTGCCAAGTTTTAATTACTTCCTGCAGGGGGATCCTTCTTTTCTTGGTCCCTGAGATTATTCAGAAGAGAGACATCTGCTTGCTGCTAAACTAAAATGCTTCTTCCAGCCACAAAGATTTTTTTTTTCCTCTCGTTTTATTTTTTTCCCATCAACTGTGAAGAACAAGATCTATTTTCTTTGAGGGGGAAAAAGTCACCTGCTTTACCACTGGAGCAATTAAGCCCTTTACCTAGCTTCACTAATCCCCAAGAGGACTCTTTTTGTTATTCTCTTAGAAAAGTGGAAGGTTTAATCTGCATATAATGGGCAAGGTTAATTAAATAAAACCTCATGGCCAGATTTCCCTGGAAAGCTGAGAAAATTGTATCTTTTCCAGCCTGGATCAGTTAAAGAAGTAAAATGACGTAAGTTATTCTATTGCAATAGAATAACTAATTAAACTCTAAATACACTCTTGAACCCCAACATTGTATGCAGACATGATAAAGAACTGAGTTGTTCTGCATAGGCAATTAGAACACAGGATACTACATAATGTATTAATTATTTCAAAAATACAATCACTGCAAGAAAATTAGAAAGGAAGAGGTGGACATGGGATAGAGTCATAAAGCAAAATTCACAGAGCATTGGGGGAAGGGACTGTAAGTCCCCTCTCTAATGACCTTGGCTGGATGACTGTGAGCAAGTCACTCTGTGCCTCAGTCTCCTTCCTGCTAGATGGGGTTGAGATGATGGCCACTTTAAGTTTACTGCAAAAGTAAGAGCTACCTAGCCTTGATAGTACTTTGAAAACTGCCTAGTACATAGCAGATCTGAGCTCAGGATTATTTTTGTTCTCCATTTCTGTTTGCTAGGGTTTCTTTCTCCTCTGTCAAAGACTTCCTTCAAATGGCTGACAGTCATTCTTACTTAAGAGCCAGGTACTAAAAAGCTATTTGGAAGCACAGTGTGCAGACATGGTCTTTAAAACAAGGTAATTGCTTTGGACCAGCTTTTGATTCAGAGACACTCAAAGGTCAATCTGAAGGTCTTTACTCAGGGGTCTTTCTCTTTTTCCAGAAGATACTACCAACTCCTGCCTGAGTGGGATTGGAGTGGCATATGCCTAGCAAATAGACACTTTCTCCTCATGTGGTTAGTCTTATGTTCCATGTCCATTCTCTGTTTTCCCACATGTCTCAACTCCAGCACATCTTAGAGTTCAACTGCTCCAAAGAATAAAGGTGGAGTCTCTTAGGGGGAAGGAGGAGGGTAATAACCTGACTGATTTGGGTCAGAAAAGGATCTAAGGTTATAAATGTTTTATATAATGTCTTAAGCAATGATTTCATGCAGTATGGATTTATTTAGAGCTTACTCTCACACATGGGAAATATTATAATTGCTTTTTTCCCATAGTTACCATTTTAAGGAAATCTTGGTCTAGAGTCTCATAATTGCTTGTCATTTTTATAATTTTGGTCTAGGAGAAGTAAGAGGAAGAAGGATTTCCAGTATCTGTGGAAAAATGAAGAGAATAACCACAAATTAGCTCAAAACACTTGTAGAAATTAGCTCAAAGCACTTGTAGAAATTTGGAGAACATTTTTACCTTAGGCTAGGATCCAAGTAGATACATTCTTAAATTCCTTTTTTTCTTTTTTTTTTTAAATGGAGAGACAACTCTTTATAGCTGCTTTTACTTGGCCCAATTACATGTTATGGCGCTCTTATTTGTCTGTAAAATATTTGACATTCTTCCCATCAAGAAGTGGAGTGAATTCTCCTCCCCTTGAATAGGAGCTGGCATTATCGACATGGCTCTCACAAACACAAGATGGAGGAAACGACACTTGGTGACTTCAGAGGTTAGATTATAAAAGGTGATTCTAGGTCTGCTTAGCTCACTTTCTCTCTGAGACATGCACATTTGGAGCATGGAACTATTCTGGAAGAGATCTGGCTACTGAAGCTGCATATGTGACAGACCACATGGGGAGACCATAGAGAGAGATATAGAAATATAGAGAAATGTCTGGGAAGCTCCAGCTATTCTGGCCTCCATCTATTTATATTTTTTCAACTGAAGTGTCAGACATGTAAGTAAAGAAGCTCTGAGGATGACTCCAACACCAGTCATTGTGTGACAAACAAGAGACCCTGTGTAAGAACCTTCTATCTGAGCCCAATCAACTTATAGAAACATGAGAAATACTAATAAGTAATGGTGGCTGTTTTACCTCCCTAGGTGTGGGTGGCTTGTTATGCAGGAGTAGGTAACTGGAACACTTAGAGTGATAGTCTAAGTACTCGGGCTGTGAAGAATAGGACATAGTCATGGAAACCAGGTTTCTCTAAGGAGGGCTTGCTTGGCTCTGCCCCATTAACTTTTCAATCTTAGAGAAGATACTTTAACAAGTTCTTCAAATCACAGATTTCTCATTTGTAAAATGTGAATGATGATACAGGGCTTTAGTGTGATTAACTGAGGGGAAAAAAATAGGGGGAAATTTTAGGTGCTGCAAAACACAACAAAAAATTGTGACTTGTTATTGTCATTTTTATGATGAGAAGCACTTCCCATGAGTGAGTTCCTTGGGAGTTTTCAAAAAACTTGGCCAAGGCTATATCTTTGGATGGTTGAGGTTTGGGGGAAGGGAGGTTACTTCTGTCCCTGTCATCAAATTAATGTCTTAATATTTTATGGCATTTTTCTAAATGCATTGACAGGTAAAAATCACAAAGGGAAATGATGGTATCTTCTCCATACTAAGGAAAATGTCAGTAAGACCTAGGATTAGGAAAAGGGGACATGTTGTTACATTGAAAATGAAAGCCCAGGAAAGATTTGTAATTGAAGGTCGGATGTGGTTTTTTAATGAAATATCAGCATTTATGTCACCACAATATGCATTCCTAATGATCAGGTCACTTACTCACCATCAGATTCATACATTGTTTTGTTGTTTTGTTTTGCAGTAGCAAGATGGGATTTGCCATGATTTAATGACAAGTACAGGGCTCAGCAGATTTAATGACCAATAAATAGGAGTGGCAATGCAGTGTGGCAGGTACAATCTCAATCTACAAAATTAGATGTGCAAGAAGCAATATTTTATTTTTCTCCCACTCAATTTAATTTTCATTTGAGCACCCATTCTACCCTGCACATGGTGGTGGAAAGTTAATCACAGTCCATTTGTGGTTTTTCCTATCCAGGATTGCATCTGATGTCTGGATTACTTAAAATACTGGGAGAGTAATGCATTCCTTTATGTCATCTGTGGTTGATAGACTTTGTCCCTCACATTTGGAAGATGACATCACTGCCTAAAATGCAGTGATTCTTAATCTTTAGTGGGCATCAGAATCATCTGGAAGCTTGTTAAAACATGGATTGCTGGGCTTCACCTCCAGAGTTTCTGATTTGATAGATCTGGTGGGGGAAAGGTGTTGAGAAATTTGCCTATCTAACAGGATTCCAGAGGATGCTGATGTTGATCATCCACCACACTTTGAGGACCATTGACCTTAAGATGAAAAAGTCAGATCTGCCTAATTTATGAAGAGCCTACTTATTTTAGGAAGTCTTCACCACAAGAAATCCCATTGCTCTGTATCAAACACTAGCCAAATGAGAAAGGTCATTCCAGGAAGATTTCCAGGAAAGGAGTAAGTGCATTTCAGGATTTTAGTTTAATATACCTTAGGTCATTCATTTCATTCATTCATTCATTCATTTCAGAAGCTATCAAACAAATCAATAAAGTGTTACCTGAATCAAGAGAGAAGCTGTTTCCCCTTTATCTCCCTACTTACTCACAGAATGGATTACATGCCCCATACTGCATTAAGAAAAAACAGAGGTTTTTGCCCATGATTTGAACAGATGAAATCTACCTCATCTTTCTCTCCTGTACTTGAAACAACCACCCCCAGATGAATCTTATCATTTTGCTTTATATCTGCAAATCTGATATGAATCTTGAACAATCTAAGAACAAAAGATAGGTAGATAGATAGATGGTAGATAGATAAATGATAGATGATAGATAGACAATAGATAATAGATAGATAGGTAATAGGTAGAGATAGAGAGATCAGATATAGAGATAGATCAGATATATAGATATGGATATGTAGAATTTTTTTTAACTCTGCTTCTTTTGAGGTGGGGAACACTGGCCACCCATCTGTCTGTGAGTACTTTCTCTTTCATTCTCTTCAGTCTATGAGCTGCATATTTTATAATTCCATTCTGCACACCCAACCCCCTTATTTGTTGAGGTTTCTGTGGAATCTGTTAGGCCTCCATTGTGTGCTTTACTGGTGTGAAATGTACTCTATTTTAAGGTGTTCTGTTTGGGAGACAAAAGAAAAAGGTACAAATATATAATTGATCATGAAAATTGACAAAGTGTACTTTTGAAATAAAGAACAAGACCCCCCACCTTAGATAAACACATAGACACACACACACACACACACACACACGGGTCAGAGTTCCTTGGTGCTCAGTTTTATGTCCTCTTCTTACTCTATTGGCCTTAATGCTAAGATTGATGACTGACATATGTCATATGATTGATTACAAAAAAGAATCAGAATGTCTAGCATCCATGTGTTCTAGAGGCAAACGCATTAATGAAGTAGAGCTCTGGCTTTGGAGTCACACCCTTGGGTTAAAAGTCTGACCATGCCAAATGCAAACTATGTGAACTTGGGCAAGTTAAATAGTTTAGTCATGTGACTTAGCTTCTCTTTGCCTCAGGAAGATGGGGACGATGGGAATGACAATTTTTGTCTCCCAGATATGGGCTTTGGTAATGTATATAAAATACTTAGTACAGTATCAGCGCAAATAACAAATCACAGCTGCTGTTACTGGGTTCTGTGCCCTTTCTTTCCTGCCATTTTTCAATCTCCATAGAGATTAAAATCTTCTTTTCCTGGCCACTAGGTGGAGAAAGCAAGCCTTCTATAGTAATTGAATTAAACACAAAGCCAAATCATCCTGACCCAGATACTACAAACATTTAAGGGGGAGAATATTTTTTTTTTCCTTGCTCTTCTTCAGAACTTCAGATGGCATGAACAGGGAATCTGGAGAGATGTTTGGGGAATTCTTGAGCAGTACACAATGAAAGTGTTGGAGTTTTGAGCATTGTTCTGCCTTCAGGCACTAGATTTCACTCAATGATGGTCCTAGGCAAATTATAAAGTTCACAGTCAGCTTCCCAGCACCTTCTTATCCCCCATGCTCTAATCTCTTTGCACTTCAATAAGCACCTGTCCAGTATTCTTTTCTTTCTGAAGTATTATATAGTTACTGGTTTCTAGGGACATCTGCATTTTTAAATGAATTTCCTTAATAGTTTACCTGTCTTTAACCTGTTTTATAATAGTAACGAGAATCCATTGTACTTACTTCATAGAGCTATAGAGAGGATCATTTAGTTAATACATTTGAAATCACTTGTGAACTTTAAGTTCTATACAAATAAAAAATCTACTTATATTGAAGATATAAATTCTGCCTTGAAGGGGGGAAAAAAAAAGATGAGAAAGCCAAAAGAATCTTGAGAAAAAAGTGCAGGTTGCAAGAGAATGGAGTGATCTGAAAGCATACGGTTTAAGCTTTGCAGTTAATCAGCTGTAGGTCTGGGTGGTAAGAGGAAAGGGGTCTGTATTTATGGAGCTTTTCATGCATTTCAAAGTGTTCCAGAAGTTCATCGACATCCACCACTATATCCCCACCCAATACCGAGTCTACAGGCATTTCTAGGTAAAACCATTATAGCCTCTTGGCAGCATAGGCTCAAGCACTGCTCCAAGCTCCATATTTCCTTGGCTTATGCTTCTCATCTTCTCAACCTGTTCCAAAGGTCTCTTTTCATTTGCTTTCATTCTTATTTTTGCCCTCTCATTATTGACCCTTCGGATGATCAGCTTTTTGCAATGTTAACCCATTCTAGTCATGGGCACCTCCACAAGAATGATCTCATTAGCTCCAAAAACTGCAGCTACCACCCACCTCCTTGACCCAACTTTTTATAATCCATACTATTCCAGCAGGAACCCCATGATTGCCTTGCATATAAGGATACTCAGGCAGGAAGTACCCAAAGATTTTTCATTTTTATCCATATTTTTACTCACAGTATATAATTTTCTGTTTTCCATAATGGAAAATAACCAAGTTGCATACAAAATTTCCAACCTATAATTCATGTAACTGGATTGCAAAAACAAAAAGAAAACGAAAAAACATCTCATACTTTTTAAACAGTAATCCCATTGGCCTTTCCACTAGTGCTCTTTATTAGTACTTTTGTAGTCCTTTTGGTTTCCCTATGCGATTTAAGGAGTGAAAAGGTTAGGGAGAAATTTTAGTTTAATGTTCAGCAAATTTCCATTCTAGGACCCGCACAGAGTTCCAACAGGCAGCCAAGAGAATAGCTGGAGCCCTGGAATGCTATTCCATTTAAATGTGGTTTGAAATAGCACACTATTTCCACTAAATTTACTTTTAATGCATCTCATAGAATGATCATTTTTGCATAATACACACACACACACAAGCATCTAAGGCCTAAATATAAGATATAAATGTAAATTCCATAGTTTTTCCCTATAATATTTTCTGTTTCTCAATTTATAGTGTAAATTTGCAATCATCATGTTCTATATGTATAAGACATGGTATTTTAATATCTTATGAAGGGCTTCCCCCAAAACAGACTCTGGGGCAAAGATCTGAGCATAAGCATTTTATCAGGATTACAAGTAATGTGGGTAGGTGAGGGAAAAAGAGATACAGAGAAGGGAAGCACACAATAAAGGGTATGTTATAAAGCCAGCTCCCACATGGACAACTGGAGCTTAATAATGATGAGAAACTCTGGAAATGATGCAAAACGCAATCTTCAGTTTTATCTGGTGAATTTTTACCCCTAGACCTGTCAGTCATTGGTCCAGGACTTCTGGAGGAGAGGAGATGTAAATTCTCAGCCCTTCCTATCAGCCTCACATGTGAGCCAAGTGGATTTTCAGCAGTTCTCCAACAAAAATGCAGGTGTTGGCCATTGGAACACAGGCTGCCAAGCAGAAATGGTTAAGGTGGTCCAAAATAAAAGGGGTGGAGCACTGACATGTGTTATTCCAACCTACTAGCAAAAATTGTTAATCATGTATCACACCCATATGCCTACATTTATATCATATCCCTCAATTAAAAATCCAGACAGTCAATTCTATCTCAATAAAGCTGGGGAAAAATTAATACATAATCTCCTCTCTCCAAAAATTTCCAGACCCACACAGATGGTTTCATTGGAGAATGCTACAAAACATTTTAAAGAGCACTAATAACAATTTTACAAAATATCCTCCAGAAAATAGGAGGAAACACTTCCCAATTCATTTTGTGAGACCATTATTATGCTAATACCAAAACCAGACAAAGAAAGTACAAAGAAGATTGCAGACTAATGTATTTCAAGAACTTAGATTTTAAAAATTCTCAACAAAAAATTAACAAACTGAGGGGCGCCTGGGTGGCTCAGTCGTTAAGCATCTGCCTTCGGCTCAGGTCATGATCCAGGGTCCTGGGATTGAGTCCCACATTGGGCTCCCTGCTCCGCGGGAAGCCTTCTTCTCCCTCTCCCACTCTTGCTTGTATATCCTCTCTCGCTCTGTCTCTCTCTGTCAAATAAACAAATAAAACCTTTTAAAAAAATTAACAAACTGAATCCAAAAATGCAATCAAATGCTCTTCCCCTGATCTATACCCCCTAAGTCCAATAATGAATAAGAGTTGCACACCATTGTCAAGTGGGATTTATTCCAGGCACAAAACTGGCTCAACATTTGAAAATCAATCAATGTACAGGCTAAGAAGAAGAATCATATAATCATATCAATTGGTGCATAAAAAGCACTTGACAAAATCTCACATCCACTCATGATAAAAACTCTCAGCAAGTTAAGAAGGGAGGAAATTACCTCAACTTGACAGAAAGTATCCACAAAACCCCTATAGTTAACATCATTTTTTTTCCACACAACTTTTTTTTATTTTATTATGTTATGTTAATCACCATACATTACATCATTAGCTTTGGATGTAGTGTTCCATGATTCATTGTTTGCATATAACACCCAGTGCTCCATTCAGTACGTGCCCTCTTTTTTTTTCCCAATTTTTTATTGTTATGTTAATCACCATACTTTACATCATTAGTTTTTTTTTTTTTTTTAAAGATTTTATTTATTTATTTGACAGAGACAGAGACAGCGAGAGCGGGAACACAAGCAAGGGGAGTGGGAGAGGGAGAAGCAGGCTTCCCGCTGAGCCAGGAGCCCGATGTGGGACTCGATCCCAGGACCCTGGGATCATAACCTGAGCCGAAGGCAGTCGCTTAACCAACTGAGCCACCCAGGTGCCCTTACATCATTAGTTTTTGATGCAGTGTTCCGTGATTCATTGTTTGTGCATAACACCCAGTGCTCCAAGCAGAATGTGCCCTCTTTAATACCCATCACTAGGCTAACCCATCCCCCCACCTCCCTCCCCTCTAGAACCCTCAGTTTGTTTTTCAGAGTCCATTGTCTCTCATGGTTCATCTCCCCCTCCGATTTCCCCCCCTTCATTCTTCCCCTCCTGCTATCTTCTTTTTTTTTCTTAACATATATTGCATTATTTGTTTCAGAGGTACAGATCTGTGATTCAACAGTCTTGCACAATTCACAGCACTCACCATAGCACATACCCTCCCCAATGTCTATCACCCAGCCACCCCATCTCTCCCGCTCCCCCCACTCCAGCAACCCTCAGTTTGTTTCCTGAGATTAAGAATTCCTCATATCAGTGAGGTCATATGATACATGTCTTTCTCTGATTGACTTATTTCGCTCAGCATAACACCCTCCAGTTCCATCCACATCCTTGCAAATGGCAAGATCTCATTCCTTTTGATAGCTGCATAATATTCCATTGTATATATATACCACATCTTCTTTATCCATTCATCTGTCAATGGACATCTTGGCTCTTTCCACAGTTTGGCTATTGTGGACATTGCTGCTATAGACATTGGGGTGCACGTACCCCTTTGGATCCCTACATTTGTATCTTTGGGGTAAATACCCAGTAGTGCAATTGCTGGGTCGTATGGTAGCTCTGTTTCCAACTTTTTGAGGAACCTCCATACTGTTTTCCAGCGTTGTTGCACCAGCTTGCATTCCTACCAACAGTGTAGGAGGGTTCCCCTTCCTCCGCATCCCCACCAACATCTGTCGTTTCCTGACTTGTTAATTTTAGCCATTCTGACTGGTGTGAGGTGGTATCTCATGGAGGTTTTGATTTGGATTTCCCTGATGCCGAGCGATGTTGAGCACTTTTTAACGTGTCTGTTGGCCATTTGGATGTCTTCTTTGGAAAAATGTCTGTTCATGTCTTCTGCCCATTTCTTGTTTGGATCAGTTGTTCTTTGGGTGTTGAGTTTGATAAGTTCTTTATAGATTTTGGATACTAGCCCTTTATCTGATATATAGTTAACATCATTTTTAATAGTGAAAGACTGAATGCTTTCTCCTAAGCACAGGAACCAGGCAATGATATGTGCTCACACCATTTATTAGATATAGCACTGGAAGTTCTTTCCACTGCAATAAGGAAAGAAAAACATTTAAAAGGCATAAAGATTGAAAAGGTAGAACTAAATTTATTTCCACTTGCAGATGATTTGATCTACATAGAAAATTCCAAGAAATCTACAACACCCCAAAACTGAGAACTAATAAGTGAATTCAGCAAACTTGCCAAATACATCAACACACAAAAATTAATCCTTCTATATACTAAGAACGAAATGCAGAAGTTGAAATTAAAACACATGATTACAATCATTCTAATATGTATACACTTAAAAAAAAAGTCCAGATTCTGTATGCTGAAAATTACAAAATGCTGTAAAATTAAGAGAACAAACTGTGTTCATGGACTGTAAGGTTCAACATATTGAAGATGTCAATTCTCCAAACTGACCTATAGGTTTAGTATAATTCCTTCCAAATCCCAGCAAGAGTTGGTTACAGTTATTATAAAATTTATATGGAAAGGCAGAGGCCCTAGAATAGCTAAAATAATCTTGACAAAGAGGAATGAAGAGGAATCACTGTACCTCATGTTAAGACTTATTGTACAGCTATCATATATATTCAAGAGCTTGTGGAATTGGTGGAGGAATAGACACGTAGATCAATAGAACAGAATAGAGAACCCATAAATAGGCCCAAACAAAAATATACAACCAATTTTTAAGTGAAAATATAAGAATTAATTGGAGGAAGAAGAGCCTTTTCAACAAATGGTACAAAAACAACCAATCAGACATTCATAGGCAAAAATTTAAAAAAAAAATAATTAAAAAAATCATGAACCTAAAGGCAAAATGTAAAACTCTAAGTAGTTGGGAAAGTTAAAATAATTCCTCTATTTTGTGTTGTATAACTAAAGTATGTCACTTTCCTATGTCTTGACAACCTTTGATTTGATTTCATTTCTTTTGAGAAGCACAGTAGAGTCATGGGTGACTTTGCAGTCCATGGAATTCAAATACTTGGGTGTGCCTCATGGCTCTTCTACACACCACCTCTGTAACTCTGAGCATGTAAGTCTTCTGTCCTTCAGTTTTCTAATCTGTGAATGGGAATAATAATAACAGCCCTGATCACAAAAGGAGGTCAAAGGGGTTATGTCAGTCAACATGAAGGCTTATAGTATACTGCCCAGTACATGGAAAGAATTCTAAAAGTCTTAGCTGTTTTCTAATATCTAATTTGGATATTTTCTTACATTATTCATTAGGAGGATGTTTCCCAAACCAACATGTTAAAGATCTATTGATTGAAAGAAATAAGAACACTTCTTTTTGATCACTTCCATACACAGGGAGGTGATGCAACATAGTTGGATGCTTTCGGTATTTTTTTTTTTTTCCAAGGGAAGCTGTTTCCAAAGCTATTTTGCCCGTGAAATAACATATTTGGCTTATTAGAAGAAAATAATAGACATCCATCTGAGATCTTAGCTTGGTACAGAGGGCAGAATTGGTTTGCAACAGAAATCAAAGTGGAGATATAGAGTGAGAAAAGATTAAATATAGATAATATAATTATGCACTGCGATGAGAACAATACCAACAACAGTAGTGCTTTAGAATATGGATTTTTCCCCACTCACATTAGAATTCATTTCTAAAACTTATAATTCAAGACCTATAGCCTCCAAGTTCAATATTTCTTTCTTGGTTCTGAGAAGTAGTGTTTTTAAACCAGGAGTCTGTTTCCTGAAATAACCTGCTCTTTTCAGTGTCCAGCCAAAACTAGGAGAAATATAATTTATTCTCATCACATGGTGACTTTCAAATGATTGTTCAGTCAATGCATTTAAGAGTTTGTTTTTTATTTCTTTTGTTATCTATTCAGTCAAACTGTATGCTTTGATTTCATGCACACTCTAAAAGTTAAAGTTAAATTTTGATTTGTATTTTGCATAATCAACCTAATGCCTAGTCCTTGGTGGTCTTTTTGGATTTGCGTGCTGTTTCTTTCTCTAAAATGCTGATCAATTTCAAAATTATCTTTGATTGTTTTCCTACTTATAAACCTTTTACTCTACTCACCTATATCATTGCTAGGTAAGAACAAGACTAGTTAGTCTTTTTTTTTTTTAAGTTTGTTCTTCTATATATGCAATCTTTGGCTTCTTCCAGATATTTTAGAACTGGCATTATATTAACAGTAATAAATTAGTTTGTTAAGTCTTGTTGCTATTGCAATTCCAAAACTCAATTAGATTATCTCTTATTAATTTGGTACCATCACCACTACTCTCTAAGGGTAGGAACTGTATTTCCCAGAATTCTCTTCAACTTATGGTTCCAGGTTGGTGTTTGCCAATAAAAGGAACACTTGTTTGATTTGAAAAGTGGAAGCAAAGCTGAAGCCATTATTTTCTGGAACCTGGTATAGCCAGATGTGTAGGGAGATGCGTTTCACAGCAGCTTCCTGGTAAGCTCCAGAAGATGACCCATTTTTCAGCTAAAGCAAATGGTGAGAGCTTCTCGGTGATTCTCAAGAGTTACAGCAGCATCTAGAAAAATGTTGAAGAATTACCAAACGTGGTGCTTCAGCCTGAGGTTTTCAGTATCAATTTCTCTGATATCTCCCCTGTGCTTTCATAGTAGCTTTGCTGACTGTCACTCTCCTAACTATCACATGAATCTCTGATTCTATATTAAATCTGTTATGTCTGAAATGCAGAGTCACTCTGTTTTCTTGACTGAACCCTTATTGATACTTGAAAGTAGTATCCCAAATAAATCCATGAGTCCTCACCAAGTATCCCAACTGAGTCCATAAAAAAATATTTTCTGCCTTGTGGTACCTGCCATGTGGCTCTTCACTTAAGGTTACCATATCACTTCCAAGGTTTCCAGTGCCCTCTAGGATGCCCCTGGACCCCAACAATGCCCATACAAAGTTTGCCATCTCAAGATTGCTCCAAACTGCTGAGGATGACATCTTAAAACATCGGAGGTGCCAAGGCTGAGTAGTAATCCATGTAAAAGGACAATGCCACTGTTCCTCTGTTTAATGTCAAATGTCAACACTTAAAGATCAAACTGAACATCAAACATCAACACATAAGCATCATCTATGGCCAGTGTTTCACAAAGTCACTCATGATAATGTCACCTTTGACATCTGTCTGCTGCTTACCAATTTTTTGGACTCAACATGTATGGAAACACCATATTGTATTCTCAGTCCTCTCTCCTTAGGGGACTTCCCACCTTGATTCTTTTACCCTTGAAAGCTACTGTGCAGGGGCACCTGGGTGGCTCATTTGTTAAGCATTTGCCTTCAGCTTAGGTCATGGTCCCAGGGTCCTGGGATCGAGCCCCACATCGGGCTACCTTCCAGGCAGGAAGCCTGCTTCTCCCTCTCTCACTCCCCGTGCTTGTTTTCCCTCTCTCGCTGTGTCTCTCTCTCTGTCAAAAAAAAAAAAAATCAGGTGAAAGAAAAAAGAAAGCTACTGTGCATAATGACTTTTCTCAGATTAGCCACATAAGTTGCTTTGTTCTGCCCAGCATTGGGCAGAACTTCAGCTAAAGTGGTGGCTTCACTAAGTGAATATAGATTATTAATTATTTTGACGTCAGTGGTTAGAAAATTCAGGAGCAATAGTGAAAATAAAGCTGGAACCTGCCTCTTGGGAAGAGCATAATGGTTAAGGCTAGAAACTTAGAGTAGACTCCCAAGGCTTATATGTCACCTAAACCACTTTACTCGCTGTGTATCTTGGTTAAATTACTTAACCTCTTTGTGTTTATCTGTAAAATGCATAGACTAATACTATTCACATGATAGGCCTGTTATGAGGACTATCTTAAATATTATGGATAGTTTTTTGTGTGTTCACACTAAGTAATTTTGGCAAAATCCCTTTGCATGATTATGTTTCAGAATCCTCAGTGGAAGTTCTATTAGCCCTTCTAACTCTAATATTCTATGGATCTGTGTATACTTTGTCTATTAGGACTATGATCAAATTGGAAAACAATAACAACAACAAGAAGCCAAACTGATTTTATCCATGGCCAGGGCAAGCTCTGTTGAAACCACTGATCTAGTCACTGAACTGCATGCTGGGCAGTAAATTTTGAGAGTAGATCTTAAATTGTGGGGAAAGAAAGAAAAGAAAATAGTCTCTCAGTTGAAAATGTCCTCTAGGGGCGCCTGAGTGGCTCAGTTGGTTAAGCGACTGCCTTTGGCTCAGGTCATGATCCCAGTGTCCTGGGATTGAGCCCGCATTGGGCTCCCTGCTCGGCGGGAAGCCTGCTTCTCCCTCTCCCACTCCCCCTGCCTGTGTTCCCTTTCTCGCTGTCTCTCTCTCTCTCTGTCAGTTAAATAAATAAAATCTTAAAAAAAAAAAAAGAAAGAAAATGTCCTCTAGAACTAAATGGTGTGAAAACTGATCTCTGCAAATCATTATCAAACCTTTCCTACAATCACTACAAGTAGAACCTATGAATTTGCTCTCTAACCAACTTCCAGGTGATGCAGATGCTACAGGTCACTGGATTAGACTATTTGCTTGGCTTCTTAGCTGGCAAGGAAAACTACATCAAACAATGCCTTACATATACAGATGCAGAATCTTGTTCTTCCTTGGTTGATCATAAGCAAAATTCATAGCATTGTCATTGTGAAAATACATGGGAGAAATTTGTGCTGAATCTTGAATGGGAAGTAGAATTTCAAGAAAAGAGAAGTGGTGGAATAAAGAGTAACTCAGACTTGCTGAAGGGGAAAAATCAGGCAGGGAATCATGGCAGAAACCAGATGTTGGTCCAGGTTGACAGAATGGAGCATACCTGTATTCAACACAGTGTGTGACTACTTATTTACCACACTAATTGTGTGCTAGTCAGAGAATCACTTCCATGGCCATGGTTCATGTTTACAAACAGAAAGAAAATTTCCATTTTTAAAGATTTAGGTTTTATTTTTAGCCTTAATTTTAAACATGGTTTATCATACTAGGAGTTCCAAAAGTAAAATAAAATATTCCTGTCTTCTTCTTATTTTCATGCAGAGTTGCTAATAAACATGAGGCACAAAGACTGTTGTTTAATATTACATTTCAAAAGCATTCCCCATCTTGACACTTGCCCAAGGAAGCTGACCTGAATGGTGTACACCCGGTAACTCCCTCCACCTCTGTTTCCTCATCGGGTATGCAGACAACAGCAGAAAATCAGGAGTGTCGGGGTGTGTATTCCTCCGTGTTGTAGTAGAGTGACTGGGGTTTTCTACTAAAGGTCACAGCCTGTCTTCGTCCATCAGGGCGACTATAACAATATACCATAGACTGAGTGGCCTATAAACAACAGAAATTTATTTCTCACAGCTCTGGAAGCTGGGGATTCCAAGATCAAGGCACTGGCAGATTCCATGTCTGATGAGATCCTGTTTCCTGGTTCATAGACAACCATTTTTCCACTGCATCCTCACATGGCTGAAGAGGGTAGGAAGCTGTCTAGAGTCTCTTTTAAAGGACACCAATCCCATTCATGAGACCTCTAACCTCATGACTTAATCATGAGGCTCCACCTCAAAATGCCATCACATTAAGGACAAGGTTTCAACACACATATTTGAGGGGATCCACATACTCAGTCCATACTCTCTCTGTGGTCTCAAAACTTCTTTCCCTTGCCCTTTTTGATAATGGTTGTCCACTGTCACTAGGTTTGGGGAAACTATAAGATTCCCTACAAGTTTCTGTTTACCTGTATAGGGACTTAGGATTCTTTAAAGGTGATGGTAGTATGAAGAGATAGTCTCTCCCGTGATCAAGGTAGACATAGTCCCTTGCAGTTTGGCAACCCCAAGCCAGTGAAGACCACAGTTGGGCAAAAGCCCATGATATATTTACAGTTCATTAGATGGATACATTTCTTCAGAATAAAATATAGGCAAAGCATTATCTAGGCTTATGAGTATAAGGAGTATTGAGGGTAGATGGAATCCTAAAAACCATGTGTGTTTCTAAAGGCCTTGAAATTTAAAGGAGGATAAGTTTGCACACACAGAATGATACCCGTATGGCATTAGTGAGGAATTAATGTAGCACAAGGGGCCTGTTATACCAGGGAAGGACAGGGACACTGCTAAACATGCAACAAGTTTAAGTTACCAATCAGGACAACAGTTGCACATTAGGTTCTATTTAAAAATTCCAACCTCCAGGTGCTATTGGTGGTGTTTAATGGGTCTTTACACAGTCAGTGAGCTGTGGAACAGACCAACCAGCAGAGACATTTCTTAATTCCATTCCAGGAGGGTGGCTGGTGAGAACCCTTTTACAAACTTGGACCAAAGACAGCAATCAGGTTTCTGGGCTACTTGGACATAGAAGAGAGAGGAAAAGAGAGAGCAGACCCAAGAGCATTTGCTAGTTTTATTTATGAAAATCAACACCAATTACCACAGAGCTTCTTTCCTAAGGGAAGGAAATAAAAAACAGAAAAAGCAAGGTGTTACAGCAAAAATATTTTTTGAAATGTTCAACTTCCCTCTTTCTCACAACTTCTCCAGTATGTCACTCCCTCCACCTCAGACTTCATCTAATCTTTATTTTCACCTTCCTTCTCAGTTCTTCTGGCTGAATAGGTTTACTTCTTTCTTCTAAAGCTAACCCAGCACTCTTGTCCTCAAGTATCAGGTATCAGGCACCTATGGTTCCTTTCTTTCATCCTCAGTGTGTTGTTTTTCATCTATAACATATCCCATTCTCTTCCACAATAGATGGACTATTTCCTTAACTCGCCCCAGCATAATCCCATAGTCCAAACTCATTTAACATTTACTGACTGCTTACTATGTTCCAGACGCTGTCAAAGGCACTGGAAACACAGACAGAAAGACACTACTTACTTAATTAATTTTTTTAAAGTAAGCTCCACACCCAGTGTGGAGCCCATTACAGGGCTTGAATTCATGACCCTGAGGTCAAGACCTGAGCTGAGATCAAGAGTCAGTCACTCAACAGACTGAGCCACCCAGGTGCCCCAGAAAGACACTTCAAATAAAAAAAGAATGAAGGGGGACCTGGGTGGCTCAGTCGGTTAAGCGTCTGCTTTCAGCTCAGGTTTTGATCCCAGGGTCCTGGGATTGAGCCCCACGTCAGACTCCCTGCTCAGTGGGGAGCCTGCTTCTCCCCTTCCTTCTGCCCCTGACTTGTGCTTGTTCTCTCTAGTACTCTCTCTCTCTCAAATAAATAAATAAAATCTTTAATAAATAAATAAAAAAGAATGAATAAAAAAATTCAGAAATGATAAATGTTCTGAGGAGGTGACATTTGGGCTGATGGGGTGGTGAGAAGTGTATAGTCTTGTGGAGATCCAGAGGAAGAATCTTCTAAGCTGAACATGTCCACATACATGTACAGAGACACATACACCTGCTTATATACATATATTTTACATACATAATAGACATAAATTTTTGTTTTGACCTTCACTTCCCAACATTACCTATTAAAGGACTTCCTTGGCAGTACCCATTGTCCAGGTACTGTGTTTCCTTGGTAATCTAACCTAAGACAGAGACTAGTCTGGCTTATATCATCTTAGAATTGTCTGATTTTATGCTGCCCAGAGGGAGCCTGTGGAACCTGGGATAATGAATGTCCTTGGCCAGCTTCCAAATGGGCACTGTAGACAAGGTTATAAGGGAAACTAAAATCTTCCCTGACCCCCAAATTTACAATCTCTTGCCAACTCCATCTTTCTAATTCCTCACTACCATGAAAACTTATATTATTGGATGGGAAAATAGAAGGCTTTATGAGAAAAATCAACCTGATACTCTAAACTTGCTCTTAACTCTGCTATTCCTGGAAGATACCCTCATGTTCTCCCCTTTTGGGCTCTTGTGTCTTGTGACTTGTGCCCCAGAAGGCCTGAAAGATCCCAGCTATTTAATCACCTTGGCAGGAATGGTATTCCTTGTGTCTTCCATCTCCTTCCATGTCCGGGTTCAATAGATCAGATGTTATTTTAAAATGCGTTGGTTTTACCTTTCAACCAAGAGAAAGGTGAAATCAATTATTTTAATACAAAAAAAAAAAAAAGTGTTGCAGGAAAATGAAGGAGTCCAGGGCATCAGTTGCCAAGAAATATGAACTAGAATAGCTTGGACTTTTGATCTCTGCCTGCTGATTAAGCTGGAAGCCCAAAATAGACTCTCTTAATACCATCTGTGACCTCCTCAATCCCTTAGCTGTTTTATTCTATGCAAGCCATGTTACTCAAATTTTCTCTTTGAAAGTCACTAGTGGCCAATGACCTTTCAGTTAACAATGCCCAATCATCATTTGACAGTCTCATCTTCAACCTTCCAACAGTATTTGATGTTGTCAACCACCTTCAGCCATTTGCCGTTCTACCTCACTTCATGCAGTCAATAGTGTTTTTCTGTTTGTCTTTTTATTTCCCAGATTCCTCCTGTTAAGTCTCACCCACTGATTTTTCTACCATACCCCATTAATTTGAGGGTGCACCTTTCTCTCTCTGTGTTTCACCATCAGTGATGTCAACTATCACTTCAATGAGAATGACCCCAAAGGCTAAATCTGTAACCTTAACAGCTAATGACCCAGCACTGCATTGTCAATAGTTCGCCTGGATTTCCTCCAAGATATTTTTACTAGCACCTTGTCCATTTCTAGCCTCCTTAAGGCCTTCAGCCTGGACCAAACCACCAGCATCTTTGTACAAAAAAAGGATCACCCCCCCTTCCTACCTCACTTGCTTGCCCTCTGTTTGATCTATTCCATGCTTTAGTATATGCTTCTGTTTGATGTGCTGCTCTGTGACTTCTTCCCCTCCTTTCCTTTCCTAGAATTCTGGTTATTGGTCTCATCTCTTTTCTTTAAGTGAGAAGTTGCATGATAAGTCTTTCTTTTTTTTTTTTTTAAGATTTTATTTTCAAGTTATCTCTACACTCATTGTGGGGCTTGAACTCATAACCCTGAGATCGAGTCACATGCTCCACTGACTTAGCCAGCCAGGTACCCCACATGGTAAGTCTTTTAGTTGGTATTTCCAATTCACTCAACTCCTTTTACCACCCTAATGAAAAAATCTGTTCTCTTTAACAGAACCTGTACTTTCATTAATATGTTAAATGCAGGCTTATTATCTTCATCTCAAACCCCGATGCATGTCTATTTCTTATTCTCTTCATGGAATCAATATTCTCCCTATCTTTCAAAGTGCAAAATTCAATTCATCTTTGCTCCCTTAACTTTTTACTGCTTAGAGGCATTCAAACAGCTAAATTCTGTTATTCTCCTTTCTGACTTCTGATCCCTATCCTCACTTCCAACCATGAAAATCCCTAAATATCGATCTTCCATACCACTTATGCTAGTGCAGACTTCTTGATAACTATAGTCAGAATTTGGCTTATTTTAACTGCAAATATATATCATTATTTGCACTTTAGCTACTTAGAAGATAGTCAGGTTATTAGCGTTTTGAGGTAAAAAAAAATAGGAAAAATAGGAACTTATATATATTTTTTCTCTTTTCAGTTTAGTTTATTTAAAGAAATAGCAACCTAACAAGAAGTTATAAACTGGTTGTTTTAAGTGGTATTTTACAACTTTGGGTAAGTTAGGATTCAGTTGAAAAAAACATAGGCCTCTCTAGCTACATTAAGCAGAAAGAGAATTAGGGTGAATAAAAAATTGGTAGAAGGGCTTGGGTCTTGGGCTGTGCCACGGAAACCTTTCAGTGCAACACTGTGGAATTACTTCACTACAGGAACTGTACAGTAACCTCTACCAGGAAGTCACTAATGGAAATGTGAGCTCCAAAGACAAACCAATTTGATCAGATCCCAGGGACCAGGAAAACCCTGCCATGTCTCTAGAGCTATGTCATGTCTACTAGATATCTACTGGGAAAAACACCTTGCCTCTTGGAACCCATGAAGAAATTGAATCTTAATGCTGCTACAGAAAAAAAAAAAATCATTTCAACTCTGTATCTGCTCTACTTTTGTGTTCCAAATCCCATGGAAGTGAGTTTGATTGGTTGAACCTAAAGACTTGGAATTCTAGCTAGAAAAAAGCAGAGAAATGTAATTATTGGCTAGTCACACTCTGGAGTATACTGGGACATACTAAAAGGAGAATAATATTCTTGTTAAAAGCCAATCCATCATAAAAATAGTGTGGAGTTTCTTGAAAAATTTTAAAATAGATTTGCCATATTATACAGTAATTCCATTGAGGTATTTAGAAATGAAAATGAAAACACAAATTCAAAAAGATAGATGCATCCCTACATTTATTGCAACATTATTTACAAAAGCCAAGATAAGGAAGCAACTTAAGTGTCCATTCATAGATAAATGGAGAAAGAAGATATGGTATATATATATATATATATAATGGCATATTACCTAGTCACAAAATCTTGCCATTTTCAACAACATGGATGGACCTAGAGGATATAATGCTAACTGAAATAAGCCAGACAGAGAAAGACAAATATCATATGATTTCACTCATATGAGGAATTTAAGAAACAAAACAACAACAAAAAAGAAAAAAATGGGGGGGGGCGGAGCAAGATGGTGGAGGATTAGGAGACCTGGATTTCATCTGGTCTCAGGAATTCAGCTGGATAGGGATCAAACCATTCTGAACACCTACAAACTCAACAGGAGATCGAAGAAAAGAATAGCAACAACTCTCTAAACAGAAAAGCGACCACTTTCTGGAAGGTAGGACGTGTGGAGAAGTGAATCCAAGGCGATATTCGGGAGGATAGATGGCAGGGGAGGGGGCCTCTGTCGGCCGCTTCTGGCAAGTGATAGAGCCTCAGAGCACAAAATCGGAACCTTTAGAAGTCTGCTCCGCTGAGGGATGTCGCTCCAGTGGCTAAGCGGGGGGTGGAACCCTCGTGGGACAGTGTGGTCTCAGGACCCTCGGGGTCACAGAAAGACCGGGGGTGCCTGAGGGTGGCAGAGCTCCCAGGGATCAGAGCGGGATAGCCGGCTGCAGAGATGGAGCCAAGGAGCAGGCTGTCAGGTCGGGGTTGCCATAAACCGTGATCCGTGGCACAGTCGGGCCACTGCTCCTCCAGCAGGGACCCAACAAACGGCAGATCCGGGGAGACTTCCCTTTCTCCACTGGGAGGAGCGGTGTGGGAGCACACCACAGGGATCTGCTGGGTTTGGAGACTCCACACGGGGTCGGGTGCCAGAGATAGAAATGCTCGGTCACAAGCCAGATGACCATGGAGTGCGGCCAGAGACGGGGGAGACGGGAGTGACTGACGGCTTTTCTCTGGGAGCGCACTGAGTAGTGGTGTCCCGAGTTCTCGGCTCCTCTGGGGTGGAGACTAGGAGGCTGCTATTTTCACTCTCATCCTCCAAAGCTGTATGGAAAGCTTGCAGGGAACAAAAGCTCCCGAGAGCAAACCCAAGCAGATTACTTAGCCCGGAACAGCAAGGGCAGGGCAATTCTGCCTCCGGCAAAGACATTTGGGAACCACGGCAACAGGCCCCTCTCCCAGAAGATCAGCAAGAACTGCCAGCCGAGACCAAGTTTACTGATCAGTGAGAATGGCAGAACTCCAGCGCTAGGGGAATACTGCACATAGAATCCATGGCTTTTTTACCATGATTCTTTAGTCTTTCAAAGTTAATTTTTTTTTTTTAATTTTTCTTTTTCCCTTTTTCAACCAACATCTTATCAATCCCTTTTTTAAAAAACATTTTTATTTTTCATTTATAGAGTCATATTCTATCCCTTCATAGTAGTTATCCTTATTTTTGGCATATATATATAAGTTGTTCTCTCTTTAAAATTTTGAGATACAGTTTCTTCTAACAGATCAAAATATACCCTAAATCTCTAGTGTATGGATTTGTTCTAGTCTCCTGCCTGATCACATTCTCTCCCTTTTATTTCTCTCTTTTTTAAATCCTCTTCTTTCTTTTTTCAAACAACTTCTTATCAATTCCTTTTATAAAATTTTTTATAATTTTCATCTTTACAGTCATCTTCCATCCCTTCATTGTATCAACCATTATTTCGGTACATATATAGGTTTTTCTTTCCTTAAAATTTTGGGGGGACTTTCTTCTAACAGACCAAAATACACCCAAAATCTAGTGTGTAGCACTGATCTAGACACCAGCCTGATCATATTTAACCATATTCTGTTTGGTTTTTTTTGTTTTGTTTTGTTATTTTTGTTTGTTTTTATCTTTTTCTTTTTTCTTTCTTTCCCTTTCTTTTCCCCCGGCTTCAGGTCTTTTCTGATTTGTTTAGAGTGTATTTTCTGGGGATGTTGTTATCCTGTTAGCATTTTGTTCTCTCATTCATCTATTCTCCTCTGAACAAAATGACAAGACAGAAAAAATCACCTCAACAAAAAGAAAAAGAGGCAGTACCGACTGCCAGGGACCTACTCAATACGGACATTAGTACGATGTTGGACTTAGAGTTCAGAATCATGATTTTAAAGATACTGGCTGGGCTTGAAAAAAGCATGGAAGTTATTAGAGAAACCCTTTTTGGAGAAATAAAAGAACTAAAATCTAACCAAGTCAAAATCAAAAAGGCTATTAATGAGGTGTAATAAAAAATGGGGGCACTAACTGCTAGGATAAATGAGGCAGAAGAGAGAATCAGTGATATAAAGACCAAATGATGGAAAATAAAAAAGCTGAGAAAAAGAGAGATAAACAACTACTGGATCACGAGGGCAGAATTCGAGAGATAAGCGATACCATAAGATGAAACAACAATAGAATAATTGGGATCCCAGAAGAAGAAGAAAGAGAGAGAGCTATATTGGAGCAAATTATAGCAGAGAACTTCCCTTATCTGGGGAAGGAAACAGGCATCAAAATCCAGGAGGCACAGAGAACTCCTCACAAAATCAATAAAAATAGGTCAATACCCCGACATCTAATAGTAAAACTTACAAGTCTCAGAGACAAAGAGAAAATCCTGAAAACAGCTCGGGAGAAGAGATATGTAACCCACAAGGGTAGCAACATTAGATTGACAACAGACCTATCCACAGACACCTGGCAGGCCAGAAAGGACTGGCAGGATATATTCAGAGCACTAAACAAGAAAAATATACAGCCAAGAATACTATATCCAGCTAGGCTGTCATTGAAAAGAGAAGGAGAGATAAAAAACTTCCAGGACAAACAAAAACAAAGAATTTGCAAACACGAAACCAGCCCTACAAGAAATCTTGAAAGGGGTCCTCTAAGCAAAGAGAGAGCCTAAAAGCAACATAGAACAGAAAGGAACACAGACAATATACAGTAACAGTCACCTTACAGGCAATACAATGGCACTAAATTCATATCTTTCAAGAGTTACTCTGAATGTAAATGGGCTAAATGCCCCAATCAAAAGACACAGGCTATCAGATTGGATAAAAAAACAAGACCCATCGATATGCTGTCTGCAAGAGACTCATTTTAGAACCAAAGACACCTCCAGATTGAAAGTGAGGGGGTGGAAAACCATTTACTATGCTAATGGACACCAAAAGAAAGCTGGAGTGGCAATCCTTATATCAGACAAATTAGATTTTAAACCAAAGACTGTAATAAGAGATGAGGAAGGACATTATATCCTACTTAAAGGGTCTATCCAACAAGAAGATCTAACAATTGTAAATATCTATGCCCCTAACATGGGAGCAGCCAATTATATAAGGCAATTAATAATAAAAGCAAAGAAACACATCGACAACAATACAATAATAGTGGGGGACTTTAACACCCCCCTCACTGAAACGGACAGATCGTCTAAGCAAAAGATCAACAAGGAAATAAAGACTTTAAATGACACACTGGACCAAATGGACTTCACAGACATATTCAGAACATTCTAACCCAAAGCAATGAAATACACATTTCTTTTCTACTGCCCATGGAACATTCTCCAGAATAGATCACATCCTAGGTCACAAATCAGGTCTCAACCAGTACCAAAAGATTGGGATCATTCTCTGCATATTTTGAGACCACAATGCTTTGAAACTAGAGCTCAATCACAAGAGGAAAGTTGGAAAGAACTCAAATACATGGAAGCTAAAGAACATCCTACTAAAGAATGAATGAGTCAACCAGGAAATTAAAGAAGTATTAAAAAAATTCATGGAAACCAATGAAAATGAAAACACAACTATTCAAAATCTTTGAGATGCAGCAAAGGCAGTCCTAAGAGGAAAGTATGCTATATACTTGTTTCTCAAGAAACAAGAAAGGTCTCAAATACACAACCTAACCCTACACCTAAAGGAGCTAGAGAAAAATCAGCAAATAAAGCTTAAACCCAGCAGGAGAAGAGAAATCATAAAGATCAGAGCAGAAATCAATGAAATAGAAACCAAAAGAACAGTAGAACAGATCAATGAAACTAGGAGCTGGTTCTTTGAAAGAATTAACAAGATTGATAAACCCCTGGCCAGACTTATCAAAAAGAAAAGAGAAAGGACCCAAATCAACAAAATCATGAATGAAACAGGAGAGATCAGAACCAACACCAAATAAATACAAACAATTCTAAGAACATATTATGAGCACCTCTATGCCAGCAAATTAGATAATCTGGAAGAAATGGATGCATTCCTAGAGATGTATCAACTACCAAAACTGAACCAGGAAGAAATAGAAAACCTGAACAGACCTATAACCACTAAGGAAATTGAAGCAGTCATCAAAAATCTCCCAAGAAGCAAAAGCCCAGGGCCAGATGGCTTCCCAGGGGAATTCTACTAAACATTTCAAGAAGAATTAATACTTATTCTTCTGAAACTGTTCCAAAAAGTAGAAATGGAAGGAAAAGTTCCAAACTCGTTTTATGAGGCCACATTACCTTAATCCCAAAACAAGACAAAGACCCCATCAAAAAGGAGAATTACAGACCAATATCCTTGACGAACATGGATGCAGATATTCTCACCAAAATACTAGCCAATAGGATCCAACAGTACATTAAAAGGATTACTGGGGCACCTGAGTGGCTCAGTTGGTTAAGCGGCTGCCTTCAGCTCGGGTCATGATCCCAGGGTCCTGGGATTGAGCCCCGCATCGGGCTCCCTGCTCGGCGGAGAGCCTGCTTCTCCTTCTCCCTCTGTCTGCCACTCTGCCTACTTGTGCTCTCTCTCTATCTCTGTTAAATAAATAAATAAATAAAAATCTTTAAAAAAAAATAAAAGGATTATTCACCACGACCAAGTGGGATTTATCCCTGGGCTGCAAGGTTGGTTCAACATCCGCAAATCAATCAACATAATACAATACATTAACAAAAGAAAGAACAAGAATCATATGATCCTCTCAACAGATGCAGAAAAAGCATTTGACAAAGTACAGCATCCTTTCGTGATCAAAACTCTCAGAGTGTAGGGATAGAGGGTACATACCTCAAATTCATAAAAGCCATCTATGAAAAACCTACAGCAAATATCATTCTCAATGGGGAAAAACTGAGAGCTTTCTGCCTAAGGTCAGGAATGCGGCAGGGATGTCCACTACCACCACTGCTATTCAACATAGTATTAGAAGTCCTAGCCACAGCAATCAGACAACAAAAAGAAATAAAAGGCATCTGAATCGGCAAAGAAGAAGTCAAATGCTCACTGTTTGCAGATGATATGATACTTTATGTGGAAAACCCCAAAGACTCCAGCCTAATACTGCTAGAACTCATACAGGAATTCACTCAAGTGTCAGGATATAAAATCAATGCACATAAATCAGTGGCATTCCTTTAGAGCAACAACAAGACAGAAGAAAGAGAAATTTAGGAGTCAATCCCATTTACAATTGCACCCAAAACCACAAGATACCTAGGAATAAATCTAACCAAAGAGGCAAAAGTTCTGTACTCAGAAAACTATAAAATACTCATGAAAGAAATTGAGGAAGACACAAAGAAACGGAAAAACGTTCCATGCTCATGGATTGGAAGAACAAATATTGTGAAGATGTCAATGCTATCTAGAGCAATCTACACATTCAATGCAATCCCCATCAAAATACCATCCACTTTTTCCAAAGAAATGGAACAAATAATCCTAAAATTTGTATGGAACCAGAAAAGACCCCGAATAGCCAGAGGAATGTTGAAAAAGAAAAGCAAAGCTGGCGGCATCACAATTCCAGACTTCCAGCTCTATTACAAAGCTGTCATCATCAAGACAGTATGGTACTGGCACAAAAACAGACACATAGATCAATGGAACAGAATAGAGAGCCCAGAAATGAACCCTCAACTCTATGGTCAACTAATCTTCGACAAAGCAGGAAAGAATGCCCGATGGAAAAAAGACAGTCTCTTCAACAAATGGTGGTGGCAAAATTGGACAGCCACATGCAGAAGAATGAAACTGGACCATTTCCTTACACCACACAAAAAAATAGACTCCAAATGGTTGAAAGTCCTCAATGTGAGACAGGAGTCCATCAACATCCTAAAGGAGAACACAGGCAGCAACCTCTTCGACCTCAGCCTCAGCAACTTCTTCCTAGAAACATCGCCAAAAGCAAGGGAAGCAAGGGCAAAAATGAACTCTTGGGACTTCATCAAGATAAAAAGCTTTTGCACAGCAAAAGAAACAGTCAACAAAACCAAAAGACAACCGACAGAATGGGAGAAGATATTTGCAAATGACATATCAGATAAAGGGCTAGTATCCAAAATCTATAAAGAACTTATCAAACTCAACACCCAAAGAACAACTGATCCAATCAAGAAATGGGCAGAAGACATAAACAGACATTTTTCCAAAGAAGACATCCAAATGGCCAACAGACACGTAAAAAAGTGCTCATCACCGCTCAGCATCAGGGAAATCCAAATCAAAACCTCAATGAGATACCACCTCACACCAGTCAGAATGGCTAAAATTAACAAGTCAGGAAATGACATATGTTGGCATGGATGCGGAGGAAGGGGAACCCTCCTACATTGTTGGTGGGAATGCAAGCTGGTGCAACCACTCTGGAAAACAGTATGAAGGTTCCTCAAAAAGTTGAAAATAGAGCTACCATACGATCCAGCAATTGCACTACTGGGTATTTACCCCAAAGATACAAATGTAGGGATCTGAAGGGGTATGTGTACCCCGATGTTTATAGCAGCAATGTCCACAATAGCCAAACTGTGGAAAGAGCCAAGATGTCCATCAACAGATGAATGGATAAAGAAGATGTGGTGTATATATATACAATGGAATATTATGTAGCCATCAAAAAGAATGAGATTTTGCCATTTGCTACAATGTGGATGGAATTGGAGGGTGTTATGCTGAGCGAAATAAGTCAATCAGAGAAAGACATGTATCATATGACCTCACTGATATGAGGCTACATTTGTACCTTTGGGGTAAATACCCAGTAGTGCAGTTGATGGATCATATGGTAGCTTTATTTTCAACTTTTTGAAGAACCTCTATACTGTTTTCCAGATGGCTGCACCAGATTGCATTCCTGAATTCTTAATCTCAGGACACAAACTGAGGTTTGCTGGAGTGGTGGGGGGTGGGAGGGATGGGGTGGCTGGGTGATTGGGGAGGGTATGTGCTATGGTGAGCACTGTGAATTGTTCAAGACTGTTGAATCACAGATCTGTACCTCTGAAATAAATAATGCAATACATGTTAAGGAAAAAAAAAAGAAGATAGCGGGAGGGGAAGAATGAAGGGGGGGAAATCAGAGAGGGAGATGAACCATGAGAGACGATGGACTCTGAAAAACAAACTGAGGGTTCTAGAGGGGCGGGGGGTGGGAGGATGGGTTAGCCTGGTGAACGGTATTAAAGAGGGCACGTTCTGCTTGGAGCACTGGGTGTTATGCACAAACAATGAATCATGGAACACTATATCAAAAATAATGATGTAATGTATGGTGATTAACATAACAATAAAAATTTAAAAAAAGAAAAAAATAGACAAATAAAAAAAGACTCTTAACTGTAGAGTACAGACTGGTGGCTGCCAGGAGAGAAATGGATGAGGGATGGGTAAAATAGATAAAGGGGATTAAGAGTACACTTATTGTGATGAGAACTGGGTGATGTATAGAATTGTTGAATCGTTTTATTGTACACCTGAAATTGATATAACTGTATGTTAATTATACTTTTATAAATAAATAAATAAATAGCAAGCCAATCCACAAGCATTTTGGAGGATAATTTTTTTCCTGATTGCAAAATTAATACAGTCTTATTATTGAAAACAGTAAACAGAGAAAAGTATAAAGAAGAAAAAATTTAAATCTCTAGTATAATTAGAGAAAATTAGTATAAAATTATAAAATTAATTACAATTCAGAAATTGTAAGTCAAAAACATATTTTTCCATGTATAAGTTTTTAAAAATTTTCTCATTAAGAGATCGTACATTTATTTGTTGTTTTTAAGGCCTTTGCCATTTTGGGATTTCTGTTAAGATGGGAAAATGATTTTGGTGCCTCTTTGCAATCAATTTATATTGTATTTCAAAATGCCACCAAAAAAACCTTCAATTTTCAGTTCACTTGGAGCCTCCAGATAGAAGTCAGAACAACAATAACCAAATGGTCATCAACTTTTTAAAATTTCCACAACAGATTGAATTCATAACCTATCACTTTACTTTTAACTTTGGTTTGCAACTTTGCTTTGCAAAGTGCTACAAAACACAGAAAAATATTAAATGATCTAAAGAGCATTATACATTTTTAATTAACATATGTAGTAAATAGATAATATGTGATGTATTGAAAAATTACAGAAGAAAGTCTTTTGCCTAAAGGAGAGTCAGTTGGGATTTTTAAAATAAAATTCTAAAAGTAAAATTCAAGAATTTGATCATAATGAAACCCAACCTCCTGATATTTTTATTGATATTCCAAAATTGCTGTAAATATTTGTGAAAATGAATGTTCCTATTTCACCAGTATGAACTGCAAGAAAAAGAATATGATTGAGGAATTTAGCGTGAGCAAATATCTTTGGATAATCAAGTCTCACACTGATTCTGCCACAATCAATGTGAAAAATCTGATCTATAATTAAAATGAGTTGAAATAATGAAACATTCATTAGTAACACAGGGGTAGAGGGGTTGGAGGTGGGCTGAGAAGGCAAAGCATATGATACTAGCTTTCTCAAACTATTTTCCTATTCTTTTCCAGAAATTGAATTGCTTGCCACTGGCATACTCAGACAATACTTGATTGCTCAGGGTAGGGGTGTGAGATGGACTGAAATGTGCCGCCAACTCTACAAATTCCTATGTTGAAACTCTAACTCTCAGGATCTCAGAATGTGACTATATTTGGAGGTAGGACCTTTAAAGAGATAATTTAGTTAAAATGAAGTGGTTAGCATGGGCCCTAATCCAATCTAACTGGTGTCTCTATAAGAATAGGAGATTAGGACACAGAGAAATGCCAGGAATACTAGTGCACAAAGGCCAAGTGAGGACACAGCAAAAATGTGTCTACCTGCAAACCAAGGATAGAGACTTTGGAAGAAATAAGCCTGCCATCACCTTCGCTTCAGTCTTTTAACGTCCAGAGCTTTGAGAAATTAATGTTTTTTGTTGAAGCCACCTAATCTGTGGTATTTTGTTATGGCAGCCTAGCAGACTAATATAGGGAGAAAAAAAATAAACATTCATAATTTAAACCCATAAATTTGATTATCCTCTTGGTATAGAAATGTTCTTTCCAAATGGAGGCAATTTTGCTCCCCCTAGGGGACAAAGGGCAATTTCTGGAGACATTTTGTTTGTCACATTTAAAGGGGGTGGGTTTCTACTGACATATAGTGGATAGAGGCTACAGATGCTGCTAAACATCCTACAATACACAGAATAGTCCCCTTCCTCCATAACAAAGACTTATCCTGCTAGAAGTGTCAACAGTGCTGACGGTGAGAAACCTTTTTATAAATGGTGCAAATTTATGACAGATTTGTGATTTGGGAATGAGGAGTTTAACTATTTTCTTGCTTGTTGAGCCTGCAAAGTAAGTTCTGCAGCAGTTAGTTATCCTGTGCCAGATACTTTGAATAGTTAGCTAGAGGATGCTTTCACTAATCATCTCCATCAGGCCAGTTGGTTCTACCTGTGATGAACATACTAGACTGGGGAACTTTCCACTTCATAGTTAGCAGAATGGAACATTTCTGCTATATCTGTTCTCACAAAACATAGAAGGCAGAATCTAATTCCATATATCTGATGTATTCCCCTTTAGATTGAGGACAAATAGACCCATTCTTTTTGCCCATTACTTAATGGACATAAATTTATTAAACCAATTAATCATGGAAGCAAATTGAAAAATGCTTTAGTTAGTGATGAGGAATATTAAAACTGAGTTAGAATAGGTTTTTTAAGACAGTGATTATGCAGTTGCTTGAAGCTTAATTTCTATCATTTATGTGTTCTGATGTTATTTTCCTTTTCTCTTCCTCCTTCACCTTTATCTGTATCTAGTCACCAAGGAAGAGCAAGAAAGGAAATGATGTTCAAACCCAAAAAGCTGAATTAACACATGAATGCTCTATTCCCTCCCTAGGTGAAGTTGGACCTTTGCATCTGAGACAGGCAGGGAACCAACAGATGGAAATGAGCTTTTTCTCTAATTGAAGCTAGAAGGCAGAGGTAGCCAGCACTGAAATTGCCACGTCTCATCTGCTTCCAATTTACCAAACTGGGTCTTAACTGGAGACATGGCATAATTTGGCCAACCTCCTTCTGAGATTCAGCAGAGCAGAGTATAAGGGCTGAAATTTTGAGGTTTGGGATGACCACTGACTTGATTTAGTAGTGGAAACGGGGTCTATCACAGCTGTTTGCCTCTGGCTCTATTTTCTTTCCCACAGTTATGACACTGGTTTTAAGAAGATGAGGATTAAATGTTATAATTAAGAAAGAAAAATTGTTCTCAACCTGAAGTAGGTAAAAGTATGTGAACTATTATGATTTACTATCTTCCTCTGGGAAATAATTAGAGTTAGTTAATAATTAGTTAGATAGTGTTTAATGAGATTAAGATTTCTTCTAGGGGGTTAGTTACTGATTTGCATAGTAAACTATTAGTCAGAAGTTTTAAAATGTTTAACTAGACATTTTTTTACTATCTCTTTCATTTTCCATACAAATGAGAAATTTTACTTTGTATGCTTAGAATCTATTCTTTTGCAGCAAATTTGAAATAAAACTTTAACACTTGCTTATTATTAATTTTCTTAGAGTTGTTTTATTATATTATCCTACCCTAGCAGAAGGAGACCAACCTCCTATAAATTGGAAAGAAGGGGCCATAAGCTTTAATGACTTAGCAAGCATGAGACAGTATTCCAAAAGAGACTTAGATTTCCACTTTTAGCACTGGTGAGCTAACTGATACTGAACTTGGTCTCTCACCATAAATAACTAGAAAATTCACAGGTGAGGGAAGAAGGGAAATAGTTGTTTTTCAGATATTGGCAAATAGGCAATACAGACTGTGATTCCTGAATAAAGTAAAGAAACAATGTGAAACCAATGATTATCTTGGCTCTGTGATTAGAGATACTTTCTGGAAAATGGTGCAGGAAAAGGTAAACCCAAATACAGCACACAAGTCTCACTGAATTGAAGAGGAAGAAATCAGAGTTAGCAGAAATTAAGGCAATTAGAATTTTGGGGACTGAGTGCATAAGAGAGTAAATTATGCAGAAAGAGAACTCCAGAAGTTGGCAACAGTGGTCTCCTTATATCTGTGGCTGAATACCTAAATGTGTATGTATGATGCAAAACTCCACAAAGCTGGACTAGAAAAAGGGATCTGTAAGGTAAATAATATCCAGAGCTCATTTAAAAACATAAGGAAAAAAAGAACAAATAAAAATAAACAGAGGGGTGCCTGGGTGGCTCAGTTGGTTAAGCGACTGCCTTTGGCTCAGGTCATGATCCTGGAGTCCCTGGATTGAGTCCTGCATCGGGCTCCCTGCTCGGCGGGGAGTCTGCTTTGCCCTCCGACCCTATCCCCTCTCATGTGTTCTCTCTCATTCTCTCTCTCAAATAAACAAATAAAATCTTTAAAAAATAATAATAAATAAAAAAAATAAAATAAACAGAGCCTAAGAGACCTGTAGGACACCAACAAGCATACCAACATGTGCAAAATATGAGTCCTATAAGATGAAGAGAGAAAGAAAGGAACAAAAAGAATATTTAGAGATAGAATGACTGAAAATCCCCAAATTTGATGAGAAACATTCATCTGTACAAGCAAGATGCCCAATGCAGTAAGATAAATTCAAGGAGACTGACATCTAGAAGGATTATAATAAACTATTGTAAGCCAGGAAGAAAGAGAGAATCTTAAAAGCAGCAAGGCAGAAGCAATACATTGCATACAAGGGATCTTCAATAAGATTAATAATTGTCTTCTCATCAGAAATCAAGGACACAGAAATGCAATGGGATACACATTCAAAGTATTGAAAGAAAAGTCTGTCAACCAAGAATTCTATATCCAGCAAAACTCTCCCTCAAATAAAGAAAGAAGAAATTAACACATTCTCAAGTCAATAAAAACATAGTATTCATCACATAGACATGCCCTATAAAAAAATATTAAGGGAAGTTTTTCAAGTTTAGATAAAAAGACACTAGATAGTGATTTGAATCAACACCAGTGAAAAAAGAACACAAGTAAAGGTAAATGTATAGGTAGATATAAAAGACAACATGGTAACTTTTTGATTCTCCTATTTTATTTAAAAAACAACTGGATAAGGCAATAATTATAAAACTGTGTCAATGGGCCTAAAATGTATTATTTGTATGTCAATAATAGAGCAGGAAAGATAAAGAAATGAAAATGTATTTGAGAAAAATTTTTGTATACTATTGAAATTAAGTTAGTATTAGTTCAAACTAAATTTTTATAAGGTGCCCATTGTGATCTTCAGGGTAACTATGAAGCCAAAAATTGGTTTTTTTTTAAACATGGACAAAATTGACAAAACTTCAGCTACATTGACAAAAAAAAAAGAACTCAAACTACTAAAATTAAGGATGAAATATATCCTGAGCATTACTATTGATTTTACAGAAGTTAAAGGGATTACAAAGGAATACTACAAACAATGATAGGCTAACAAATTAAATAGCTTAGATGAATGGCCATATTCAGAGAAAAAAAACACAAACTACCAAAACTGACTCAAGAAGAAAGAGAATATCTAAATAGACTGCAAAACATAAAGATACAGAATTAGTAACTGAAAAATACATAGCTAACTAACATAATGGTGAAAAACTGAATGTTTTTCACCTAATATCAAAAACAAGATTAAATGTCCCCCAAGAACCAATTTTTTTTCCTCCTCTAGTGGCAATATCCTCTTGAGACTGCATGCCTTAAAGCTTTTAATTCACAACTTTCATTTTAATATTAACAGTGTCTCTAATTGAGACACCATGCTAGATGCATTAATCATCTTATTTAATCCTCAATATCAATTTTATTTTACAGATAAGGCAACTAGATTTAGAGACCTATAATTGATTGCAAACTATAAAGTAAAATTAGATGAATTTGGAATCTGATTCTGCCATTTTTTATGTGACCTCGTGGCAAGTGACTTAACTCTTCTGTTCCTCAGTTTCCTCTTTTGTAAAATGGGAATACTGATAGTACCTATCTCCTAGGGTTGTGAGTGGAAGAGTTATTAAAACACTTGGAAATATTGCCTGGAACACACTAAAACTTACTAGAAATTGGCTATTATTATTATCATCATAAGTTACATAAGTATCAAATAGTAAAGGCATGATTTGAAACCATGGGTGGTGGACATGGAGATGCAAGGACCATGTCTCACTTCAAGGAAGGTTGCTTTCCATCTGAAGAGAACACACTAAGCAGAGGACTCTAGCTAACTTCAAACTACAGGGCCTAGCTCTGTTGCAGACAGCTGCCTTACCCAAGGTCACACAATTTCTAGGACATTCCCAGATTCAATGACTTAGTGATACTGGGGTAAAACGGTCTTGCCATTTTGACCACAGGACAGCTCTGGTGGATAATATTTATTGTTGAGTTTCTTGCCTGGTTAAATTTCCACCTCACCTTCATTACAATTCAATTTCATCTTCTTCCCTATCCTCCTTCTGCCTCCGCCATTCATAGGTGTTGATCCTTAATAAATATCCTGCTCCTCAACCTCTGCCTTACTTCTGCTCTTGGGCAGTCCTACCTGTGACACCACACTAACGCAGCATTAAGAAGCCATTCATGGAAGGAAACATAGTACTATGCGATTTGGGGTCATTTTTAAATGAATAATGGGGGAGAACTACTATTTATTGAACTATCATTATATTCTACACTAAGTGCTTATTTCACAATTAAAAAACTACAACAATCTCTATCATCACATTCACAATTGGAAGCACAGAGTTGTTAAGTAGTTTGCCCAAAGTTCCCCAACTAACAACACATAGCCTATCTGCAATATGAACCAAAGTCTATTTGCCTTCAAAGCTCGTGACCATGTCCTATATTATGTTGCATTTGAGGTAGCTCTTAAACTAACACATATTGAAGACATTTTAATGCAGTAAGTTAAATCAATATCATTTGTGTTATTTCAGGTGAGAATATGCTCATAATAGTCCTGATGATTGTTTTGAGAGACTTTTCTGAAGATATTTTTTCCTAATAAAATCTTTCAGTTAAATACTGTAGATTTTCCTGATTGGGGTATAATAATGCAGTGTCAGGTGGGAAAAATTCTTTGGATTTTTTTCCCCCCAGCAGGAATTTTTTTTGGAGGGGGAGGTTACCATTAAAAAAAAAAAAACAAAAACAGAAACTGAAAGAAAGCATTCTTTGATCAATTTTAAGGTTTTGCATTATTCCCAACCCAGAACAAAGACAATTATGTTGGTAAAAAAGGACGTTCACCTGAAGTCTAAAATCACCACTCTTGCCACACTCCAGTGACTTTAGTACTATTCATAATTAACTGAAAGCCTTGTCTAAATACCAATTAGCTAGAGACCCGCCCTTAGAGAACCACTCCCTTCTCCAGTCCTTTCTCTATAACCCATGTAATTACGCCATTTCACACTCCTTGAACCATCCCTACTTCAGACCCTGTAATAGATTTCCATTATTCTTTGGCTAAAAACACTTACTATGTCTCACAAGCCTGAACATAGTCAGGCATAAAAATAAATATTTGTTAAATAAATAATAAATAAATAAATAACCAATCAGATGAGCACGGATCTAGAGCTTTAGGAATATTTTGCAGTTATAAATCTGTGTTATTATTTTTGTGAGTACCAATAACCAACTATGGGACCATTGTAGTTAGGTGTTTTTATGAGCTATGGTGATGTTTTTTGGCTAGAATGAAGCATGGGATTTTATTATGCTTGGAGACAAACAAGGAAGATGGAGAACACCTGGCTGAACTCACTCCTCAAAATTCTGCTGTGTAGGATTAAAAAAAAGTTCCTTTGATATCATAGGATCACATAGCAATGGGAGGCTCAGTGAGTACAATAGACACAGTAATTATAGCTGGCCTCATGTTTCTGTCTTTGACTTGGTAAGGTTTGTTTAGGTGATTTCAGTGATGAGGGAACCTAACTCTGCTTGTCCTCTGCCTCTTCCCCTCATCAAAGTGCTTGCCTAAATCAAAACTTTAAGATTTGCAATTCATCAAGATGACTCCGTGAGTGCATCATAAATTGGGCAGATTAGATTTTGTATATCTTTAGCTCCACAAATCATCATTTATGAGTCTCACTGTTGGGTGCAGAGTGATAAGAGAAATATGGGAAAATGTGGGGACCAGGGTGAGATCATCTCATTTGAATTAAACAAATGAGGCCCTGCTGGAAAGAAACACCCAGTGTCTCTGGACGAATTTATGAAGTCAAAACAAAAAATAATTACAGTGCAGGAATGGCTGGTGCTGGATGAACCTGCTTCATTCCTAATGTTGGCTGGCAGCTCTTCATCCTGATTATTCCATCTGGAGATAATTGTGTGATATCATCCATAAAATTAAATCATAAATCAACCCAACTAGTGAATAGGCCAGCAAGCTGCTGAGAAAGCCACACGTAGGGAGGTGAGACTTCTCATCTTAATGAGAGGTATGGTAGTGAAATTAAGAGAAGAAGACATGTAGAGGGTGACCCTCAGCATGTCCACAGCTTCACTTGCTGACAGCTGCCGCCAAAGTCCATGCCTCAATAGTGTCAGAACAGCCAACATATTGCCTGCATTACTCACTTGCTGCTGATGAAAGAATGTTCTGTTCATGAAAGGAAACATGTATTGCTTTTTAAGGATTTTGGGTTTGAGTTGTCCATGCCCAAAATGAAAGCACTTTATTTATTTTCTTGATGAAATGTTAACAATGATAGAAAGTTTGTAAATGCAATAAGAGTCTTATACAGGAGCATTTGATCCAACATCTCTGAGCTTAGTTTTTGGGGATTTGAAGAGTACACACCATGGTCTTTGTTAGTAAGTAAGCTGTGGTCAATTCACAGGTTATATTTGGAAAGCATTTTTCAGAGGACAAGGTATAGTTTTAAAACAATTAATTCTGATGCATAAAAGAGTAAAATAAGATAAAGACAAATATATTGTTTAAGTGGCTACTTTGATTTCCACAAGTGCATTTGCTATGGCCAGCAAGTGGAAGGAGTCAAAAGTCAAAGGTCATCTCAGACTCCCTAATAGTTTAAGCTGGAGCATATGGCCTAAGGGCATGTATTTCTTTCAGTTGAGTCATTTGAGATGATAAATCCTATTGGCTTTGGAGATTCCATTTGTGACCATAATAAATGCAAAGTCCAGCTGTACATTTAGTTTCTGAATTTTCAAAATGGTAATAGTAACAGATGTTGAGAGTCTGGTGGCTTGTGAGCATCTGTGATAGGAAGGTCACTGTGCCACTCAGCAGAGATGCAAGTAGGAAAACAATAATGAAGATAGATTCTTTCTTGTCTTTTTCTTTTTTTTTCCCCCTCTGAATAATATTAGGACCAACAGAGCAAAAAAAGTCACCAGCTCTGAAAAATGCATATTATTTTGTTTCATTCTCAATTGTGTTGAGTACACATAATGCATATATATTGAATGCTATATATTTGTAAATATAGGCGTCTAGTTGGTTTTAGACAGTTCTAAGGTGTCGGCAAATCAGAATATGAAAAATCTTCATAGGAATAAATACTATTTACCTATCTTTAATTATTTTGTTCTCTTCGTCTCCTTCCCCCCAAGAATGTTTGTTGTCTGCTCTTTATTTTGGCAAAACTCAACCAGAAGCCAGAAAAACCACATATATGAATTTTATGATAATTAACAACACTAGAATTCCATTTTATCAGGTTTATTGTATTGGTCAGGAGTCTTTTTAGTTGCAAACCTCAGAAGCCCAACTCAAACTAGTCTAAAGAGAAGAATTTACTGTCTTATGTAAAGATATCTAGATATATATCTAGAGGTGGACAGGTACAGGCATGTCTCCAAGTATCAAATAATCCTCTCCTCTACCTCCCCTGTTTCTCTCTCTCTCTCTCCTCTCTTCCTACCTATCTCCATTTTCATTTTCAACTATTGGTCCAACTTTTTTCCCTCTAGTTTTATTCTAAGTTAGGCTGCCTTTCCATAAAAACAAAAGCACTAAGTGGCTCCAGGCCTATATATTCCTTAAGATCCATGATTTCCCAGAGGAAAAGAGTATATATTTCTCAGTTACCTCAGCAGACATAGTACAAAGTGGCTGTGGTACGTGTATGGGAAATCATGGAAGATAAGACTAACCAGACTAAATGCCTTGCAATTTGCACATAGCAGGAATCTCTCTGAAATTTTAAAGCTATAAAATGAAATGACTAGATCTTCATTTTAGAAGGATTACCTGGTGGCGATGTGGAGAATGAGTTGGGATTGGAAGAACCTAAATTCTGGAAGAGAAGTGCAGGCAGCAGAAGGTGAGGGATGAGAGTCAGAGGACTGGAAAGGATAAAAAGCAGAGCCAACAGGCCTCAGAAGAATACAGCAGAAACAACTTAGCAACCTACTGAATGTGGACAAATGAAGAAAAAGGAAAATTAAAGACAGCATCGAAGTTTCCAGTATAAAAGATTGAGTGGATTTTATGGCCATTCACTTATCGGTGGAGACATCTCATAACACTGAATTTGAAGGTATTCTTTGTAGGTATTTAAAAATAATTTTTCTTCCCCCTAGGTATAAATACCAACAAATCTGGTACCTCTTGCATTCCACTCATAGCAGAGAAATTGTGGAAGAGATTTTAGGCAACATTCAAGATTGGAACTAGGGTAATGTTTTTATCAATGGAGGCTTTATTCAATCCCTCAGGCTAATTCCATTAAAAGACATCAAATGTTTAAATATTCCTTCTCGGCTTTTAATAACTCAGAGTATTGGTGTTATAAATATTTGATTTTTCTCTAAATATTGTGTACTATGATTTAATTTTTTTAATTGTTAGTTTATTGAAGGCTGCTTTTAACAATTACCTGGAAGAAGACATTTAGGAAATGTCTGATATAGATAGCCCACAGGTCTTGCAGTGTGCAGTGCCTAACAGGGTAGGCAAGGAAGAATATTGGGATCAGGAAAACTTTATTGACAGAAACAGATGGTCAGCCTTAGTTTGCCAATTTGATATTTAAATATTGATTTATAATATTATCTATTTTGATTACTGATTTTTTTTGGTACCTCCTTTATGTATGTATATATGTATGTACATGTTTATTTATTTATTTATTTAGCCCAAGGACCTTACCTTAGTCCCAGTTTTGTTGGTACTAAGTCAACAGGAGTTTGTCACCAAACACAAGCTCAAGGAACTGTATGCAGGAGGGAAACTATGTGCAGAAAGACAGAGCCAAAAGAGTTTATCCAACAGGACATCAGTTTAAAAGCCCAGATTTTGTGGGGGAGACAGATTTACTCCCAGAGGGTTGGAAGAAGCACAGGCCTATTTGAGGATATCGTCATTCAAATAAAGCCAGAGATATGACTATGGGTTCTTTGGTAGGTTTCATGGTCCAAGAATGTGCTCTTAAATTTTCTGAAATACATTGAACAAGAAAAAATAATTTATGAAATGTGGTATTTGATTCTGATCAAAGATCAAGGGCATCAACATCACCTGCTTGCTTGTTAAAATGTAAGTTCTCAGGCCACTTCCCTGTCCTACTGGATAAAATCTGCATTTTAACTATATCCCAGGTGATTTGCATATACATTAAAGTATAAGAAATGGCCTCCACTACTGGGTATTTACCCCAAAGATACAAATGTAGTGATCCGAAGGGGTACATGGACCCCAATATTTATAGCAGCAATGTCCACAATAGCCAAACTATGGAAAGAGCCAAGATGTCCATCAACAGATGAATGGATAAAGAAGATGTGGTATATATATATAAAGGAATATTATGCAGCCATCAAAAAACCTGAAATCTTGACATTTGCAATGATGTGGATGGAACTAGAGGGTATTATGCTCAGCGAAATGAGTCAATCAAAGAAAGACATGTATCATATGATCTCACTGATATGATGAATTCTTAATCTCAGGAAACAAACTGAGGGTTGCTGGAGTGGTGGGGGTGGGAGCGATGGGGTGGCTAGGTGATAGACATTGGGGAGGGTATGTGCTATGGTGAGCGCTGTGAATTGTGCAAGACTGTTGAATCACAGAACTGTACCTCTGAAACAAATAATACATTATATGTTAAAAAAAAATAAGATAATAGGAAGGGAAAAATGAAGGGGGGGGAGTTAGAGGGGGAGACGAACCATGAGAGACTATGGATTCTGAGAAACAAACTGAGGGTTCTAGAGAGGTTGTGGGTGGGAGGATGGGTTAGCCTGGTGATGGGTATTAAAGAGGGCATGTATTGAATGGAGCAGTGGGTGTTATATGCAAACAATGAAACATGAAACACTACATGAAAAACTAATGATGTAATGTATGGTGATTAACATAACATAATAAAATAAAATTTTTAAAAAATGGCCTCCAAAGTGGAGTACAAAATTAAAATAATTTTATTGTTTTTGTCTCATATTTTTACCATTTTAATATTATGTCTATATTTTAAGATGTATTTATTATATTACTACAGTATGGCATATCTGTTATTATTAGGAATATATTGACAAACTTGATTTTTTTTAAGCAACAGAAATGTATGACCAAAAATTTTTTTTTAAATTTTTTATTGTTATGTTAGTCACCATACATTACATCATTAGTTTTTGATGTAGTGTTCCATGATTCATTGTTTGTGCATAACACCCAGTGCTCCATGCAGAACGTGCCCTCTTTAATACCCATCACCAGGCTAACCCATCCTCCCACCCCCCTCCCCTCTAGAACCCTCAGTTTGTTTTTCAGAGTCCATCATCTCTCATGGTTCATCTCCCTCTCTGATTTCCCCCCCTTCATTCTTCCCCTCCTGCTATCTTCTTTTTTTTTTTCTTAACATATATTGCATTATTTGTTTCAGAGGTACAGATCTGTGATTCAACAGTCTTGCACAATTCACAGCGCTCACCATAGCACCTAACCTCCCCAATGTCTATCACCCAGCCACCCCATCTCTCCCGCTCCCCCCACTCCAGCAACCCTCAGTTTGTTTCCTGAGATTAAGAATTCATCATATCAGTGAGGTCATATGATACATGTCTTTCTCCGATTGACTTATTTCGCTCAGCATAACACCCTCCAATTCCATCCACATCCTTGCAAATGGCAAGATCTCATTCCTTTTGATGGCTGCATAATATTCCATTGTATATATATACCACATCTTCTTTATCCAGTCATCTGTCGATGGACATCTTGGCTCTTTCCATAGTTTGGCAATTGTGGACATTGCTGCTATAAACATCGGGGTGCATGTACCCCTTCGGGTCCCCACATTTGTATCTTTGGGGTAAATACCCAGTAGTGCAATTGCTGGATCATATGGTAGCTCTATTTTCAACTTTTTGAGGAAACTCCATACTGTTTTCCAGAGTGGTTGCACCACCTTGCATTCCCACCAACAGTGTACGGGGGTTCCCCTTTCTCCACATCCCACCAACATCTGTCATTTCCTCACTTGTTAATTTTAGCCATTCTGACTGGTGTGAGGTGGTATCTCATTGTGGTTTTGATTTGGATTTCCCTGATGCCAAGCGATGATGAGCACTTTTTCACGTGTCTGTTGGCCATTTGGATGTCTTCTTTGGAAAAATGTCTGTTCATGTCTTCTGCCCATTTCTTGATTGGATCAGTTGTTCTTTGGGTGTTGAGTTTGATAAGTTCTTTATAGAGTTTCGATACTAGCCCTTTATCTGATATGTCATTTGCAAATATCTTCTCCCATTCTGTTGGTCGTCTTTTGGTTTTGTTGACTGTTTCTTTTGCTGTGCAAAAGCTTTTTATCTTGATGAAGTCCCAAGAGTTCATTTTTGCCCTTGCTTCCCTTGCCTTTGATGATGTTTCTAGGAAGAAGTTGCTGAGGCTGAGGTCGAAGAGGTTGCTGCCTGTGTTCTCCTTTAGGATTTTGATGGACTCCTGTCTCACATTGAGGACTTTCAACCATTTGGAGTCTATTTTTTTGTGTGGTGTAAGGAAATGGTCCAGTTTCATTCTTCTGCATGTGGCTGTCCAATTTTGCCACCACCATTTGTTGAAGAGACTGTCTTTTTTCCATCGGGCATTCTTTCCTGCTTTGTCGAAGATTAGTTGACCATAGAGTTGAGGGTTCATTTCTGGGCTCTCTATTCTATTCCATTGATCTATGTGTCTGTTTTTGTGCCAGTACCATACTGTCTTGATGATGACAGCTTTGTAATAGAGCTGGAAGTCTGGAATTGTGATGCCGCCAGCTTTGCTTTTCTTTTTCAACATTCCTCTGGCTATTCGGGGTCTTTTCTGGTTCCATACAAATTTTAGGATTATTTGTTCCATTTCTTTGGAAAAAGTGGATGGTATTTTGATGGGGATTGCATTGAATGTGTAGATTGCTCTAGGTAGCATTGACATCTTCACAATATTTGTTCTTCCAATCCATGAGCATGGAACATTTTTCCGTTTCTTTGTGTATTCCTCAATTTCTTTCATGAGTATTTTATAGTTTTCTGAGTACAGATATTTTGCCTCTTTGATTAGATTTATTCCTAGGTATCTTGTGGTTTTGGGTGCAATTGTAAATGGGGTCGACTCCTTAATTTCTCTTTCTTCTGTCTTGTTGTTGGTAAATAGGAATGCCACTGATTTATGTGCATTGATTTTATATCCTGACACTTGACTGAATTCCTGTATGAGTTCTAGCAGTATTGGGCTGGAGTCTTTTGGGTTTTCCACATAAAGTATCATATCATCTGCAAACAGTGAGCATTTGACTTCTTCTTTGCCGATTCGGATGCCTTTTTTTTCTTTTTGTTGTCTGATTGCTGTGGCTAGGACTTCTAATATTATATTGAATAGCAGTGGTGATAGTGGACATCCCTGCCGCATTCTTGACCTTAGGGGGAAAGCTCTCAGTTTTTCCCCATTGAGAATGATATTTGCTGTAGGTTTTTCATAGATGGCTTTTATGATATTGAGGTATGTACCCTCTATCCCTATACTCTGAAGAGTTTTGATCAAGAAAGGATGCTGTACTTTGTCAAATGCTTTTTCTGCATCTGTTGAGAGGATCATATGATTCCTGTTCTTTCTTTTGTTAATGTATTGTATCACGTTGATTGATTTGTGGATGTTGAACCAACCTTGCAGCCCAGGGATAAATCCCACTTGGTCGTGGTGAATAATCCTTTTAATGTACTGTTGGATCCTATTGGCTAGTATTTTGGTGAAAAGTTTTGCAACCATGTTCATCAAGGATATTGGTCTGTAATTCTCCTTTTTGATGGGGTCTTTGTCTGGTTTTAGGATCAAGGTAATGATGGCCTCATAAAACGAGTTTGGAAGTTTTCCTTCCATTTCTATTTTTTGGAACATTTTCAGAAGAACAAGTATTAATTCTTCTTTAAATGTTTGGTAGAATTCCCCTGGGAAGCCATCTGGCCCTGGGCTTTTGCTTCTTGGGAGATTTTTGATGACTGCTTCAATTTTCTTAGTGGTTGTAGGTCTGCTCAGGTTTTCTATTTCTTCCTCGTTCAGTTTTGGTAGTTGATACATCTCTAGGAATGCATCCATTTCTTCCAGATTATCTAATTTGCTGGCATAGAGGTGCTCATAATATGTTCTTAGAATTGTTTGTATTTCTTTGGTGTTGGTTCTGATCTCTCCTGTTTCATTCATGATTTTGTTGATTTGGGTCATTTCTCTTTTCTTTTTGATAAGTCTGGCCAGGGGTTTATCAATCTTGTTAATTCTTTCAAAGAACCAGCTCCTAGTTACATTGATCTGTTCTACTGTTCTTTTGGTTTCTATTTCATTGATTTCTGCTCTGATCTTTATTATTTCTCTTCTCCTGTTGGGTTTAGGCTTTATTTGCTGATTTTTCTCTAGCTCCTTTAGGTGTAGGGTTAGGTTGTGTATTTGAGACCTTTCTTGTTTCTTTAGAAAGGCTTGTATTGCTATATACTTTCTTCTTAGGACTGCCTTTGCTGCATCCCAAAGATTTTGAACAGTTGTGTTTTCATTTTCATTGGTTTCCATGAATTTTTTTTAATTGTTCTTTAATTTCCTGGTTGACCCATTCATTCTTTAGTAGGATGCTCTTTAGCCTCCATGTATTTGAGTTCTTTCCAACTTTCCTCTTGTGATTGAGTTCTAGTTTCAAAGCATTGTAGTCTGAAAATAGGCAGGGAATGATCCCAATCTTTTGGTACCAGTTGAGAACTGATTTGTGACCTAGGATGTGATCTATTCTGGAGAATGTTCCATGGGCACTAGAGAAGAATGTGTATTCTGTTGCTTTGGGATGGAATGTTCTGAATATGTCTGTGAAGTCCATTTGGTCCCACGTGTATGACCAAAAATTTTTGAAGTCCACTGCTTAGCAACTCTGACATGCAAGTCCTTGAAGAGGGAAATAAAAGAGGAAAGAACAAAGTTTAGAGTATTCTAATCTTCTGGAGTGACTTCAGGGTTAGTCTGTTATCCCGAGGTCATGATGACTAATTACTGCATCTCTGAATTAATTAAAATATTCATAGAGCCATCCAGGAAACTTCTTTACCTAAGTCCTCCCCAGCTGGTTTATTATTTTTCTTTAATACTGATCCTAGAACACAAAAGCAAGTTGGATTTACAAATCAATGCTTGGAAAAGTTTCAAGTGATAGAGAACAAAGCAAATTCAGAATTTTGCATAATCCTTTCTTAGACTGATAAATGGAATCTTGGTTATTCACTTTAAATTGCTTTTATTGTGCTTTTTTTTTTTTCCTGGATAAACAATGAAAGCAAAATGCCATGGTCATTAATGACCTGATAGATGTTCCATCTTCTTGGAACAGTGAAATTCATGCTAAAGTATATCTCATTTCTGAGATGCATTCTCCTCTGTAACAAGTAATGCTCTGACAATCACCTAAGCCTATTTTTTCTTGCCTCCTCTATCTCCTATTCTCCCTTTCTTTCTCTTTTCTGTCCAATTGCCATGCATTTCAGGTTATAGGTGACTCACATTACTAGAAGAAATAAAAAAAAATCAGTCACTGGCTCTTGGAAAGATATTAATAATAACATTTAACTTGAGAACTACTGAGGATTACATCAATAGACATTTTCAAGTAATATTTAAATTTATTTCTTTCATATACCTGTATGTGGCTTTAGGGAAAAATTCAAATGCCAAGTCATAGGCCAAATGATTTTCTTTTCAGCCTTTGTACTCAAGCTGCTCAAGAATGCATGTTTATAGTGCAAAGAAACCACATTTAGAAGATTGCCTCTGTTTTTCCTTCCAATTTACCATATTGTGCTTTACTCTTGCAGGAATCCATCTGGGTCTGCACATGAATCTTGTTTATGAATGCTTCCCTTTGGCTTCTCAATCACTGTTAGTAAGTCCTTTGGCAGGCATCCAGAGTTGCCCTGACTCATATTAAATTCCAGTTTTTAGTGAATTATATTTCAGTGATTGTTGTTAGCACTCAAATGCTACAATTACAGAACTTTCTCCAAGAAAAAGAAAAATGAGGAAAAAATAGTAATTGGCTTTTGAAAGTTAAAATATGGGAAGCAGAGTGAACATAGGATTTGGTTGTCAAAATTGGTTGCTCAATAACCTGGGACAAATTGCTCAATCTCTTTCAATCTCATCAGCAAATTGGGAACACATTTACTTACTTTATAGGGCTGTGGTGATTCTGAAATTAGATAAATATAAAAAATGCTTCATACATGCAAAGAACATAGAAACTGCCCACATGGTAACTGTTGGTACTCAAATGAACACATTGTTTCTGAGCCAGGTATGTGAAGTCTTTCTGAATATAGCCTGACTGAACAGATCAGCAATACCTAAGAAAAAGGTTATATTAGGTAAAGGATGGTCATCAGGTATGGAAGTATAGAAGAATGAGAGTATCAGAAAAAAGTGCTCAGTGAATTTTCTGGCATGGTGGAAAAGAAAAGGAGCCTTAGCCAAATTCAGGTATTTCAGATTCTCCCAAATGAGTTGATGCATTAAAGTATCATAAACTGATGCTAATTAGCAGTTCAAAATTTGAGACATTTAACTCAATAGTTTTTAGCCTTGCCCACTCATTATGATCACCTAGGAAGTTTTAAAAAAAAAAGTTTATTCCTCTCTCTCCCCCCCACCCCCCCACCTCTGAAATTTTGAGCTGGTTGCTCTGGGTTAGGCCTAGGCATCGGTATTTTATAAAGTATTCCAGGGCAGCCAGGGGTGAGAGCCACTAATCTAATCTCTCTTGTTCTAATGTGAAGCTCACCAATCACCTCTTTGATTCCTGTGTAAGGCTTTGTCCACATCAACAGAGTGGGACGACCAAAGAATTTTAAGTATTTCCAAGCCTGTGGCTGATATTTCCCATGATGAATCACTAATGTGATGTTTGATTATGATTTGGTTTCCTGTGAAGTTTGACAACAAGAATAATATGTGCCAATCATGTCAGAATAAATGTTACTGGTCCCCAAGATAGTTATAAATCTTATAGTAAGTTTATAAATCAACATTTCATGGGTCATATTTTCCTATCTCTTATTTCACATGAGTCAATTCCTTGAGGTTTTATCACTTCCAATAATAAAGACTCTTTTCCCCTTTGTTCTTTCCAGGCCCTTTCCTTTTTGTACCTTCTTGAATAGTTTAGTCCGAAAGCCACTAAAAGCAAACAAGCAAGATTGGCATCTTTGTGTGGGTGGAGCCACAGTTGCCCAGAGCGGAATGTCAGAGCCCAACCATGGTAAGAAGAACATTCACATAGGGTGTGGAGTGAGAGATGGCCCAGTGGAGATGTAGCTTAACAGAGCGATGAGGAAATCCACATGGGCAGGAGGGTAGTGATGGTCGCGTTGGAGTAAGATGGTAACATAGGAGTCACATTATATGGACCAGTTATGATCCTCCTTCCCAAAAACCTGAGGGATGCTTCAATGGTGCTTGAAGAACTTAACAACTTTGGGCTTGTGGATAGAAGAAAATGCTAAAATTGTGTCAATATGAGCTATGTTTTTAGCTCTAAAAATAGCTGCTCTGCCAATGTTTTCCTTATAGCTCTATCTCAGTCCATGAAGTGAGCATATTTACTCATCCAGTTTGTTTTTATTAAGCACTATGTCATAGCCACTGTGTTAGACTCCAGCTTTGCAGAATAAAATGACTCAATTTCTCTTATTTCAGTTTTCCCAGAAGCAGTCCATTGACAAAGACTTGGATGCAAGCAATAATTGGCAGGTGACCCCAGGAAGCACAAGTGGAGGAATAGGGAAAGTGAGATAAGAACACTGGAAAAGCCAGCCATGTGTGTACTTATGAATGGGTCACTGCTATGGGAAGCTGAGAGTCAGCCTACTAGGGACACTTGAAAGAATCATGGAGAACACACCTCAGAATTGTCCCAGTGAGGGACAAGGACATTGGGTGTGGCATATTCTTCTTCCAAATATACCCACAACAAGACCTTCCCATTCTGTATGCTTTTTTTGTAATGTGACCTTGAGGCTTTTTCATTTAAGAGCTTGGGTTTATGTTTCCTCCCCTCAAATGTGGGTGAACCTGCGACTTTGGTGGAAGTGGTGCTATACGACTTCAGAGGCTGGGACATAAAGAGCAATGCAGCTTCTTCCTATTTCCCTTAGGACGTTTGTGCTTAGAACTCAGCATCCATGTTGTGAGGAAGCCCAAACTAGCCCTCACAGAGAAACTACATGGGGCGACACATGCCAGCCAGAGCCAGCTGAGGACAAAGCCACAGCCAGTACTAACTGCCAGAAAAGTGAGTGTGCAAGCCTTCTGATGATTCTCACCTCAGTCATTATCACTTGAGCTTTTGCATCTTCCCAAATGGGGCCCAAAAGTCATGAAGCAGAGACAAGATACCCTTACTCTGTTTCTTCCAAATCCCCAACTCCCAGAATTGGTGAGCCCCCAGTTAAGATCCACATTGTTTTATGGCTCTAAAGTTTGGGGTGGTTGTTATGCAGAAGTAGATAACCAGACACAGGGGCATTTATCCATCAATATCCAGCCTCTGCTGGTTGTGAAGCATTAAGTCCTCAGAATATTGAATCTGCCCCGTGTGGCTGAGCAAATGCCTTCAACCTTGGAGAAAACCCTCAGACAGAAAAGCACATTTAGGCATTCCAAATGGGAAGCAGTCAGGGCGTACCACCCTGTCCCCTGCAGATACAGGTGGGTGCTGAGGTGGACTGAGGGCACAGGGGCAGAGCAATACCACATTGACCTCAGCTTTGGTCAGATTGCACATGTGACCAGGTGAATGATAAATATGTAAACTGACAAGATGAAATGTGCTAAATCCAATGGCAGAGTTGGCATAGGGCACCCTGGCAGCTCAAAAAAAGCCTCCTACCCCTGACCTCAAGGTAGGAGAAGGTTTCCCAGAGGAGCAATTGAAGGGAGTGCTTTATGTTGTGGGAAGGAGAAATTGGTGACCTCTCCAATATGCCAAACTCCTTTGGAGAAAAACATTTACAAAGACATCTGTTTTTAGGATAGGATTATATGGGCCTAAAAATGAAATCTTGGTAGGTTACAATTAAACATACTATCACTCCTGGCTTCCTTTTCTAAGAGAACAATGTGTCAGCCTGTGCAAAATTGATTTTATGACTTGGCTTATCTTTAAGATGGAGAGGGATTCTGATGGTGTTTTGGTGAGTAGTGAGTGAAGAGTATATGCTTTTTCAAATTGAAATTCTGTAAATACCTGCTTAATTCAAAAAGGTATCATTTTCCAAAAATTGAAGACAGAGAAGGGGAAATAGAAAAATGTCATTTTCCTCTGGCTCTCCTCCTGAATATGAGGGCTTTGTTAAACACTTCTTTCTTTAGCTAAAATTCTGACCCTTTATAATACCTAATTTTTCTGGAAATTTCCATAATATTTAACAAACTCTTCTGTTTGCATAACTTTGTGTGAATAAATTTCTAGTGTTTTTGATTTCTTGACTTTAAGTGAACTTCTCATTAAAATATAACATACCGGAAAGTACACAAATCATTTTAGCTCAATAACTTCTTATAAATTGTACACACTCATGTAACCAATTCTCTGATCAATAAACAGAATGTAACCAGCATTCCAGAAATTCTGAGGCTCGCTTCTAGGCATTATCTTCCCAAGCGCAACTACTTTCCTGATTTCTAACCATAGATCAGCATCCCCTCTTTTAAGCACTGACAGATGAACTCATGCCATGGATATTTGTTTGGGTCTTCCTTTGCTCAACTGTAATTTACTGAGATTTATACATCTTGTATGTAGTTGTTTATTTTGATTGATTTTGACTGACATTTATTAAAGTGTTTTTCACTGGAAAAAAACAAGAGGTTCACAGTTATCATCTCACTTCCTGACATTTTGCTTCCAACTGAGGAAAGCCTTTATTAGGAAGAAAAAGAAAAAGAAAAAAAGAAAAAAACAAACTTTCTGAAAATCATTGCATTACAGTTAGTGTTTCCTCCGGAAGTCTGGCAAGGATGTAGGAAAGGGAGTGTATTAGTCATTCAGAGGATTTTGTCCTCAGATGTCCTAATTTTGTAGCTGAACAATTCCCATTGTAAGGAAGGATTAATCTTGTTGTGCAGTCTCTGTGTATGACTCTATATTAGAAATATAAAAGCTGAAGTTTAACTTCAAAGTGCTACCAATGATAATTATTGGCTTGCATTATCATAGTTTGGGTTCATCATCTCTATTAGGGCTTGGAATTTGGAGCCAAGGATGACGACAGAAGCTCCTTCCTAGAATGAAACATGTCAGTTGCCTTTAAAAAATGATGCAGAAAAGATAACCTTAATTTAGTGATTTTTACTAATAAATTCTACCCTACTGTGGTAAAACTGCAGAATCTTCATCATCCTTGCTCATAAAGTAGCAACATGCTGGGTTGAACCTGCTTTTACAGGAGAAATAAACAATTTTAAAATGTGCAGACACTTGAAATTGCAAAAGCAATCCCTCTAAGGAAGTGGACTTCCTCGGGGGAAGTGAGCAACCATCTGCCAAAGAGGTGTAAGCAAGACCTTAGTTTACTCACAAATCTGGTAAGGGCACAAACCTAGGAGCTCTGGCCATGTTTCATTGGCTCCCTGTATTCCTAAAATTTTCACAAGGAAATCCCAGCTGTTACTTCTATATGTATCTAAAGTATAATTGTATGTTCTGAAAACTAGAATTGCTCCTTTTTTATATTGGTCAAATTGCCCCTGTTATACGGTATTTAATTTCTGGTGTCTTATTGTAAGATAGTTATTAACAAAATTAAGTAGCTTTATGAGTTATCAACCATGGTAGTGAGAGATCTTGAGATGCCCAATAGTAGTCACTAACATTTATTACAACATACCAGACATTCTCCGGGGGTGATGGCATTTAAATCTCCCAATAACCCCTAAGGTGGTTACTATTATTATGCTTACACTTTCCCACGCAAGAAATTGAGGCTTAGAGAAATTAATTCCCCCAAAGCTATAGCTGAAAAGCGGAGTTTATCAGCTGGCGAGTTAGCTCCGTTGGTTAGAGCATGGTGCTAATAACACCAAGATAGTAGGTTTGATCCCTATTATGGACCAGAAACTTGGGTATTAAAAACAAAAAACAAAAAACAAAAAAAAACCCCCCAACTTTGCACTGGAAGAGCTGACTTTGAATCTTCAGTGGTCTGATTCCAGATCCAGTGCTCATAAACACCAAGCCATATGCCCTCATGCACATAGTGGTGAAGGACCCTGACTATAAAATGGGTGCCTGTCCCATAGCCTTCTTGAGCTATTTAAATGAGATGACCCATGTAAAGTGCTGACCAGAGATCTTGACCATAATAAGGTCATCAATAAATGTTGCCTGCTGCTATTATTAACAGAATAATGTTAAGAGAATGATTAACCTGGATTAGTGGGGACTAATAGTGGGGACACAGCAGTAGTCTTGGAAATAACATTTTTGTAGGTGGCTATGTGTAAGATGGCAGTCAGCATGGTATGGTGGGAAGGGCATTGCTTTAGAACCAGGGCACTGCTGTTTCTTTTTATAGCTGGCTTTTGGCAAATTACTCAACCACCTTGAATCCCTTTCTGTGTTTCTACGATGGAGACAATAATTGCTGCCTTTCAGAATTTGTATGAAGCACATATAAAAAGAGCCCTACAAATGTCTGGCACATAATGGAAACCTTGCAGAGGTTAATTTCCTTCTCAACAACAACTTCCAGGACTCTGGACTGGAGGATGGAATTGTGATCAACCTGAGGAAGTTTAGATTTGGTCCCAAAACCATTATCTGAATGAGTTTCCACAAGAGAAAGTTCTGGCTCATGGTGGAAGTTGACTAAGTATTTCAGATGAGGGATAGGCAGGGTGAACTATTTGACCCCTAAATCTTTAACTAGCATAGAACCAAGAAAATATTTACAGTCTTTCAGAAAATTCCCTTGAAAACACTCAAGCCACAAGCAGTTTTTAGTAAATCACAGGATCCATCGACCTTGTTTACAGCAAACAACAGTTACAAGATGCATCCCAGAATCATATGTCCTGTTCATGGTGTACTTCTGACCATCTTCTTGGCTGAGTTTTGTTTCCTTTCTAATTTGAAGGGCTGGTAGTTTTAGTTTTCTTCGTGACAACATCTAGGATGATATTTTATCTTATTTTATTTTATTTTATTTTATTTATTTAATTTAATTTTATTTTATTTTTGAGAGCTTGTGTGCACATGCCAGGGGTGGGGGAGGGGAAGAGGGTGAGGCAGAGAGAAAGAATCTTAAGCAGGCTCCACACCCAGCATGGAGCCCAAGGAGGGACTCAATTGCGCAACCCTGAGATCATGACCTGAGCTGAAATCAAGAGTTGGTCACTTAACCAACTGAGGCACCCAGGATGATGCTTTATTAAAATTTGTATGGAATCAGAAAAGACCCTGAATTGCCAAGGAAATGTTGAAAAAGAAAAACAAAGCTGGGGGCATCACGTTGCCCAATTTCAAGCTATATTACAAAGCAGTGACCACCAAGACAGCATGGTACTGGCACAAAAACAGACATATAGACCAATGGAACAGAAGAGAGAGCCCAGAAATGGACCCTCAACTCTGTGGTCAAATAATCTTTGATAAAGCAGGGAAAAATATGCAATGGAAAAAAGACAGTCTCTTCAATAAATGGTGTTGGGAAAATTGGACAGCTATATACAGAAGAATGAAACTCGACCATTCTCTAACACCATACACAAAGATAAACTCAAAGTGGTTGAAGGACCTCAATGTGAGACAGGAATCCATCAAAATCCTAGAGGAGAACATAGGCAGTAATCTCTTTGACATCAGCCACAGCAACTTCTTTCAAGATACATCTCCAAAGGCTAGTGAAACAAAAGCAAAAATGAACTTTTGGGACTTCATCAAGATAAAAAGCTTCTGCACAGCAAAGGAAACAATCAACAAAACAAAGATGCAACCCACAGAATGGGAGAAGATACTTGCAAATGAAACTACAGATAAAGGGCTGATATCCAAGATCTACAAAGAACTTCTCAAACTCAACACCCAAAAAACAAATAATCAAGTCAAAAAATGGGCAGAAGACATGAACAGACACTTCACTGAAGAAGACATACAAATGACTAACAGACACATGAAAAAATGTTAATTAGCCATCAGGGAAATTCAAATCAAAACCACATTGAGATACCACCTTACACCAGTTAGAATGGCAAAAATTAACAAGACAAGAAACAACAAATGTTGGAGAGGTTGTGGAGAAAGGCAAATCCTCTTACACTGTTGGTGGGAATGCAAGTTGGTACAGCCACTTTGGAAAACAGTGTGGAGGTGCCTCAAAAAATTAAAAATAGAGCTACCCTATGACCCAGCAATTACACTACTGGGTATTTACCCCAAAGACACAGATGTAGTGAAAAGAAAGGCCATATGCACCCCAATGTTCATAGCAGCAATGTCCACAATAGCCAAACTGTGGAAAGAGCCGAAATGCCCTTCAACAGATGAGTGGATAAAGAAGATGTGGTCCATATATACAATGGAATATTACTCAGCCATCAGAAAGGATGAATGCCCAACTTTTACATCAACATGGATGGGGCTGGAGGAGATTATGCTAAGTGAAATAAGTCAAGCAGAGAAAGTCAATTATCACATGGTTTCACTTATTTGTGGAACATAAGGAATAGCATGGAGGACATTAGGAGAAGGAAGGGAAAAATGAAGGGGGGGATATTGGAGGGGGAGACGAACCATGAGAGACTATGGACTCTGAGAAACAATCGGAGGGTTTTAGAGGGGAGGGGGGTGGGGGGATGGGTGAGTCTGGTGATGGGTATTAAGGAGGACATGTACTGCTTGGAGCACTGGGTGTTATACAAAAACATTGAATTGTGGATCATTACATCAAAAACTAATGATGTATTGTATGGTGACTAACATAACATTATAAAATAAAATAAAAAATAATAATTTTAAGACATTCTACAATTTTCATTTCTCCTTTTCAAACCAGGAGCTGGGACTTTTTCATTTCCTTTCCTTAGAATTTGCTGAGCAAAAGGTAATGAAATGTGAAGGAGGAAGGGAAATAGTGAAATGGCTTTGAAGGTAGTAAAGGAAAGAAGAAAGATTTCTTCCAGTCTGGGAAGGGGTTAGAAGGCATTGATCCTGTAAGCAGAGAAGACATACCACCCCCTCTGCTGGGAGCAGCCCTGGGGAGACAGTGAGGCCTCAGAGGGGGCTGCCTGACGGACTTAGAGAACCTGAAGAAGTGAGGGCTCTGAAATCACCCAATATCACCATGAATAGAAGAAGCAGTCAGCAGCCCTGGAGGAACTGACCGAGTAAGCTTTGCCAATGTGCATCTCACTGTGAATCAGCAAGAACCAGTGAGCCAGGACAGTGACAAGCAGGTCCCTTCGGCACTGCATTAAGACTCTGGGAATTCCTGAATTCTGATGGAAAGCAGCATTCCTAAGGGCTGAGAGTCAGTTTTCCATCAGCTTGGTGAGATGAAGGCTGAAGACTGATTTAGGTTGATCGCTAAGAAATTATGATGATGGCTACCATGTCTAATTTTGTAGCTACAAACGTTGCCATGTTAAGCCAGTCAAAAGTGAAGGCAAAGAGACCCTGAGAGATACTAAGCGATTGATCCAGCCAAGGCACCACCAACAGAGGGGTCCAGGTGCGTGAAATCTGTAATTCTAGATTCCCTAGTTCATGATTGTTCCCTCTCTAGGTCTGAAAAACACTGTCTCAATGCGATATCCATTATTTCAAGCAATGTTTTATTCCTGCTCATGATATTTATGGAAATGTGGTGGAAGATGGAAATGCAGTGGAGCTCCCTGGTGCCTTTGAGAGCCTGGCTCACCCCCCACCTCCCATCCACCCCTGCTCCAGTGCACAGCCTCCACATGGCTTCTGCCTGGCTCTGAGATCAGGGGGCTTAGAGAAAGCGATTCATGATTGAAAAGGACTTTAGAATCCTGAGATGAAAGCGCTTCGTGAGCCTGAAGTGCGGCTCCTTGAAGGATTACCTCTGTTTATGCTTTGGCTGCCACTTGGTCGTGTTTAAGGGAAAGGCTGATTTCAGAAATTGATCCCTTTACCCTTTGAGTGAGCCAAAGTGGGCAGAATTGAAAAGGGATTTGAGGCTGCTGCTGGCAGCTTTGTTGCAGAGGCCTGTTATCACCCTGCATGGGGACAGTCTCCCAGGCTTGGCTGGCTTTGAGCAGCTAATGAAGGCTCCTACAGTGTCACCTTAATCCCTTTCCTGCTACAGCTTGCACCCTTGAAGGTGGGCCTGAGAAGGGAGGTTGTCAGGCTGCACACTGTCATCCCCCTCAGCCCTGCCTCTGGTCTGGAGGCTTTCAAACATGTGACAGTGAGGCAGTGGGTGCTCAAACCATGGGGCTCTGACAGGACAGCAACCAGCTTGGAGTGGTAGGAGAGAGGCAATGGAGAAGGAGAGGCAATGGGGAGGAAAAATGGACTCCAGGAAGGTGCTCGTGATCTCTGGTCACTGCAGGATGACAGGCTTGTCTGTAGTCTTCAAAAGCTGCGATGTCCCTAAGGCTCCCCTACCTTGTTATCCTGCTTTATTGACACCCCTCACCTCACACTGACTTGCTTGTCTTTGACAGTCTTGCTTTTCTCGTAAGTGTTCTTTCTTTCTAAGATTTTATTTATTTATTTGATAGAGAGATAGCGAAAGCAGGAACACAAGCAGGGGGAGTGGGAGAGGGAGAAGCGGGCTTCCTGCCGAGCAGGGAGCCTGATGCGGGGCTCGATTCCAGGACCCTGGGATCATGACCTGAGCCGAAGGCAGACGCTTAACGACTGAGCCACCCAGGCGCCCCGGGTGTTCTTTCTTCTTTGTAATGTCTCGATAGAAGTAGAGTTTGTTGGAGCTTGAAAGGACTTGAACAATCATCTGCTCAAATTGCTCACTTTGTAGAAGGGGAAGTCAAGGAGTGAGTGACTACCCAGCCTGATGACAGAGCCACGAACAAGGATTTAGATGTTCAAGTCCTGTCTAGGGTTCTTTATAAACCGCCCCACTCCTTCTTTCTTTTCCATTCTTTCTCCTCTCCACTCTCTCCCCCATACAATGACATCAGAGAGTGGGAAATTGGCGTTCTCGTCCCGGTTGTCTCCAAACCACCACATGACTTGCTGGACATCACCCAGTCTCAGACCTTCAGTTTCCCCACCTGCAAAATGAAGGATCAAAGAGTCTCAGGGACAGTGCAATTCCGTGTCACCAAATGCCACTCATTTTCCCTCTGGGCATATGGGAAGACTATATTTTCCAGCTTCTGCTCTATTGCTTTAGACCAGATGACTGAGTTTGGGCCAGTGCAAGGGTTGGCAGTGACGCAGCTTACCCAAGCCTTGGTTGGAATCCATCCTCTTCACTCTTCTTCCCCTTTGTGGTGAACTTGGAGGCCACATATGGAAGTCGATAGTATAACAAGATGGAGAATAACAATGTGAAGCATTTTGCTCTCCCCCACCACATGGCCGGCCCTTCTCCACATCTAGGATGTTGGAACATGACATGAAAGCACTCAACCTTGATTAAATTACTGAGAATTAGGGATTGTTAGTTAGAGTACTTAGTGTACTCTGACTGACAAAATCTTCTAGATCCCTTACAGCCATAATGTGCTAAGATTTTACTTATTGTTGTTAGTTTATCTTCTCGTTCATTTAACATTTATTAAGCATCTACAATGTACCAGAAACTGTGGTCAAGACACAGTGCCTCAGCTCTGTCTGAAGACTTATTACCCCAAATCTGATTTAAACATGATTGGGGGAAATTCAATGTATGAAGCAAAACCTGCCTGTGATTTCTCAATCTTTCTTCCTACCACCATAGTAAAGAGGACACTAGGAGGAATGGCTTTCAGTTGCCATTATGCAGCACCATTTAAGAAAGTCTCAAAGCCGGGTGCCTGGGTGGCTCAGTTGTTAAGCGTCTGCCTTCAGCTCAGGTCATGATCCCAGGGTCCTGGGATCGAGTCCCACTTCAGGCTCCTTGCTTGGCAGGAAGCCTGCTTCTCCCTCTCCCACTCCCCCTGCTTGTGTTCCTGCTCTCGCTATCTCTCTGTCAAATAAACAAATAAAATCTTAAAAAAAAAAAGTCTCAAAGCCATTATTAAGTACCAGTGGGCAAAGTTACAAAGGAATGAGAGGTAGAGGTGTTTCAAATTACAGGGCTGGTGGGGCCTAGCTGAAATGATTCAACACAATCCACTCCAGGGGACCAGACTATGTGACCCCATTTAGAAATACCTGTATTGGGCCCTTTGAGTTCTTTGAAAACATCTTTAAATCAGGTCCACGGACAAGTACTATCTATCCTCATTAGAACTGTCAGTTCCCTACCGGCTGTGGTGTCCACTCCCACTCTGAAGTTTTTTAGGTACATTTTTCTTCTCAGCATTGCAGCTGAGCACATCCATCTGGCCAGGGAAAGAATATAATAGGGCATATTTTCAGCATGACCAATTAGATGTGCAACTCCCATTAACAATAACAGGACTTACGCTCCAGATTCTTCCTCAATAAATCCGGCCTTTCCCCTTATGAGCAACAGATGGGTTTTCCACAATGGCTCATTACCTTCTGGCTCAGCTCAGCTGCCAGAAGTGAAATATAAAGTTATTTATGGATGGAGAAAGATGCATAAGTCACTGTGGATTATTTTCTGCCATCTTTTTTCGTTTATTTAGTTAGAGTTTTCTATCGCTCAAGATGAACACGTTAGAGAAAATGGTGGTGTACCCACTGGGAATGAAGATGGATGTCCCTTCAGCTTGGTGACTTTTTCTGATGGCCACAGATCTCTGGGGTGATGCTGGGTTTCCCACAAGAAATGGTAATTGGGATATTTCCATAGAGAAGATACCCATTTCTCAAAAGGTTCCCTAGCCTCTGACAGGCCATCTTTATGAAATTTGGTCAGTGAGGGCACAAGTCAGTGCCACTTAACTGCATGTGATACATTTGAGAAAAGAAAACGAATTGCTTCTTTAAGGAATGCCAATATATTTAGCACTTGACATCACAGCCAGATAGAGATTATTCCTCTGTCAATTAGGGGAGAAAAACAGGGAAATGGACAAAAAGACTGCCATGCTGGACATTATATGGGAAAGTACACAGTAAGAGGGTAAAATGCATGAAGAAAAAGGAAGGAGAGATGGGAAAAGGAGTGAGAAAGTAGTGCTGGGTGCCACATCCTCTTTGAGTACCAAGCAGCCTGTGCTATGGGAATATATGCCCATTTTGTCCAGTTCTTCCTTGTGCAATTCTTTACATGCTCCTTGCCTCAGTTTCCTCATCTCAAAAATGAAAATAATAATAGGATATTGTAGGATCGATATGAGGAGTAAATGAATTAATATTTGCAAAGCACTTACAATAGTCCCTTCCATATAAAAAGTGCTCTGTTTTTTATATAGAGAAACTCAAGCCAGCCGTGAGCATTAAATGCTTTGTCTTCCCATGTGGTTCAGTGGGGTTGCCAGTTATGGGAACTTTCTTGCTCCTCAGGCCACAGGAGATACATTATCAGTCCAAGTTCTTCCTTTGAATTTTTTGAATGGGTACAAAGGAAAGATGGTCAGTCTCTCTCTTAAGTTATAAATCCAGAGGCTTGCAGAAGCCATGTGACCTACTCTGTGGAGAAAGCTGGTTATCAACCGGAGAGATGAAGCCAGCACAGAGAGAAGCAGAGACAAGAGATGGAAAGTCCTGGGCGCCTGGGTGGCTCAATTGGTTAAGCGACTGCCTTCGGCTCAGGTCGTGATCCTGGAGTCCCTGGATCGAGTCCCGCATTGGGCTCCCTGCTTGGCAGGGAGTCTGCTTCTCCCTCTGACCCTCCTCCCTCGCATGCTCGCCCTATCTCATTCTCTCTCTCAAATAAATAAATAAAATCTTAAAAAAAAAAAAAGAGATGGAAAGTCCTAAGCAGTGTTTCTGTTCTGAGTTTTATTGGTTACTAAGCCAGCCATGTCCATGCCCTTTCTGCAGTTTGTTTATAAGAATTAAGATGTTCCTTTTCGGGGACAGGAGGAAGGGCATAACCAGTTCAAACTGGGTTTCTGTCACTCACAATAACAACCAAAAAACAAAAACAAAATTTACTGGAAAAAAAACATTTACTGGATAATACAGCACCTTGTGCTCCTACCCTCTCCCTCCCCAACTTGTGCCAAACAGAGGGCAAGAGAGAGAGAGACATAGAAAGAGAGACAGGAGAGAAAGAGACTGATCATGGGGTGTAAGGAAGGTGGAGGTCATTTCAAAAAGACACCCGAGGAGACATAATCTTAGGTTACTTTCTATAGCCCAAACATGCAAGTCACAGAATCACAGGGTCCAAGAGCTAAGAACTACTTCTGGATCTCATTTACATGATATGATTTCAGACCTTGCCTAGACATTACTGAACCCAGAGAAACCATTTCTTCTGAGATGATCAGAAAGCATGAAGGCAGTTCTGTCTCATGAAGCAAACCTGACTTAACGGTGTTCCCTTGCCATTCCTAGTCCTTCCTTCTAGAAAATTATCAGTTTCCTTCCTATTCATCAAAAGGATTACAATATTTGAACACAGTTTTTATTTCCTTGTAAGTCTTTCCTTCCTTGGGACAATCCTACCAGAAGCATCCCATTAAATGTTACTGAGAGAAACTTTAGGATATGAGAGAGTCATCAGGGTTGGTGGAAAGAATGTTTGCTTAAAGTATGGCAAGGCTGATTGGAGTCTGTCATGTGAAAAAAGAGAGAGAGAGCGAATAAAAGAGAAATGATCATAGGTCTGTGGCAGCCTTTTAGCAGAAGGAAGAGGTCACTGCATGGTTGTGATTCCAGGTATTCGCGACCTGACTTTTGCACCTACTAAACTAGAAACTAATTTGTAATACATATATCCCATTTAATTTTTTTCCTAGGCTGATTTCTCTCAGAATTGACAATAATTAAAACAGATATGCTAAATGGTACCTTGTGATGGGTGATCAGAATTTTCATTTAAAATACTATATGCTGCAGGGAGTTTATTGAGATGCTATCTACCTTCTCTTTACAACCATTTTAAATGAAAAGACAACCTTTCTGCAACCACATTTCCCTGGAACTTTGAGGGAGAAATTAAGCACTAGAACATAGAAGACTTCTCTTCCCCCACCTCAGGTTTTATGCCTCTGGTCCTAGAGGTTTGATCCTGGCTGGGATTTTATTCCTATTTAGAAAGGAGAAGTGGTGAAACAACTATAGCTTGTTTTTAAAAAGAAAAAAAAAACAATCAGTGAAACAGGACTGAGTTATAGCTATAAAAACAAAACAAGGGAAAAAAGAGAAAAAACAATCATCTACAGCACTTACTGCATTTCAAAGGGCTGACTCATTGTCCCTTTAGGTACAGGTAGTACCACTGGACATTCTGGAAGTCCCAACAGGGTTTCAAATGTTTCTGACAGACTGAATCAGAAATAATTAAGGCATAGATTCACTTTGTTCTTTTTATTTAAATAGCAATAGTCACTGTGAAGTCTAGAGCAACAGGAAATATTGTACCTGGATCATATTGTCTTAATTCTTTTGTATCACTTAAGCATTGGGACAAAAAAATGTTGCTCTAATTATAATTAGATGCTACAGCATATTAATTTAAATGTCTAAAAATCATAAAATCTGACAACATCAAGTCCTGGTGAGAATATGGAGCACCTGGAACTCTCATGCAATCCTGGAGATAATACAAAACAGGACAGCCATTTGCGGGAACAGTTTGGCAGTTTCTTATAACATATGCTTATACCCCTTGGTAATTACTCAAAATTAAATAAAAGTATATGTCCATATCGAAACTTCCATATGAATGCTTGTAGCACTTTTATTCATAATCACCAAAACTAGAAATAATTCAATGTCCATCAGCTGTAAATGGATGAACTGGTAGAGCCACATACTGGCATACTACTCAGTAATAAAAAGGACAAATTACTGATACATGCAACAATGTGGACTAACCTCAAATTCTTTATGCTAAGTAGAGAAGGACACACAATACTACATATTCCAAAGTTCTATTTATATGACAGTCTGGAAAAGGCAAAATTATAGAGACAGAACAGATCAGTGATTCACATGGGCTGGGAGTGGTGGAGCGGAAGGACTACCAAGAAGAATGAAGGAACTTTTTAGGGTGATTAAAATGTTTTGTCTTGATTGTGGTGGTGGTTTCATGCCAGTATGCATTTTTTAGACTTCATAGAATGGTATACCAAAAAGGGTAACTTGTATTGCATAGAAATAGTATCTTAAGAAAAGAGCATTATACAACAAACCACCCCAAAACTCATTGGCTTGAAAAATACCACTTATTGTCAAGGCCCTCTGGGCTAGCAGTGTGGTGGTGGACAGTTGACTTGGTTGGACACAGCTGTGGCAGCTTTTCTTGTTGGAGGTCTGCGGGTCTGGGTCTGAAAAAGTTTCTTATCCTCCTTGAACCTTCAGAATAGCTGGGGCATGTTGTTTTCATGCTGATAGTAGAAGCACAACAGAGCAACTACAGAAGTTCCAACTAGAGAAGGATATTTCAAATTATTTGCTTTTATTCCACTTATTAAAATCCCTTTGGCAAAAGAAAGTCAATGACTTAGCCCAAATTTAAGGGGTTGAGAAGGAAACACCTATAGTGGGCAGAGCTACACAGCAAATGTGGGAATTAAGTGTCAGCACAATAATCCAGTCTTACAGAAGGCTCTTTATTGAAGTACAACTTAATAATACACCTCGGGGCGCCTGGGTGGCTCAGTTGGTTAAGCGACTGCCTTCCGCTCAGGTCATGATCCTGGAGTCCCGGGATCGAGTCCCGCATCGGGCTCCCTGCTCGGCGGGGAGTCTGCCTCTCCCTCTGATCCTCCCCCTCTCATGCTCTCTGTCTCTCATTAAAAAAAAAAAAAAAAAAAATACGCCTCCATGTTTCTATAAAGATGGTATGAAAACATGGTCATATGAAGATCATTTTTGCTTTTTCGGCATTATCACTGTTGAAGATATGTTTTTTTTTTTAATTTTACTGTATTTTTATTTTATGAGGACCCTCATTATCAATTCTTCTTAGAATTTAGACAAGACGTTTATACTGTTTTCTGAGAAAAAATATAGCTGATTTTATCAGACAATTACACATCTGTAATTCATCTTGATTCCTTTTTTGGTTGGTAATGTCAATCTTAAAAATAAAAGTCAATTATCTTACTGGCAAAATGATTTTATTGAGGAATAGCAGAGGAATTGCAATTTGGGACAAGCAAATTATGGCAAACCATAGGTGAGTCCAAAGACACAAAGGGAAAGTCAGATTTATTAGGTTTCAGGAGGAAATTTAAAAGGGCTGTTTTGAACAAAAATTCACTGGAGAAGAACAAAAGTTTTAGGTTATGATGATTTCTGTTGGCTGCAAGCAGTGGTTAGCAGTTACTGTTGGGGCTGGGAGAGATCTTCCTTTTTCTTAAAAGCAGGAGATAAAATTCCTATGAGAAAAGTGTCCTCCCTTGTCAAGATAAGAATTGTCTTCTTCCTGTTGGTTATGCAATCTGCTTTGAGTGCAGGAGAGCTCTCCCTTCAGGGCTTCCTGACTCATTTTTATGAGGGTTTCTTGACCCATTTTCGCCATAACCAGGAAGCTCAACGCCGATTGTATTGCTCAGTTGAGACAACCATGATGTTTCAGGTTCTTTCCATATTTCTCCTCCCTCTGCAGGATTTTAAGCTCTTTATAAAATCTGCCTTATTCTCTTTGTGCTTTTACTGCAAAGTTCACAAATATTTTTTGAAAATAGGCAGAGATATAGAAGGAGAACGATCACAAATAATGCAAAGAATAGTGGATAGGAGGTAGAATATTTACAGTCTAATCATTTCCTTGGAATATACTAAGTGACCTTTCCAAATCTCTTGATCTCTCTATGCCTTGAGTTGTTACTTTCTTATAAGGCTAATTATGTCTCTCTTTACTTACTTTTCAACATGATGGAGAAAACATGGGAAATTACAATGCATTTGGGGGGCACAATTGACTCTTTAGTAATAAGCCATTTTTATTAAGTGAATAGACAGGTGTGACTTTGGCCCTAGAGGAAGCCCATATTGTTCTATAAAAGGAACAAAAACCTCTCCTTGATTCTTCCCCATGGCTTTGCCTGCTGAGTGATTCAAGAGATTTGTAATAAGGAAGAGAAGGTGCGGCTTTAGCTCACGTGTTGTTTCAAATCTGTGCAGAAGGATGGCAATTCTTCAGTTTCTGTCATTTCATGACTGAAATGACCTGGTGGTCTCAGGGTGATTTTAAGTAGAAATCTTGCCACAATCCCCGTAAGATCCTATGGGATTTACCATGTCAAAACCAAGGTTGAATGAAGTTCAGGGGATAAAGGAGCTTGACTGGCCACAGAGGGGTAGCTTCTAGGTCAGTGAGTCATTGAAATGGTATATGTGCCAATCCTTAGGTGAAAATGTGGGGAGGGGTCTCCCCGATAAATAAAATTAGTTATCTGACCTGCATGTACTCTCCCCCCAGACCCAGGGTGCAACACTGGGCAAATGTCACAATTTCTTGGAGTCTTTTTTTCCATCATAAAAAGCAAGAAGAAAGTGACTTAAATGGACAATTATTTAGCATTTCTAGAGAAATTTGAGCCATATGATTTGTAATCTACATGAGCCCAGAGTACATGTTTGATTTTATCAAAGTTTTAAGATCCATGTGTTTCCAAGAAGCCTGAGTCAGTACATCAGTACAAAATTACTTAAAGCTCAGTGCAAAATTACACCTCAGGGCTCTGTTTTTCAAGGAGCATGGCAGGTAGGAATGTATCAATCTATCTATGTCTGGTAATTTGAGTGTTAATTGACTAGAAGTCTCCCTTTGCAGAGAGACTTATATAAAAACATAAACGATCAGAATCACCTAAATTACGTATCAAAAGTGCTAATTGGGGCCTCTTCAGGACATCCTGAATTAGAATTTCAAAGGCCCTGCCTGGAACTTTAATTTTAAATTGTTCCTCAACTGATATTAAAAGATGATATCAGAAGAAACATGATATTTAAACAGGGACCACCTTAACTCATGTTTCACAAACCCAGTTCTTATTTCCCCAGAGCGCATGCAACTGCAGAATAAACATGGAGCATCACCCCACTTTTCTGCTCTTTTAAAGTAGTCTAACTTGGTGCCATTAAGAATTTTTATTTTAGGGGCATCTGGGTGGCTCAGATGGTTAAGCGTCTGCCTTCGGCTCAGGTCAAGATCCCAGCGTCCTGGGATCGAGTCCCACATCGGGCTCCCTGCTCCTTGGGAGTCTGCTTCTCCCTCTGCCTCTCTCTCTCTCTGTCTCTCATGAATAAATAAATAAAATCTTTAAAAAAAAAAAAGAATTTTTATTTTAAAATATTAAAGAGAATGCAAAACTAGCATGACTCTTTCAGAGAAAACAAGAATCTGCAAAAATCATCTTTGCTTATGCGAAGCTATTTTCAGGTACACTTCCAAGTTTCTTTTGCACTCCTCCCTTCCCTTAAAAGGATTTGGTTGGAAAGTTTGAAAGACACAGGGAAAGATGCTGAAGGAGAAAAAGCTGTCAGGGTTACAATCATTTCTTGCACACCTATTTATTTGCTCTACAGACATTTATGGAGCACCCACTACAGGGAAGGTACCTGGAAAATATGACATGAGGTCCTTATCTGAAAAGGGCCTGAACAACACCTCTGATATGAAGTGAGTAGGCACTGTGGGCCCACAGTAGAGGAGGGGTCAATTCTGGCTCTGGGAGAGAAGCTGGGAGGTATGGATTGAGGTAGTTGAGCTGATGGGCATCATGGGGGCTCAGTTGTAGGAATGGCATCTGTGTTGTGCTGTCAGAGATGGATAGGATTTGGAACAGTAAGAATGGGAAGGATGTGTTGGACTGCAAGAACAGACATGACCAAAGTAGAAATGGAGGGAAATCAACTTTTATTAAGTGCCCTCCACAAAGTTCTAGTTACCAGAGCACATATTTCCAAGTGATTTTTGGGCATCTAAAACTCATTTTAAGTGAAGCCCTCTCTTAAGATGCTGCCCACTACCTTTTCTGTCTTCCAACTTTGTTATATTGTCTGTATTTTATTTTAATTACTTAATCACAACTAATGCCATATAGTTTGTTAGCCTAATCTAGTTAGGCATGGTTATTTATCAATCGAAGTGCTTTCATCAGGAAAACAGATTCTCGAGGGGTGGGTGGTTAGCATTTAAAGGTTCTATTCAGAAACCCACTTTTTAGAGACTCCTGTTATCAACTACTTATCTCAGATCAATACCATGGAGGTTGGGGATTGTTAATTTGCTTAATGGATGTTAGAAACTATTTTGCAGATTTTTTTTTTAAGATTTTATATATTTATTTGAGAGAGAGAGAATGAGAGACAGAGAGCATGAGAGGGAGGAGGGTCAGAGGGAGAAACAGACTCCCTGCCGAGCAGGGAGCCCGATGCGGGACTCGATCCTGGGACTCCGGGATCATGACCTGAGCTGAAGGCAGTCACTTAACCAACTGAGCCACCCAGGCGCCGCTATTTTGCAGATTGATTAGAAATATTACACAGGCACCTCTGACCTTGCAAATTAATACTCTATGAGGCCTACAGGCATTGTCATATATGTCACCATTTTTCAGGGAATTCTGTTGCCTGAACTGATCAAGGTTAGTCAAATTCCAGTATTGGAATGTCACTGACTGACTCCTTCACACGAAGGAGCTTGTCAGAAGGCCTGAAAGGATGGAGAACTGGGACTTCATAGACCTTGCAAAACGTCTGTGTGACCAGTTTTTGTGCTGCCTTTTTAATAAATGGTCAAATGTTTGGTGGAATTGGGTCTCAGACTTGCTATCTTTTTAACATGCCAGTTGGTAATGAAATTGTAGACAAAATAAAACCCCTATAGCTTTCTCCTGCTCTGACTATTGGAGGCTACAAATATTTACCAAAAAAGAACTTAATAATTGTGAATAACCAAACAGGGTTGCATTGGTTCATAACAAGATCCTTCCTTCTCTGATTCAAATATTCCTTATCTATACTCTCATATCTCCCTGTATGTACACCTCTAATACTGCACTGTGATTACTGGCTTATTGACCTGTCTAGTCCTCTTGACCATGAGTATACTGATGAGACAAAATGATCCAGCCTATTTCATAAGTGCACATGTTTTGGGTACTTTTTGGCAAATAAAAGTAGACATCTAAAAGTCTGAAATGGGTGAGATTTAGCTACATGATATTCCCCATTTTCATTTACAATATTGTAATAGACAAATGGTTACTAACTAGATATCTATTGATAAATAAGTAATCACAAAAATAACCCACATAAACTGTTCCAAAAGCTCACCTTTTAGTCATTTTTCATATTCTAACCTTGTATGGGGAAGATTCAACTGAGGAGCTCTGCCAATGTGCCAGACTCAGGATGATGCTACCCTTTCAGTGGGCATCTGGCAACTAGAATCTTCCAATTTCACAAAACCATTGAACTCTTGATATCATTCCTCAGTATAAAGGGTACACACATCCTGTATTCCCAAAGCCTGTTCACGCAAGCCTGGGGAATAGTTCTACTAAACAGCCAGTCCATAGATCCTGAATACCTTTAATTTCACCAGGGCAAACCAATTCCCAATATTTATCATGGCATCAAGGTATTAATTTCATACATAGAAACTCATCACTGATAGTCACCATGGTAATTGGAAAACTTTCATGTTGGCTAAGGTAAAGATAACAGATGAACTTTAATAATAATGGCTTCTGATAATGGGCTATCAGATTAGCCAATTAGTTGAGCAACCTTGGAGTAAGCATTCTTGAGTAGAATGCGATTTGCATCTGGGTTGGAACTTTATCCAACTAACATTCATAGGATATCATTCTTCCCGTGCTAAACTATTTTAAAGACAATTATACATATCTTGAACCTAGCTATAGGGACCTTGGTTCATTGGAGTTTGTAACCCTAGGGCTTTGTACATTATAACACAGTGGGTTGCCCATTTTCTATTTGTTGAATTAACTAACAATAACTGCATGAATAAATGCATGAATGAATCAGTGACACATTTTAATCTTCACCACAACCCTGTGGGATATTATTACCAGATTATAGACTAGAAAACTGACATCTAGAGAAGTTAAGCAAATTTCTCAAGGTCTGTCCACTTAGAGAAGCTAGTGTTCTAACCAAAGCTTGTCTGCTGCCAAAGTCCATATTCTTCCCACAGCACAGGTGTACCTCCCATGTGCACAGAGTTATGGAAACCCATGGTATGTTTGAGAAAAGTAAGAAGTTTGATTTGGTACAATGTTCAACCATGAGAATGATGAAGAAGATAATTTGAAAAGATGGATGTGACTTATCTGAGAACTGTATGCTTTATTTTATACATAGTGAGTGATTCATCAAAGGTTTTTTCTATTTTTGGTATAAGAGTGACCTAATCCCAGCTACGATTTAGAAATATGGATCTGGGAGTAGTTTTGGAAATAATTTGAAGTTGGAAAGAGGTAAAGAGAAGGAAGCCTAAGCAGAAAGCAAATGGCAGGGAGCATGAAAATAGAATACATGGGAGAGAAATAATTAAACCTAAAAAGTCAGAGTGCAGTGACTAGTTGATTGTGGGATAACAGGGAGATGGAGGAGATAAAGATGACTCACAGTTAGGTGTCTGCATTACTGAAAGAATTGAAAATGTAATAGTGGTTCATATGGGTGCAATCTGTCTTCTGGAAAAATAGTTCCAATTTCAATGCCAAAATGACTTTTTTATTAATTTATGTCATCCTGCTCAGACCAAGTCCTTTGTTCCTGTGTTGAGTGATTGTGGCCCCAATCTCCTTCATAACTCCAGGTTGAATTGTCATCAAGAGAGGTACACACTTATTGTGACTCTCAAAAATATAATTTTCAGAATGTTTTTAAAAACCCACACAATTATACAAATAGATAAAGAACATGTGTCAAAGTTTTAATGAGGGAACCAGCAGGATGAAAGATAGTTCAAAGGCAGATGAAAGGAAGTTAATTCATGTGTTACTTCAAAAGAGAAAATAAATGTATAGTCTTGAATGAAAAAAAATGTTCAAGTAATATTTATATGTTAAATACTAAGCTGATTAACGTCATACAACACAATAAAACAGCTTCTATGGTTATCTTCTCTAATAGACAAAGTCATTTGCATTGCTCTCAGGAAAAAAACTCTTTTGCATATCTGTGAGATAGAAATAATTTGCTTTCATTTTCTAAAATTAACATTTTTACAGAACTATAATTTTACAGTTATAATATGTATATGCCCTAATTAATAGTAGTAGTAAGCTACATTCCTCTGGAGAATCAAATGATCCTTAGGCAAGTTTAATGTTCTAGCATGACATTACAAGTCACAACAATCTTTTTGTTTTATTTCCAAACTTTGGATAATTTTTCTTCATGGGACATATGTTGTCTTCCCTCCCTACCATTCCCATTTTTCTGGGAAATCCCCCTTTCTCTGATTCTAGACTTATCATTTCAGCACAGGTCACCTTGTTAGTGAGAGGCAGTCCTGTCCCCCCAGGGTGGCCTCAGTTCAAGGCAGTGTAAATGGCTCAGGAATGAGCTAGAAGGTTGGTGATTACTATTTTTCAACTTTTCTCACTTCATCCAAATTTACCAAACTGAGTGAAATCATGTTAGGTGTGTTGATTTCAATTTGTCAACTTACAATTTGTGAAGCGAGATTTTTAGCAGTGATTGTAATAAAGATAAATTACATGAATAAATTGGATAGTCCAACTCCACTTTATTTTATATGGTCAAATATGAACATATAAATCAACATCTTTGTTTTAAAAAAAGGTTTCTATAAAATAATATATGTGATAAGGGGCTAATACCCCAAATATATTAAGAACTTATACAACTAAACACAAAAAAAAAAACTCAACTTAAAAATGGGCAAAGGACCTGAATAGACATTTTTCCACAGAAGACATACGGATAGCCAACACACACATGAAAAGATGCTCAACATCACTAATCATCAGGAAATGCGAGTCAGAACCACAATGAGATGTCACTTTACACCTGTCAGAACGGCCAAAATCAAAAAGACAAGAAATCATAAGTGTTGGTGAGGATATGGAGAAAAATAGAACTCTCATAAACAGTTGGAGGGAATGTAAATTGGTGCAGCCACCATGGAAAACAGTACAGAGGTTTCTCAAAAAAGCAGAAATAGGTATTTAACCAAAGAAAATGAAGATGTTAATTCAAAAAGACATAAAGACATATGCATCTCTTGGCTATACAATAGCCAAGATATGGAAGTAACTTAAGTGTCCATCAATAAACAAATGGATGAAGAAGATGTGGTATGTGTACACACATTGGAATATATATAAATATAAACACACACACACACAGAGGAATATTATGCAGCCATTAAAAAGATGATATGGTGCCATTTGTGACAACATGGATGGAGCTAGAGGGTATTATGCTAAGTGAAATATGTCAGACTAAAAAAGACAAATACCATATGATTTCACTCATTTGTGGAACCTAAAAAAAAACCAAAGAATAAACAAACAAAAAGCAGAATAAAATCTATAAACCCAGAGAACAAACTGATGGTTGCCAAAGGGGAGGATGGTGGTGGGGTGGGCAAAATGAGTGAAGAGAAGTGGGAGACACAGGCTTCCAGTTATAGAATGAGTAAGCCACGGGAATAAAGGGCACCACATATGGGATATAGTTAATGGTATTGTGATAGCATTGTATGATGACAGATGGCACCTACACTTGTGGTGAGAACAGCATAATGTATGAATTTGTCAAATCACTATGTCGTACACCTGAAACTAATGTAACATTGTGTATTTACTATATTCAAACAAACAAAAAAAGGCTTCTATGTAATGCCATATCATAAAATACATTTTTATGTTGAAATTGTTCTACCTTTAATTTTTGTGGATAAACTTTGGTTTCTGTTCTTTAGATAAAGGTGTAAGGTAGTCAGTAGTATTTTCTTGAGACTCTCCCTTGTTCCAAGATCATGTCCTACTTTCTTTCATGTTAGCATGCATTGTTGCTTGTGTGCAATGTAGATGTTTTTGTATCTTTTATTTTGCCCTTAATGTTTTTACCAAGAAAAATAAAAGTGCGCAACTCTATGTCTGTTCCTCATTTGTTGCTTGTTTGTTTGCGTGCTTAGAGATTAGTTTTCTCAGTAAAGCCAAGCCTGAAATCATTCTAGAAAACCTCAGAGAGTAAAGCCATGTTAATGTTCCCATAGTTCGGAGTCTATCTTCAAGTAATTTTAGAAATTACACCAACTATGGGTTAGTTCACTTGGGGTAGACTCACATTAACCAAAATGAACATATAAAACATAACAGTGTGTGTGTGTATATATATATATATACACACACACATATATAGAGAAATATAAATTGATTAAATTAAAGTTTGGATTCTAACTGCAGAAGGGATGGGATAATTAAGTTCAGAGTTTCTTCTCCCTGAACTTACACCATCCCTAGTGCCAAATTATAATCAGGAAGTGGCCAGTGAGCAAGTAATTTGAACAACTTGAGGTTGGCTCCAGGATTCAAGGATCTAAATGGTTGATAGCTTTAGACAGCTTGCCACTGGGAAGAAGGTTGATGTTTCAAGGAATCCTTCCTCTTGGGTGATGCTTAAGTGGACATTGCAAACATTTATATCTATGCATCTTGTATTGGCCACCAGAGTGAAACAAAACAAAACAACCTCTTTTTTAACTGCACATCTTTTTTTCCTGATGGATGAATGCCTTCTGTCAGAGTTCTCCAGGGCTAAAAACCATTCTCCCTTTTTAAGAGATCTTTACTCCCTTCTATTCTGACCCATCAAAATTGATGTTAATGTTTTATTCTAAGATGATTATTTTTCTTTCTTTGATATCTCTGCTTTTTTTAGGAAGCATTACCACTCCTGTCCACCCCCCTCTGCATGCAAAAGTTCTAGAAATTGACTGAGGCCTTATCTGTTATATAAAGATATTATTCCACTATGGGCCTTCAGTCTCTCTATGTAAGAAACCAAAGATACTCACGGACGTTATATGGGTATGGAAGGTGGGCCTTTGAGATGTAATTAGGTTTAGATGAGGTCATGTAGGTGGAGCTGCCTTGATGGGATTAGTGCCCTAACAAGGGGATGAAGCGGCCAGAGCTCTTTCTCTTGACCATGGGAGGACTCAGCAAAGAGGAGCCTCTCTGTAACCAAAAAGTGGGCTCTCAGTAGAACCTCATCATCTCCGCATCCTGATCTGAGACTTCCAGCCTCCAGACCGGTGAGAAATAAATTTTGTTGTTTGCCACCCAACATATGTTATTTGTTATAGCAGCCCAAATGACTAAGATACTCCCCTGATAAACTTTTCAGAACCCTGCTACCTTGAAATTACTTTTTTTTTTTTTTAGCTCTGAGCCCATGTGGAAGTGATATGTCCAGATTTTAATAGTAATATTTTGCATTATGCAGTCCTTTGTTTATCTCACATCACTTTTAAGAATTGTCTTTATCCCTCCTTGCCTTTGGATTGATTTTGAATTAAATACACCTTAAAAACACACAGAATAAACGTGAAGTTCTGGGCTCTCAACATTGCAAATACATATTTTTTGCCTTTAGGAACTAGCTCAGTCTCCAAATTAAAGCTAATATTTATTAACTAACACCCTTACCTGTCACTATCTTAGACAGTCCAGGTTGTAAACTTATGTGAATTCTGAATAATAAAAATAATTCCCTAGCTTACAGTAAGTTAGACCATGTGAAATTGTGAAATTTCCACTAAAAATGTTTTGACCTATGAAAAAGGAAATTTCACATGATTCAATCTAGTAGTTTTCACATGTAACAATTCATTCTTATAAGCAGTATTTCCCCAGAGTTCCTGAATTATTATGAAGCCAGTAAAAATGTTATATGTTAGAGAAAAGGTGAAGTGAGTCTGGGTGGGGGAGGGGTGCTATGCTGAGTTGGAGGATTGTCCTCATACCCCAAACTCCTCTTCATCAAAAAGACAAGACAGCCATACATCTCAGAAGCTGCTTCATTTTGTGGTTTAGTATCTTTGAAAAATCCTTGATCAAAGCCCACATATCTCTTAAATTACCTGCCTTTTAGAAAACAAATGTTCTCTGATTTCTGTCTGGCTTTGTAGACTTTACACAGATACTAAGTCTGTTCACCAACTTCCTCTGAGTCCCTTTTTCACAATTCCTAAGGCTTCTGCTTCACTTTCTAAAATGATCTTTCTGAATACCCACAAGGCTTTGCTTCTCTGAAGCCCTCAGGGGTTCTGGGGTTTTGATTGCTTCCCTCTACCTAGAATCCTTGTTTATTATTCATCAATAATGTGAGTGAGTTCTTCGCCAAATTGAATAATAGTTTTCAACTACTGGAAGAATATTTACTCAGTTTTTTGTGTTATTGATAATGAAATAGCTACAGACATAGCATATTTTTAGGTTTTGTCTGCAATATTAGCAATTTCTTCATTATGTTCTTAAATTTAGAACAGGGATTGAAAACTCTGGCCCTTTGGTCAAATCTCTCTCCACTCATTTTTTGTAAACAAAGGTTTATTGGAACACAGTCAGGCCCGTTCACTTATATATCTATGTCTACATTTATGCTGTAACATCAGAGTTCACTGAATCAGATCATACGATGCACAAAGTGGGAAATATTTACTATCTGGCCACTTACAGAAAAAGTTTGCCAACTCCTGGCCCAAAAGGACAGAGGGCAAAAAATAAATGGAAGACTGGGGCCCATATTTTCAGTCAAAGAGAACAGGTCTTTCCCAAAGATGAGAAGCTGTTTGAGAAAGATCTTGGAAGACTTTCAGAGCAATCACAAAGATGGGTACAACACTTTTGGTTGATCTATGTATCCTAGAATTCCAAGAAATGTGGTAGACCATTTATCTTAGCAGAAGATATTCAATATACTTTCTCTAGGTGAGGATTAAAAAGAAATTATCAATAGAAAGAGATGCTGAAGAGGAACCAAGCTAACCTTGAATGGGTACAGATAGTCTCCCTGCCTACAATCTCATTATATTAGAAATATATTTTGAGCTTCATAGCATTCAAAGAATTGAACAACTCTCAGAAACAGAAGCACAAAACAATGGTCTGATAGTGTCCTTTCTAAATTTTCAGCTTTCTCTTCTGAAGCAAAGAGGTTTCAACGACAGCTGCAAGTTTATCACATATCCACAGTTCTTGTTCAATGTTTATAATGCCAAGAAAAGAAAAGAAAAGAAAAGAAAAGAAGAGAAAAATAAAGAAAGAAAAGAAGATTGCAAGAGCAAATGAGGGCATGTGTGAGCTGTAGAAATAACAGATGTCTTAAAAAGATAAATGATATTATAAGAGAAAATTGACAAGGTAATTCTCAAAATGCAAGTCCTTAATTACTTATTTCTTTTCTGGGTATCCATCCAATTATTGCTAGAAACAGGAAAAGAAAATTCTTCATGGTGTATTTAATACTACTACTATGTGGCATATTGAATATTAACAAACCCATATTTACACTGCTAATACACTGATCAAACATAGTAAACTACAATGAGAAGCTCCCACCAAATCTCTCAGGGTGAGTACTGTACACTTTGCTGCAGGTATATTCATCTGAGGTTAGCATCACCTACTATCATGTGTCTTGTAATGTCTCAATTCTCTGATCATTTTCTTGTTCTGGAAATGCTGCTAAAATGTAATTTGTTTTGATCCCAGTGCATCATGCAACCCTGGCAAAGACCTGAATTAATAAGCACAAATGGAAACATTGGCACTGAAATCTTGTGACAAAGTTCCTATAAGGAGGTCATATATGTAATCTAGAAAATGTGAATTTGTTGACGATTATTAAAATAAAAAAATAAAAATATAAAGTAAAAAAAAATCTTATGGAGAACTCCCAGATCCCTGCAATTATGTCAGAAGATCCTGAGGGCTCCATTTGTAAATAATTAATACACAATATTTTTCAAATGCATTTGACTTTAAAACCATGTATTTTTGGAGCAGCCAATGGAAACATACTTTGGAACATACTGGATTCATGCAAGAGTTAAATTCTGTTCATTGTGTCTCTTCTCCAGGATAGAATAGCCAAGTGGAGAAATAGCCTAGCCTAAGGTTTATATTCTCAGGATACTAGGGGAAAGCCCTTCCTAAGGTTTATATTCTCAGGATACTAGGGGAAAGCCCTTCAATATGAAGTTGAACCATCACGTTCACACAGCCCAAAACATTTTTAAACTTGAAAAATAAAAAATAGTTCACTGTACTCTGAGTCCTGAGAGGACCAATGGCTAAAGTGCCAAGCCATTGTAAAAGGAGTAGCTCTTTTGGTGATCTGTGCCCTGCCTGGGGATTGACAGTTCAGAATGCTCTCAGGAAAGAGCCTATTCTTAAGAAACTTTGAGACCAATTTTGCAGTCTGAGTAAGTGTGGATAAAGTGAAGTCCATTATAGACTCTTTAGGGCTTTAGCGTGATTGTATCTTTACATTTACAGACCATTTTTTCTCAAAAGATTTTCAGGCATTTTATCAACTCATGTGTGTGTGTGTGTGTGAGAGAGAGAGAGAGAGAGAGAGACAGACAGACAGACAGACAGAAAGAGAGAGAGAGAAGGAGCTTTTATAAAATGAGCCTTTTCTATTCGTCCTTTTGGGCTGCCATAACAAAATACCATAGACTGGGTGACTTGAACAACAGAAATGTATTTTCCCACAGTTCTGGAATCTGGAAGTATACGATCAATGTACCAGCAAGGTTGGTTTCTTCTGAAGCCTCTCTCCTTGACTTGCAGATGGCTGCCTTCTTGCTGCCCTACGTGATCTTTCCTCTGTGAGCACACACTCCTTGGGTCTCTTCCTCTTTTTATAGGATGCCAATCCTATTGGATTAGGGTTCATTCTTATGACTTAATTTGACCTTAATTGTTTTTTAAAGGGTCTATCTTCAAAATACAGTCACATTGGGGGTTAGGGTTTCAACATATAAATTTGTAGAAGGGACACAGTTCACTCCATAACAATGCATGATCATCATAGAGGATTCTAACAAAAAAGAGAGTAAAATTTTTAAAAAATCATCTAACTTTCTACCACTCAGAAATAATAATTTTAAGCCTTTAGGTGAGGGTCATTCTACCCATTTCTCCAAACATTTGGATGAATCACTAGCTTGATAGATTGCAAACAAGGTGAATGGATTCCAATCTATTGGATGGATTCCAATCTATGTAATGGATTCATAGTATATAAATTACATTTTAATTAATAATTTGAATTTTTAGTGATATAATATTTTACCTTGCAATTGATTCTAAAACCAGTGCATGAAGCTATCGTTTTTCCTAAAGATTTTTACATCATTTATATAGGATATTTGTTTTCATGTATAAATGCTGCTTCACTAATTCTTATGAACATTTTACTTGAGACTTTCTAAACTAGACTAAAGGAAAGGAAAAAAAAGAAAAATCTGTGTGCATATGTCAAGTCATTTAAACCAACCAATGGATGTAAAAAAAAGGGTGAAAAATTATGAAGTGCTCCTAGTTACTTACAAGACCCATTTCTGTTTTAATATAGTATCTATAACTTTGTAAGTGCTTTGTTGTTTTGACTATTAAACCAAAGACTATATATGGCAGCACCTAGTGTAGAACTCTAATAGCTGATCATAGTGGATGTTCAATATTAGTTGAATTAAAATCTACATTTTACTTAATCAGAGCCACAAGTATTCTATTTTTTGAAAACTCGTAGGAAAGAACGGCCCCTGTTTTCCCAGTTTGGCATTTTGTGTTGGAGTCCTATTGAATAACGTTTGTTCCTGCACCCCTAGGCAGTGGTCTAATGGAGTGGGTTTTTACAAAGATGTTAAGTTCTATAGTCATCCATGAATTAAATGATGCAATTACACTATAGCTAATGTAGCAGAAGATTATAAAAAAAGATTATAAGGACAATTAAGACTTTGATGTCATTTTTGTATTTTTAAAATATGTTTCCATTTTAAAATTCCTCGCTACAAATGATGATGTGATTAGGCTCCTCTAGTTACTCCTAATTCCTCTTCCGAGCACTTAGTTTTGGTTGTGTGCATGTGTGCACATATGTATTCTATTCTCTGATAATAATTTCCACTGTTTCTTAGGTCCATTCTTTATGAATTTACTGTTCACCAGTAGTCTTTTTGTTTCATCTTCTGCATTTCCAACTTCATTAAAAAAAATCCTCTCAGCTATTGGAAACTCACAAAGTACTTGTATTTCATGAGGAATTTGTGAGTACTGCATGGCTATAGTTCCTGCATTTTTTTTAAGATTTTATTTATTTATTTATTTATTTATTTATTTATTTATTTATTTATGTGAGAAAGAGAGAGAGAGCACACGATGGGAGGAGGAATGAAGGGAGAGGGAGAAGCAGACTCCCCGCTGAGCGGGGAGCCCCATATGGGACTCGACCTGAGGATCATGACCTGAGCCAAAGACAGACGCATAACTGACTGAGTCACCCAGGCACCTTAGTTCTTGCATGTTTGAAAATGAATATGACCTCTATTCTATAATGACAACTTGATCGGGCATGGTATTTGTGGGTCACATTTTTCCTCTAGGAATTGTATAGACCTCACTCCTGTATTCTAGCTTTGAACATTGATGTAGAAAAGGCTTAAAGCCAGGCTAACATCTCCTCCTTTTGCTATCTGAATGCCTGAAATTTTTCTCATTTTCAATAAATTTTAAAAGTTTAGGCAGGTTTGCATGAATGTCAATCACTGTGAATCTACTTTTTTCTTCTAAAACAAATTGTTTTGTTTTGTTTTTCAACTTGCAGGTCAAATTCTCCTTTTCAGGGCATTTCTTTGAATGCCTTTCTGTTTCATTTATCATGTTTCTTACCTTATCAGGAACATTCAGGGGTAGCAATTTTCCTTGTGCTCAATCAGTTTCTCTGTCTTCTACAATATTTTCTTTCTGGAATTGGTTTGATCATCCTGTCATTTTCTTTGTGATTATCTCAAGACTTTCTTAAGTTTGTTATTCTATGGTTAATCATGTTTGTTGTGTTTTGTTATGTTTAATTAATTTATTTTGTCTATAATGGAATCCTTTTTCTTCTCAATTTGTTGCCTCAATTTTGCAATCTCCATTCTTATTTCATTCCATTGTTTTGTTATCTGGGTCTTTGTGGAATTCATGTTATTAATTCCAAATCATAACATATTTATGAAAACGTATTTCAGTTTTTTGGATTTTTTTCCTTCTAGAATGGTTTCTTCATCCATGTATTCCTTCTTTTCCTCTCTTTTTTTCTGTTCTTCCATTTTTCTGTTAAATATTTCTACAGTTGCTATAAGCTGACTTTTCATCTCATTCCTGTTTAATGCAGACTCTACTCTCCAGCTGTCTTATTTGTTTTTATACAGTGTGCTTGGATTTTCATGGATCTCCTTTACGCCCACCATATCCAAGACCTATCTGTCTTCCCTTTAATCTACAATTTGAGGATAGGATTTTAGGTTTGATTCATTTTTTTCTTATCCTGGGATATGGGGTAAGGTAAGATCAACTGGAACTAGTCTCCTTTAATGAAAGTTACTAACTTTCTATCTTGTAGTAGTGGTGCTGGAAGTAAAAAAGCCTCTTATTTCTATGGTCGGCAGTTATCTCAAGATTCAGATTATTCTACCAGCCGATCGTGGAAGTGCAGTCTGTACTTATGTCAGAGTTCACTGTGATTATCTCTTTTCTAATTTTATCCCATTTTTATCCAGTGAACATTTCCACTTCCTTGCCATTACTCAGATCACGATAGGGAAAATATATGGATATCACTGTATATCCTCTTTATTTCCAACTTTGGGGCAATCATGATGCTTCCAAGGTTTGTTTGGCTCACTAGTACAATTTTCAGTGGAGGTTGGGAACAATGATGAATCCTTTCAGAATCTTCTCTTTCCTTCCCTGCCCAGACTTTATGATATTTACAACATTGAGCTATGACTGTAGTTGAATTTTGGCCTTCTTTTTGTTTATTAAAAATTTATTTTTACTTCATTTCATTAGGTAATTTCAGGTAGGGGGAACTCAGTTGCCATAATTACCTATAAGCTCTCACCAAGAGGTTTTAATTATCTAATGCTGCTGAGTGATAGCTTTGTTGTCTTCATCACACTTCCCAGAGATACTGGGTTTCACCAACAAATAATGAAACTTATTTTTTAAAAAACTATCTACCTATGCAAGTAGAAACTAGCTGTGAAAACCAATTCTTGCTTACTATTTGTTGCTATAACACCTAACACAGGATTTTGAGACTCTAAGATGATTTTATTTATTGTTATAGCAACAAAAATACTGGCAATTTAAGTGTAAGCATATCAAAGGGCTCCAGAGGCACTGTCAGTGGGCATTTCCTTTTTCTGCAAATAGGAAAGCAGATGCACAATTGCTCAAGGTCAGACAGTTATAGAGGCAGCATCTGAGCTCCTGTTAACACTAGGACTGTATCTTCTAAATGTTCCTTAGGCAAAATATATTAAACAAACAATCATCACACTTACCTCCTGACTGTGCAGGAAACCATGGTGAGGCACTGTAGAGGCCCACCACTGACCCAGGCTATGAATTTCCAACATCAAGTTATCAGTCTCCCATGGATGATCAAACACTAGCGTGCACAGAGGTGTGGGCATTTTTTTCCCCACTTCTGTTAGTTAATACATTCCCTTCTTTCACTGTGGAATTATACTGGCTTATAGACTGCCAAGTTTGTGTCTCTTAAAAAATTCAGCACATACTTTTAGTCATAAAAGTAGAAACCCAACTGATTCCTGCCCTTGTGAATTTTAAGAGCTGATTGAAAACGTCCAAAGAAATAGCTCTAAATGTTCAGCTATATTGCATAGAGATGGAGAAAAGCAAGGGCGATGTTGGGGACCTTCCAAGGAAGGAGGAAGACAAAGGAGTCTCTTCCTTATTCCTTCTAAGCTAGGAAAACCCAACATAACAAAACTGATGCCTCTAAACATCCTCCTCCCATTCCGCTCTCTCTTTGAAGTCATGACCCCAAACCAACTGCTTGTGGGTATGCTTCACCTTCTGAGTATCACAATATATATTTTTTAAATCACATGGATTGTTTTCAATCATACAGATGAGAATTTATATACTCTTCAGCCAGTAACCCTTCCCTGGGATTAATAGGCTTCACAGAAGTGATTAAGGATCTTGAGATGGGGTAATTATCCTGGATCATTGTTAGGGTGGGACCAATGTAACCACTACGGTCCCTATAAGGGAAAGAGGCAGCAGAGTCAGTGAAAGAGCATCAGAGTCAGAGAAAGAGATGGGCCAACAGAAGAGGTCAGAGGGAGAGATTTTAAGATGTTACACTGCTGGCTTTGAAAATAGAGGTAGGGGTCATGAGCCAACATTATATAGACATTCTCTAGAAGCTGCAAAAGAGGAGGAAATGGACCCTCCCCCAGTGCCTCCAGAAGGAATGCAGCCCTGCAGACACATTTCAGAATTCTGACCTCCTGAACTGTAAGATAATAAATTGGTATTGTTTTAAGTAATTACTTTTACAGTAATTTGTTACAACAGCAATAGGAAACTCATACAAATGCACAAATTCATGATTCAATTATTGACATGTTGATTTCATAATAATAAAGCATGGCTACTGTAGGAGCTCTGAGGTAAACAGATCTGGTGCCTTATAATACAATCCAGTGTCCCTTAGAAGTTATAGGAAAGAAACCCTCACCTATAATTAATTATGAAAAAAACATTTCTGAAGGGATAAGGACCTCTTTTGCTTCAGGTGCCTCCATTATTCTTCAAGAACTAGTAGAAAATAATTTTAAGGGACACAAGAATATTAATAACCATTTCCTGCTGGATTGTACTGAACAGATATGCTTCATCTCATACTGTCACTATTTCTACTTCTGCATGCACAAATGCCCACTGAGCTTTTAAAGCTTTGACTGAGGCATGACCCCAACAGAAAGCTTCTGTTTATGCTTGTGTTTTTCCCTACTCAAGGGGAAGGCTGTCTGTTTTCAAGTACAGAGTTACTATCCATAAGCTAGAGAACATGATTTTATCACACCATAGAGAAATAAAGGGCCTTTGTTTCCTCAAAGAGACCTCTCATGGCCTTTGTGAAGAATCCTAGGAAGTTCCTGTACATTTATCTTCCTTCCTCTAAAAAAAGCTGCATGACTAATGGCCACTGCTTGGGTGCTGCTGATTCTGACACCAGCTTCTCCATCCAGCTGTCGCCATGACTTGCCTCATCTGAGAGACACATACTACTGATCTCGTTCGGTCATTTCTGTCACTGAATGCTTCCAATGGCTCTTTTCTCCCTGCATCAAACCCTTCTGCCTGACCCAGAGGCTCCCTCATAAACAGCCCCCCTTTGGCAACCTCGTCATCTACTACAGACAGTCCTCTACTTTGGGAATTGTAGTTCAGCTAATAGGCAACTCAAATTTCATTTTCTCATAGAAACAATATTTTACAAAGAGCTGAGATGCCAAAACCAGCCTGCAAGATGCCATTTAACCTATAAATGTATTAATGGCACTCATACTATTTCCACAACATATTCCCTTCCTCCCCCCCCCCCCCCCCCCCCCACAGTAAGAAGGTGTCAACAAGAGTTCTCACTTGGCTTGCTAAATGGATTTCTAACTCACTAGGATTACTTCTTGGGAGCTGAGGGTTAGATTAAAAGCAATGCTGTACATCAAATTCCAAATTTTCCAACTAAAAAGGAAATGTAAAGAATATATCTTTCACTCCGGGCCGACACCATCGAGGTGGCCATGATGTTCCTGGTAGCCGTGAGATTAAAAACTGGGTTTGACTTGAGTTTAAGTGGGGAAAGGCAAAAGATCTTTCCTAGCCAAAAGTAACTTAACATCTCACCAAAGTACATAAATAAAACAATGTTCTATAACTTTATGGCTGCGAAAGATAAATGCCATTTAAATCTATTCATTTACTGTGTGATTAAGACATAAAGAACTGTTGATTTGAATTCCTCCCACCCAGTGTTAGGGAGCATGTGTGGCTGTACTTCTGTGGAGGAGTTAGTAACTAGTAACAGCCAGCACTTCTCTGTAGGAAACTTTTGCATCCCGCAAAAGGCTCTCTCTCCAGGTCCTTCCTTTCCCTTTAGTTATGATTCTGTATTTTTCTAGACCACAGAACATTGATTGTAAAGCTACAAGCTAGCGCTCCCCCCCCCCCCTTTTTTTTTACATGTCCAAATTCTCTGCCTCCTTTAAAACCTGTCTTGGTCCTCTCCAGGCATTCCCTCTCTTCATTTCTATAAACCCAACACTCTTCCCTTTTGGGGATCCCTTTGTGTTCCCACCTCCTGCTTCCCACCACTCTGTTATCAATAGGAACTAATAATATTCCAGCTCCATGACCACAGCTAATGACACTTGACTTAGCTGGAAACATACAGTACTTGCACATGCTCTTCATCACAGTGATTAGCCCACCAGCAATCTCTTCCCTAAGAACTGTAAACTGCTACGATGGGCCTTTTCTTTCCTGGTCACAAGCTGTGCAGATAAGCCCCTTCTAGTTGCCAGAAACTAGTTGGAGAAAGTCACTCTACTTTGCAGAGAAAAGCAATCTGCAGAAGAAGAGAATAGAACTAGAAGCAAAGGGAAGTGGTAAGTGAGATGAAGACATTCAGAGTCATTCCTGAGGCTAACTTGACTCCCACCCTTCTAGGAGTATAACGGAAGAAACTCTTTTCTTTATGCTAATTAGGGGTGAGTGTTTGTCCCTTACAAACAAGAGTCCTGGCATGCACTAGCCCCTTTCTGCAAATCTTGTTTTTGAAATGGTCTACACCATCCTTGAGCACTTATCCCTGCACTGTCTCATTGCAGACTAATGGCTTCTTTGGCATAGGTTTTATTCCTAATGGGATTGTGTGATATGAGAGCAGGTAGCCCAACTTAAATTTAGCAAAAATGCTTATCATCATGGGAGGGAGCTCAGGAAATATTGGTGGCTGATTAATGGAAGAACTTCCTGAACAGATGTGTTACATGTTTATCAGACAGCATCTGATATTATTAGCTCCATTAGGTCCATGTAAAAAGAACACAAGAGTCAGTAGACTCAAGTCTTGTCTCTTCCTCTGTCTTTGTGGCACTGTCTAAATTACTCACCTTTCTGGGGGTGCCTGGGTGGCTCAGTCGTTAAGCGTCTGCCTTTGGCTCAGGTCATGATCTCAGGGTCCTGGGATCGAGCCCCACATCGGGCTCCCTGCTCGGCGGGAAGCCTGCTTCTCCCTCTCCCACTCCCCCTGCTTATGTTCCTGCTCTCGCTGTCTCTCTCTGTCAAATAAATAAATAAAATCTTTAAAAAAAAAAAAAAAATAAAAAAATAAATAAATAAATTACTCACCTTTCTGACTATGTTCCCGTTTTATATTTTAAGTAGGGAAAATAATGTATTGGTCATGATAACTTGGGTTGCAAGACACAGAAATCCAATGTAATTTGGATTAAGCAGAAGAGGACTTTATAGTCTCATCTAATTTAAAGAGTAGCAAATTAAATAGACCTTCAGGCACAACTGGATATGGGTAAACAAATCCTATCAGTCTCTCCATCTCTTGGCTCTAATTTTCCCCTGTGATGCCTTCCTTATTCTTGGTTAAGGGGCTCCCAAGTGGCAAAAGCCACAGATGTCACTTACCAAATATCTGTCCCTGCTCCCTCACATGTGACTACAAGGATCAGATATCTCTAAAAATACTTTGTATCCAGAAATGACCATTAGGATATTAGTGATTCTTATTATATTAAAGAGCCCAATTAGAAATAACACTGGCTGCTCTCTAAAGCATCTTTTAACACAATGATTAGGATAGTGGAATCACACACACTGTAACAAAAATTCCTTGGAACACATTTTCTGTAATCAGGAGTTTAAGCTCTCAGTATACTTGGATGCATAGCCCTTTGAATTTAAAGATACTCCTTTCAGTCCTAAGAACACAGTACCGTTAGAAACAACACCATCGGTGAGGGTCCTGCCAATACCAGTTTAGTGACTGACAGTCACCCAGATGAAGCTAATTATATAAGAGCACATGGACAACCACGGCCAAGGCAGGAGAAAGATAATGGGTATTTTGCTTCCCAGACCACAGTGTTGAAGGATCACACACTTTTCTCCATCTCAGGCCAGTGAGAAGGGCAATGTAGCAAAAACAACTTAATGCAGAGTAGAGAACCGCCCCCCTCAGGGACAAGAGGATCAGCTGTGCAGGATTTCTTTCATCAGTAGATAGAGCATCCCTTGAGCCTTGAGTTTGATACAAAAATTATAAGCTTGCGATTTCTGGAGGAGAAACTTGAACCCAATACAAGGTCTATCTCCATTCTTTTATGCCACTAAATCTTTGACAACTACGTGAGAGTAATTTAAGTATGCTATTTATGATAATGGAACTGATTTTAGATTCTTGACTTCAGGGATCATCTTCCTGCGACTTGTGTCTTCCCCACTGGAGCACACACACAGGTGCTTCTTTTTCCTGTGAGGGAAGATGGCGGTGTGTGAGTCCTGTTTAACCTTAGGGAAGTGTGGAAAAGGGTGAGGTGTTTCTGTTTACTTGTTATCACACACAATTTCTGTTTCTTTGAGGGATTTGTGAATTTCAGGCTTTTCTGAAGAAAATCTGGTGCTGCTGTTACTGTGGTGGGGACCAGTGCTACGAGAGAATGGGCAGAGTATTGAGGAAAATATGGAACAATCTGCTTAGGATAATTTTATCCCTTTGCACTTCAGACAACCTAAACACAAATATGAAGCAACGTATTATTCTCAAGAAATAATGCTGAAATTCTGCTGTTCCTGCCACCGTGATCCACTTACCTCCGTAACTTTTGCTCAACATTCCACTTCTCAGCCAAAAGATTTCTGGAATTCTAAATGTCAAAATTTTCCCCTTCTTAGTGGCCTCTGGGAGCCAGAATCCAGCCAGTTCTTAGAGATTTCCACTTGGTTGGAGAACTGGCATCACGTTAGCTTTTATCATGGTAAAAATAACATGTCCTTTTGCTAATGTGCACTTGAAAAATCAGTACAAGTATCTATGGCAAATAAAATGCTCATTTTGAAAGTTTAAACACTAGGAAACCTGTGAGGCTTTCCCAGGCCACTTCTTATCAAATCCGTCTTAGTCTTACTTCATAATAATGGGCATACAAATTCACAGTGTTATTAATAGCCCCATTGAAAGTAATCCTTGTTACTAAGCACACATCGCATCCGCCTTTATAACTTTGCCTATAACAATAGATATCAATATCACTATCAGTAATAGCATCTTCTCACACAAAGAACAACCATCGTCAGAATTTATCTTTCTCAGTTATTTGTTATGCATTTCAATTCCTCCATTAGTCCTTTTTGTCAGATTAATTATAAAGATCTCTTTCCAGTTTTTGCCCCAGGTCTAGGATTGATCTCTGAATCCACAGATAATTCTTTCCAATTGTACCCTTTCCTAATTGGGGACAGAGGGCAGATGACTCCTAAGACTGGCCAGGAGTGACTTTTGCTCATAGGAAAAGAATTGGAATTCTGTCAAAGCTTGCCCTTGCTCAGTACTTTGATGGCAATCATATGCCCACAAACCTAGGTGGGCTCAGAGTAAGATGCTTGCTTTCTTCTAAAGAGGTGTTTCTTATCCCTGGTGGAATATTAGAACAACCTTGGAAGCTAAAGACAAATCAACAAACAAGAATAACAATAGAAACAACGAAACCCTGCCTAGGTAACATCCCAGATCAGTTAAATCAGAATCTTGAGGACTGAGCCCATGACTAAGGAAAACCACTGTTTCACAGTTTTAAACAGTCACAATGCACAGGACTCACCACATTTGCAAATGCTGCATTATCTATTAAAATGAATAAGCAGAGCAAATCTGCAAAGTCCCAGCATGACATACTAAAGCAGTGGTTTTCCACAAGGGATGCTTTTGTGGCAGACATTTGGTAACATCTGAAGACATTTTTGGTTGTCACAAGATGGGAAGAGGATGCAACTGGCATCTAGTGGGTACAGAGTGGAAATATTAAGCCCCTTACAATGCACAGAATAGCTTCTTGCAACAAAGAATCATCTGGCCCAAATTGCCAATAATCCTGAGATTGAGAAAACCTGCTCTAAAAGTAAGTGATCGTCTCCTTTTACCAGGACCCGTGTCTATAAGATCTAGATAGTCAAAGCTCCCCAAAGGCCAAGGAGGCTTAGTGCATTTCTTTCTAGAGTAATTAGTAAGGGACCCTGCTGATTTCTTTAAATTATCTTCATATTCTCATTCACTCTAGGAGAAGATATTTTTAGTAAACATGGGTATGATCCAGATCTCCGTCAATCTATTCTTCAGCTGGCTAACAGGAAATCAGTTTATTCTCCAAATACTAATACAAAGACACTGAAACACCATTTGAGGGTCTTCAGACCTGCAATGGATCACAGATTTTAAAATTTACATTTCCCAGCAGTTTTGACACATCATTCTTACCAATCTTCCCCTAAGTAAGTATTTCCTTAAAAGAAAGCAGAAAGGAATTGTATCAAATGAACAAGCTACTCAATCATCAACATGAATGTATAAGTCATTTGATTTTAGGGTAAGAGAAACATTATTGTCAAACTGTGATTCAGAAGTTAACATTGTCCAAGGTCTCACAGATAATGGCAGAGTTGGGACTGATACTCAACATCTCTTGACTATGTACCCACTGCCCTTTCCACTAGTCAGTCTATTTTTTCAAATGTGAGTAACTTCCAAAGATCCAATTCAGTAAAGTCAAGTTTAGCCATTAAAAATTAATGACTTTTTTGGAGTTTTCCCCAAATGGGACTAAGAATGTCATCTGTTTATCCAAGTAGCAGTTATAGATCAATGTGAAGAGATGGATGCATTAGATTCTGACAGCTTGATGTAGCAAATTGTATTTTACAAAGATGACTGCCACCAATATCCCATATCTTACATGTTCTTTTTACATCCTGAAGAGTAATGAGGTCTATCTTCCCTCCCCTTGAACCTGGGAAGACCTTCTCAACCGCTTTGCCCAATAGAGCATGGTGTAAGTGATGTGTGTGACTTCCAAGGTTACTTCATAAAAATGACATACATTTCTGCCTTTTTACTCTTGGATACTTATTCTTTCTTGGAGCAGAGCCATCATACTATGAGAAAGCCAAACAACCACGTGAAGGGACCACCTACAGATGTCTCTGCCAAAACCCCCAGCTGCTGTCATGATAGAAAGCCAGCATCAGCTGTCAGACATGTGAGTGAATGAAGCTGCAGATGAGTCCAGCCCTCAAGCATCAAATCTCTTTCAGCATTCAGGCTGTTCCAGCTGAGCTGATACCACGCAGAACATAGCCATGCAGTCCCTGCTGAGTCCTTTCCAAATTACAGATTTGTGAACAAAATAAATGGTCATTGATGTTTTAAACCACTAAGTTTGGGGTGCTTTGTTACTTAGTAGTAGATGACTGTTACACCTGGCATCATTAAGCTTTTGAATTATCAACTAAATTCTTATGATCACACTTAGTTCATATGAGATTTTCAATAATTCTTATTTAATAATTGACTCTATTCCATGCTCACAGAGAACTTGCAGATCTGGTTTGGCAAATATTACAAACTCTGTGACAATGTCAATTAATTAACTGGCATTCTGTATTTAGACATCAGTCTTTGTGAACAAGTTAAATGTGAATCAGCTCCTCAAAGATAAATCTATTGTCTATTGCTGAACAGATTGGATTTTCAAGTCTGAAAGGACCAGAAACTGAAGAATAGTAAATTCATCACTGTAACAGATCCAGGCCTTTCAGTACTTGGTAGTGAAGTAAGTCTCTCCTTTGATACCTGAACTTGACTGGATGACTTTAATCTCAACTTCAATTTTCTCCTTTTCTTCACATAATTTCATATCTAATGAATCACTATGTAAGGATGAAGAAGTGAAAAAATAAATAACTTGACATGTCCTTAAAGACCATCCTGGGAGGCAGAGTCACAAACACTATTTTCCAGACCCTATTCATGTTTGCGAACCAGCCCAATCTCTTCATAATCAGGCATATGTTTTTTTAGGAAGAAGCACCATTCTTTATGTTGGCTGTCCGCCATTAAGGCAGAATATGTGTCATATAAACTCACCAAGGACCTCTAGGCCAAGTGTTTTTGATTTATGATGTCTTAGATGTGGTCTACAATGAGTTAATTACTCTTGGGAGCATAATGCTATCTTATAGATGAAAGTGGTCTTAAGATTTATTGGTGCTAGTGAAATAACTCACAATAATGTAAGATAATTTCTTCTAAGTCTGCGGTCTCTGAGTTGAGAAATGATCCCTTTTCTTGGGAAATGGGGATATAAGTTGGTGATGGCTTCCTCAAGAAACAAAGTTTCTTAAAGCAAGAATTATTTTGAAGTGTAGAAATAGGATGAATGAAGAACAGGAAGGTAGGAGAAAAAATGTGGGATGACAAGTTTAACCAGAAATAAAAACTCACTGTTAATCTAAACTAAGACAACTTGATAATAGTGCAAGGATGGGCAAATAATAGACTAACAAAACAGAAAGCACCCAAACAGACTAATACATATAAGTTAACTGAATATATGGCAGAACTAACATTGAGGATAATGGGGGAAAGGATAAAATGTTAATTAATTATGTTGAGACAATGGATTTTCCAAAACAAACAAAAAAGAAATTGGATTTTTGTCTCATATAATTAATTAATTAATACTCAAAAATTAATTCCAAATGAGTTAACTACTTAAAAGTGAAAGGTAAACTTTAAACTTACAGACAGGAATATAGATGAAAAAATTTATGACCTTAGGGGAGAGAAAGTTCTTTAAAAGGATGCAAAGAGCATAAAATTTAAGGAAGATTGATCAATTCAACTACATTAAAATTGACAGCTTAATAAAAAACAAAAAACAACAACCAAAAACCAAAAAACAAACCCACAGTCCACAAGGTACAAGAAGATATTTGCAACAAATAGAATTGACAAAGCTTTATAATTAAAAATATATTATGGGCCCTTAAAATCAATAAAAGACAACTTACTATGAAATGGGCAAAAGAAACAAACATTTCACAGGAAAGATAACACATAAGACCGATTTTTAAAAAAAGGTGCTAAATTTTATTTGTAATCAGAAAATGCAAAATTAAAACCAGAATTATACACCAAATTAAATCACTGGATTGGCAAGGAGTAAAGTCTAATTATACCAAGTGTTGACAAGACAGTGACCTAGTAAGAAATATTGTACATTGGTAAGGGGAACATAAATGAGAAAATCATTTTGGAAAAACATTTAACATAATCTAGTAAATTTGAACATATGCAGATCCTATAACCCCAGCAATTCTCCCTCTGACATAACCTTGGCATGCTTTACAAAAAGACATGTAAAACTATAACTAATAGCATTTTTTATGACACAAAAAAACATGGAACCAGCCTAAATCTCTATAGAGTTAATATGAATAAATACACTGTGGTTTATGAACTATTATAAAGTAGTGGAAGCTATAGCTATACTTATCAATAAAAATGAATCTCAAATATGTAATACCATATGAAAAAAGGTAGAAAAAACATAATCACTATGATTTGCTACTTTTAAAAATGTTTTTTAAAAGAATGAAATGAAATGATATATTGTGTACAGGAACCTACATAAATAAAAAACTATGAGGAAAAACATGAGAATGATTAATGACATTCAAGATATTAATTATCTCTAAAACGGAAGAGTAGGAGGAACCAATCAAGATACCCAGGGATCTTTAAGACCATGTTTTCTTAAGCTGGGTGATTGTTTCATGGTGTTCATTTTACCATTATTGTTTAAATTATACATATATGGTATATGTAACCTTACCTAAGTGATACATTGCAAGATATAAACAACAAAGAAAGTAGATAATTATTCTATCTGATGGCAGGCTTCACATATGAACTTTCTGATATGTTTATAAACTAGGAAACTGTACTGGGTTGATTAAATTTCATTTCCGCATGACATTCAGATTAACTGCCTTATGTTAAAACGCATGAGGAGCTTGGTTCCTGTTACCAAGCTATAAATAGATAAGTAAAGGTTATATTGAGAGGACAACAGTGCCCAAGATTTGGAATATTTATTTTCAAACGTATTCCCTTGACATTTGTCCTTTCAGCATAACCTGGTCCTAAACATTCCCCAGAAGAGAAGATCCCCATCGAAGCCTTTCCAGATATTCCTTGTGATGGCCCGCCCACCCTTTCACCTCGCTGGGCATTATCGCCCTCCTGGTTATTCATGCCAGGCCTTCAACTTATCATTTAGTTGTTATTATTGCTATCCTCAGTTTCTTTTCCTTTATTAGACAGAATCAAAATTGAAAGACTATTGAGGGGCCTGGGTGGCTCAGAGGGTTAAGCATCTGCCTTTGGCTCAGGTCATGATCCCAGGGTCCTGGGATCGAGCCCTGCATCGGCCTCCCTGCTCAGCGGGGAGTCTGCTTCTCCCTCTCCCTCTGCCTGTGCTCTCTCTGTCTCTCTCTCTCAAATGAATAAATAAAATCTTAAGAAAAAATTGAAAGACTATTTCCAGTTTTTCATCCAATCAATAAACCAGACCTTCTGAAGCAACACCCTTTATTCTTCTTTCAACATATTAAGGGATCAAATATCACACCAAATCCTTGTCTCAGCGACTGCATTTGATGGGACTACGTAAAATAGAAACAGTCAGAAGGTACTGAGCTGTAAGGACAATCGAATTGCAAAAAAATAACTTTTAAATAACTTTATTGATCATGATTGGTGCACATAAATTACAAATGTCTAATGTGTAAAATTTGATGCATTTTGTCACATGTATATATCTGTGGAACCAATACCACAATCAAGCCTTTGTGACACCCCTAAAAGTTTCCTCATGCCTCTTCATAATTTATCCCTCCCTTCATTCTCCCCTAGGCACTCATGAATCTACTTAATTTGCATTCTCTGGAATTTATATAGATTAGTTTGCATTTTTAAGGATTTTATATAAACTCATACAGCCTTCTCTTTTTTGGGGGGTAGGAGTTTAGCTTCTTTGACTCAGCATAAAGATTTTGAAATCCAGCTGTACTGTTTCCTGTATCCATATTTTTTTTCCTTTTCAATCCCCGAGGAGAACTCCCCTGTATGGCTACCACGATTTGCTTATCTTTTCAGAGAAAGACATACTATTAACCCAGATTCCCCAGGCCTCACATTTTCAGAACGGGCGAGGGTCACACTTACAGGAATTAGGCAGATGGATCTGGCTTGTGCCTTTAGTGATTCAAAAAGTGACTCCAAATTCAACCTCTCCCCTTTTCTAGCCACTCTGAGTGTCTTCAGAGGCTGTGTTCTAGTGTCTTCTATGAGCTCACCAATATTTCCGTGTCTGTGAAACATCTTCCGCCCACTCTCAGATATGGGGAGCTGTCCACTGCAGCGCAAAGAGCAGTGGATGCCCCAGCTGGATGACGTTTCCCTGTAGATGGGCAAGTCTTACAGTTGGCTTGAGAAGTCCTCAAACCAACCTGCTGACAGAGCTTTTAATGAACAGCCCTTCAGTTGTTTTTCTTTTTCTTTTTTTTCCTTCATTCTGTTGTAGGTATTAAGTGTGAGGCCATACCTTTAAGTTTACAAGAAATATAAAATTATTTTTCTGTAGTTTTCATATTCTACAGCAGAAATCAATGTCTAATTGACTCACATTGCACCCAGTAACTGAAACTTAAATTTAGTCAATTCAGGGTGCCTGGGTGGCTCAGTTGGTTAAGCGTCTGCCTTCGGCTCAGGCCATGATCTCAGGGTCCTGGGATCGAGCTCCGTGTTGGGCTCCCTGCTCAGTGGGAGTCTGCTTCTCCCTCTCCCTCTGTCTGTTCTCCCTGCTTGTGTTCCCTCTCTCTCTCTCTCTCTCTCTCACAAAAATAAATAAATAAAATAGTTTTAAAATTTTGGTCAATTCAGTGCATTCACAGTTAAATGTTCTGTTTCACTCACCTTCCCTACTTTTTTTTTTTTTCCTTTTTTACTTAGGTCTGCATCTCCTTTCCATATGGTGCACGTGTGCACAGCAGTAAGTTTTGAGAAGGGGGCGTCTGGTCTGCAGTTGTCATCGATGCTGACGCCCACAGAGATGGCAGATTTTCCCATCTGGTCTCCAGCTGCCAGAAACCACTGCTCACCCTGCCCCTCTCTGCACTGTCCAAGAGACCTCCTCAGGTCCCCTGTTCTCAGGGCCAGGGGAAACATAGCTTCCCCCAGAGCTGCCTCAGTAGGTTTTAGTAAGTCTGTCCCGGACCCATCCAAGATGCAACAAGAAAATATTTCTTGTCTTGGGACACCTGGGCAGCTCAGTCAGTTAAGTGTCTGCTTTTGGCTCAGGGTCCTGGGATCTGGTCCCGCATTGGGCTCTTCGCTCAGTGGGGAGCCTGCTTCTCCCTCTGCCTGCCACTCCCCCTGCTTGTGCTCTCTCTCTCTGACAAATAAATAAATAGAATCTTTAAAAAATGTAAGAAAAAAATATTTCTCGTCTCACATTTCTGAACTATGAGGATTGATATATGTATGATCTCTGTTCCAGAGATCTCCAGAGTCTCCTCTGTTCTGCTCACAAGTCCTCAGATTATCTGAAAGTATTGTTCTCTCCTGGGACAAAAGCTGAGAAGTGGTTGACATGGGCTTGGGGAGTCTTCTCAGAAATTGGAATTATTCTTCTCCTCTGCGATGACGTGAAGACTTCATTACCATGTTCTACGTGTCATGCAAAACTCCTTCTACCCTTATTACAAATTCTAAGGAAAAACATCTTGGTCCTCATTCATGTGGGCTTCTGGTATACAGCCCTTCCCAGGTGGTCATATATTCTCTGGTACATACAATTCCGGTGTTGCCTTCCTCAAAATATCAACAGAAATCTGCTAGTAAAGTAAAACTAAGCTTATTTGAATTTATTGTAGTTGGAAAGGATATCACCTTTGTAGGATTTCAGAAGCAACTCAGAAGGGAAAGTCAGTAGTAGGATATGTGTAGCATTCTGGGTCTGGGCTTATGTGGTCTACGGTGGGCCTTTCAAGGTGGGTAACTGGCTAGAACTGGGCACAATTTATGCTATAGTATTTCATAACTGGTTGTCAGCCAGGCAATACCCTTGAAGTATCTGTTGATAGGCACATTTTTGTTTGTTAAGCAAGCTGTTTGCCCAGGTGAGAATACTCTTGCCTCTGATAAATTGATCTGTAGGAATTTCCTCAAGCAAACAGTGAAGTTATTTATTAGTTTATAGTTTTATCTTTCCTGGGCAAAATTTTCCTGGAAAAAAACCTCTAAGTCATGTTGACATAGGTGATCCAAAGTCTTATGCAAGTGATATTGTCACAGAAGTTCTCAGACCTCACCACTTAGACCTAAACTTGGACTCACAGTAAATTTTTTTTTTTTTTTTTTTTTTTTTTTAAGATTTTGTTTACTGGGCACCTGGGTAACTCAGTTGGTTAAGCGACTGCCTTCGGCTCAGGTCATGATCCTGGAGTCCCAGGATCGAGTCCCGCATCGGGCTCCCTGCTCAGCAGGGAGTCTGCTTCTCCCTCTGACCCTCCCCCCCTTTCATGTGCTCTCTCTCTCTCTCTCTCATTCTCTCTCCGTCAAATAAATAAACAAAATCTTTAAAAAAAAGATTTTGTTTATTTATTTGACGGAGAGAGAGCAAGACAGAGAGCACAAGTGGGGAGAGGGGCAGAGTGAGAGGGAGAAGCAGACTCCCCACTGAGCAGGGAGACCAGTGCTAGACTCGATTCCAGGACCCTGGGATCATGACCTGAGTCAAAGGCAGACGCTTAACCAACTGAGCCACCCAGGCGCCCTTGGACTCATTGTAAATTAAAAAAAATTATTTTTGCGGGCGCCTGGGTGGCTCAGTTGGTTAAGCGACTGCCTTCGGCTCAGGTCATGATCCCGGAGTCCCAGGATCGAGTCCCGCATCGGGCTCCCTGCTCTGTGGGGGGGTCTGCTTCTCCCTCTGACCCTCCCCCCTCTCATGTGCTCTCTCTCTCTCTCAAAAATTATTTTTGCAAGTTATACCCCTAAAATCATCAGAAATTCCAGGAGATATCTCTGTTAATATCAGAGAATGATTTTCAGAGATGGTATCTTAAAGCAAGCTTAGAAAAATGAGCAAGATATAAAAAAATGGGCAAAAGCACCAAGACAATTAGAAAGGAATAGGAGTATGAGTGGGGGGTGTGAATGGTGACATTTGTGAAGGACAATGAGGAGAAGGTCTAGATTTGACAGTGTGGGATTTTTAGTTTTGGTGTACAGATGAAAGCCAGATTGTGATGAGCTTTGAATGCACAGTTCAGGAGTCACTATGCGCCTATTTACATATTTGTCACTGGGGCTTCCCAAGAACCTCTAAATTCACTGAATTCCTCTCACTTGTATGCTGTCAAACACCCCTCAGACCACTAGAAGAGAGTGCCATGTTGTGGGATTGGGTTTGGGGGGATGATTCTTGCTGTATAATTAAGAAAAACAGTAAGACACTTAAAATAGTTTCTTGCCCACAAAAGGCATTCAGTAAATAGTAGTTGATATTATTATTACCAGATTGTAGTCAGAGTGATGAGATTTTCATGGAACTGTAATCAGGCATGCAGGGACACTTGAATCTTTTGAACACAAAGAACAGAAGTGATATGAGAAACACAATTTTATTAATAGCTGCATAGGCCCTTGATGGACCAGTGCTGGGCTCTATGTCTAATGTCACATTTGGAGCATGAAGCTTAGGCCATTCTCAGAAAGAAGAAAGAAAGAAAGAAAGAAAGAAAGAAAGAAAAGAAAGAAAGAAAGAAAGAAAGAAAGAAAGAAAGAAAGAAAGAAAGAAAGAAAGAAAGAAAAGAAAGAAAGAAAGAAAGAAAGAAGGAAGGAAGGAAGGAAGGAAGGAAGGAAGGAAGAAAACAAAAGAAAGAAAGAAAAGAGAAAAAGAAAGAAAAGAGAAAAAGAAAGAATAACAGGAAAACAGTGAGAAGAATTAAGTTCATTTATCCACTCAGATACAAAGTATCAGAGGAGAGAATTAGAGTTTGCAAACCCTTCTAAGGAGAACCTTCACTGACATTTGTATCTTTTCTACTTGAAGAGGAAATTAGGCTGAAGCAGCCTGGAACCTGAGTTTTTAGTCCTTTGTTTGAGAGCACGGGGACTGCCCATTGGCAATTGTGATCTAGTCAAGGTGTTAAAACTCTGACCAGTCAGATTCACTACTCCCATGCTCTGGGGAGAAGCTAAGAAAGTGGTGGGCAGAGGCATGAGCAGGGGACAGGACACTGCCAAGTTCCACAGGCCGGATATTCTCCTATTTCTGTCCTCTGTACAAATTTACTTTGGATGAGAATGTGGGCTTGGGGCTATATTGATATTTTCTAAGAGACTAGGAATCCCTGATCCTGCCTCTGTATCCACCTCCTCTCTATGGGATTCCCAAAGGAGCTATATCCACATGAATGATACAAGAAAGGGACCCAAGCTTCCTTTATTAAGAGCTGTGTAAGAATCTAACACCGATCGTGGACAACTCCACGTTAAGAGCTGGGTTGGTACCTACAATTTAAGTTGAAGGTCTCCCGCCTCTTTCTAAATCGACAACCTGAGATTCTATGATCTGGACGGTCATACAGAGAAAGGAAATTAAATAAATATACAGGAGAACAATCTGGTCATGTCTACACTAAATATCTTGCTGAAAGTGCCCCACACAGCCATCTGCACCAAGGGGTAAAGAGGAACCTGCACCTCCTCGGCAGGACCCTATAAAGATATATGTCCCTTCCCTGCTAGAAATCATGGCCCCTTAACGTTCCACGTTCTGGACAATTATGCCGGTAATTGCAAGGAACTAGGAAAGAGGTGAGCAGCGGTGCCGGAGAAGAGGCTGGAACGTCTTTTCTCCCTACCAGGGTTTTGGGCGTTTGCGGAGAAAGGCAGAAGGAGACCCACGATTGATAAGGGTGCTGAGCACGCTGCTGGCATCACCACGCATGCACCTTCCTTCCTTGTCCCCTTTACCTGTCCAGCCCCAGGCTACCGATGCCATTACACAAGCGGGCCAGTGAGTTAAGGTCTGGGCGGAGGGACCTTACTAAGTGGCAGAGTTCAACCTCTGTATCAGCAGACCGTGTGCCTAGTTTTCAGTGTGTGACGTAGTGTCTAACGAGTTTTTGTTGAGTAGCACGCATGAATGCTAACCTGCCCGTTTCACCCATTCTTTTCAGAGCTCCTGAATTGGGAATCGCGAGGACCTGTTCGTATTTGCAGGCACACACCGCCTGGGTCATCGCTCACGTGGTGCCGGGAAGTGCGGCAGATTTTCTAACAGTGCCCCCTTTCACCTAGGTGCCACGAAAGCTAAAATCTCGCTTCCCCAGCGTACTTTGCTCCCAAGGGTAGCCAGGTGACGCAATTATGGCCCAAGAGAGGTAAGCAGAAGTCGGCTGTCATGTTTTTTGAAAAGGTTTTCCTCCACTAATACAAAGGACGGACTAAGCCATGCTTCCCCTCCGTCTTTTCCTGCCTTGAATGCAGAACTTTGTCTAATACTTGGGCAGCCATCTTACGCCCAGATCTGCAGCCAAGGCCGAGAGAGTCCCAAATGTTAGCACTGACGCCTTTAAGCCACTAAACCAATACCACCAACTGCCTATATCTATCTCTATGGCCACATGAGAAACATAAACCCCTAACAGCTTAAGCTAATAGGAGTTTTCAATTACATGGAGCCATAAACATTCTTGACTGTTAGAGAATTTATCTGTTAAGGGAATAGAGAAAGATCTTGAAACTACATCACCCCAGTGGAAATTCACATCTGAGTTGGAAAATAATCACCATTTTTCTTTTTGCAATATAAACATTTATAATTCACATCTGCATACTTTCCCCAGGTGCTCAAGACAGGGAAGATGAAGAGTAAGGCTGCTCTGGATTTTTACTTGTAATTTCAGTAACAAATACAGAAAAATGATTCTCCACAGAGAAGAAAAAGCCAGGATTCAAATTTCAAGTGTCTGACTTCGCTCTGTGCCCAGTACCCCAAGCCATGAAGTTGGCTCACCACTCAGATTTCATAGGCCCAGATGTCTGATTTTGAAAAGCTGCTTTGTTGCAACAATAGGGCTGTGCTCTGTATTTCTTCTACATATTTACATTGTTATATATGTTTTCCCTAAGAACACAGCAGATTTACCCAAAGAGAAAATTATCATTTTTTTAAATTTTAGAAAATTTTAATTTTAATTTTAAATTTTCTTAAACAGTTCTGGTTTAGCTGAAGACAGCTGGGCTTAACATTAAAACACTTCCTATTCATCTAGACCATTCTGCTTCCAGGCTATGGGTTATATATTTGTGTCAGCTCACGAGCAAAGAATACTCAGCTTTGGAGTCCAACAAACTTGAAATTGAATCCTGGGTCTACCATTTGTAGTTGTACGAGGCACAGGCAGCTAGTACACTAACTACTCAGTAGGATTATAACTTCATGAGTTTAGTTAACTTTATTTAGTCTATTTGGATCTCAGCATTCTCAGCTGGAAAGAATTACTAATGCCTGTCATCAAGGTTGCGGTGAGAAGTGGAGAAATACACCTGAAATATAATATCAGCTATCATTGTTATGACTTAGCACTTAGCAGAGAAATATTCTCTTTCTATGTGACATCTTGCAGGAATTTACACTGGGTCACTTTTTCTGGGATGGTTGGGAGAAGGAGGAGAAATGAAACCACTACTCCAGAGCTTTAGTCCATGCTCCAAACATCCCCGGGCAGCTGCTTAAGCCATTTTGACCAAGAACGATGTAGAAAACAGACATATTCATCGGAGTGAAGATGATCTTTGCTACCCTCCCTCCAGGGACAAAGGCGTGGGCTAGGCTGAAAATCAGAAGTGGAGGGGAGGTGAAAACCAGTCTTTTCTGGAAGTCAAGGCTACAGATCCAAGGTAGTAAGGAAAAGCCCAGCAGATCCCTCAAGAGGCCCTATTCTTAATGGCACAGAGACGAAAAGCAGATGTGTGTTCACCCTCCTCCTGCACCACTCTCTGCTCCTCCGTAGATTAAAGGCAGAAACAGCTACACTCTTTGTTAGTTTATTGATCTTGAATAAAGGAATTCTAGGCAAGTTCTTTATTTAGTACAAGTTGTCCAAGAGGTACAGAGAATGTCATAAGAGGATGCCTGCCAGATTATTTAACTGAATTATAAGCCAAGCTGACTTCTTATTCTGACAACCACAGAAAAAGAGTTTCCAATGCTCATAACCTACCCTAGTAAATATGAAATGCATGAGACAGGTACATTACAAAGATAGAAACATACATACATACACACATACATACATATATACATACATAGATAAGCTAGATGATAGATAATATAGATAGATTTATTTCAATGAATGGGGAAACTGAAGGTTGGGGATGTGCCTGAGTCCAAAAATTACCCTGAACCAGTTGATGTTCTCCAGAGACTGTGAGGACTTGGGCCAAACACAGTTTTACTTTGGGATCTGCTATTAAATAGTCACGGTTTCCTGGAGGTCACACAGCATTTCTAAGTCTCTGCTTCCCCATCTGTAACATGAGTTCACTTGCATTCAGTTGTCACCGAGGACACTATGGGATCAAAATGCTAGGATTCTTTGATTAAAAATGGTAGCTTTGAAAATTCGGCTGAAAGGTGATACCTACCATAGTTGTAACACCTTTCCTGGTTGCCATCATGACATGCATGGAATCTTGCTGTACGTTCCTGGGCTGGACTGCTGCCTTTTCATGCTCACAGATTTCTCCCTTCTAATATATACCAGCAACGTAGGACTCAAACTTTTCTGGTAGTATATTCCCATGGGAATGTCTTCTCTACCACAGTCAGATTCATTTGCAAGCAGCTACCACATATTATTGATCCTTGGGGTTTATACAAATTGGGGAACTATTAGGCTATTTCACTGGACCCTTTGTATTTTGAATTGAAAAAATACAGAGGAGCAGATACCCTATTGCCAGAAACAAGCAGGGAAGTCCGGGAGCATAGAGTTAAGTTGCACAGACCTGCAGCGCCACCTGTTGGCTGCTGTGTTAATAATCATCACAGAGTCAAACTTCCAGAAGAGAAACAGAGAGCTTATCTCCAAAATTAAAAACAAGGGAGCAGGGTATGTGGAGATCAAACTGAAGTTCAACTTAGAGCTGAAAAGGAAAAAAATATCCCTAGAAAATGTGTGGTGCAACTTAATTCCGATGGCCATGCGGTAACTACTAATTTCTATCACTTTAGTTTTAATGAAACACAAGAGGAAAATGAAAAGATAGCATGACAGAATTTCAGAACTGGGCAAGTGTTTAAATAATAGCATAACCTCTCATTGTAGAGATTAAGAAACCAAGATGCTAGGACGTTATATATCCTAGAGCTAATGAGCTTGGGGGTGTGGGTGTTAGGAGTATAACTCACTTCTTCAGATGTTTGGTTCAGGTTTTTTCTGTATAACTTTCTTTAAGAAAATGCATTTTAAGAGAGCTTTATATTCTCCATTCTTAATAGAATGCTATTGAGAATCAGAGGCAGTTCTCACAATATTACTTATTTAAATTCACACCATTAGGGAAGCAATTTCAGTAATAACCCCTATTTCTAGCTGCCTATCAAAAACATTTGCTAATTGTTATGATGCTTATGGAATCAAAAATTGCCAAAGAACAACTTTTCTTCTCCTTCTTCATCCTTCTCAGCAATTCGTTCATTTTCTTCCCACCATGCCAATGAAAGGCTATGGTTCCCTTGGGACATAGGACTCCTAGGTTGTGGTTGCCTGAAATTCTAATTGCTCACTGGAGACCACCAAGAGCAAATGCAGAGACAACTCCCAATCTGCTATCGTATTCGGTCATATTACTGAGGCCTGTTAGAAGGGGGTGAAAACTTAAGTGAGAAATGGGTCATCACAACACAGACAAGTTGTATCAGGGAAAAAGCTTAGTGGATGGCACCCTCCTGATAAGGGAAGACTGCAAGAGTCCAGTAGGGCTCATAAACACCATCTGGGACAGAAGTCATGAAATATCTACCAGGAACAAGAATTTTTAGAACTTTGTTGTTTTCCAAAATGAGAGAAACTTACCTCCACTTTTTATTTATTTATTTTTTAACTAGTGGCTAGCAGTACATTCCTTAAAGAGAAATAATGCTTATTCTTCTCTCCTGAGTGTACTGAAGAGAAAGAAAACATGGGAGATTAGGTCTTGCTTCGCAGTCAATTTTGAGGGTATGTGGTGGTGAGTAGCAGAAGCTTCAGGGAGGAAAGGAAAGCGGATTGCACCAAATTGGGTCAATTGAATGCTGTCTTAGTGCCGGCAAAGTGGTCTTAAGGACTTGATATTGGAAATGTGTCTGGATCCCCAACCTAATTCCCCATTCAGTCCATTGGCCAAACTAGAAGGCTGAGGGTTGTCAAGAATCCCCTCCTCTCCTTTAACCTCTGTTGATTGCACCACTTCCAAAATATCTCTGAATCTGCCTTTCTCTCTCCATTCCCACTATCACTCCTTAGCACAAGTGACATACTGCATTGCGACTGCCTCCTAACTACTCTCTTTCCTTTCACATCCGTTTTCCACAATGTCACCAGCCTCATCTATCTGAAAGGCAAATTGAATCATGCCATGTCTCTGCTTGAAACCACTGAGCAAGGACAAAGTCCAAGCTTCTCAGCATGGCATATAAGACTTCTCAATTTGGAAAAAAAAAAAAAAAACAACCTTCTCAGTTTGGCTCAGATTTCTTATTCAACCTTATTTCCTGGCTCAATACCTCCAGTTCCCTTGAAAATTCAGTTCCTTTTTGCCACACACTCTCTGACTCTGGCATCTCTCTCTGTACTTAGTCAGTTCTTCCAACATGTTGTGTCCTTCGCTCCCATCACTGGGAAAGTTCTTATTCCTTCAAGGGCCATTTCCATTAACACTGTCCCTAAGGAGTCTTCTCCAAAGTTTTCAGGCATGGAGCTTCTCTCTGTCCTGTGTACTTGTACTCTGCTTCCTTATTACTTATGTGTATTATAGCATGAAGCTCATTATATTGTAACTTTATGAGCAGTTTGGTCTTCCTTACATAGACCATGAGTTTCCTAATATAAGATCCTGATAGATCTTTTTACTGTTCAAATTTTTATCTTACACAGTTCCACAAATGTTCACTGAAGATGAAGCACATCTATCGCAGTGCTAAATACTGGAGATGCAAAGATTAGCTAGGAGTGGTATCCATATTCATCTCACTCATGGTCTGTCTTTTCTGTGTCCAAAGTATACAAACAGTTGGAGACCAGAGAAGAATTTTGTGTGCTCTACACAACTACACCCCACTGCAATGTGGTGATTCTCTCATATCCCAAAGTCAGTGGTGAAACATATTGCATGTATAGCTCTTTCCAGTGTTCTGGTCACTGGATATAACAGATGACATCATTAACATCATCATCTTGATTGTCATGTGTACTGTTTTAAAAAAAAAGTATCATTTTTTTTTAAAGTTTGCAAGCATTGTCCTAGGCACTTGTTACTTGTGTGCTGTACACCAGGACTAGACAACCACTGAATTCTCATTATATGTTTGTGGGATGAGTAATCATTGGATGGACAGATACATAGGTAGATGGGTTAATGGATAAGCTACTGGAGTGATGGACATACGGAGGTGAGAGTACAGGAAGGCTGATATGTTTAGAGTGTGCAGGACAGAGTACAAAGTAGGAGAGAGTTTCACAGAGAGATCTCCAGAGATCTGCAAAGGGTCCCTCTTGGATCTCCAGCTAAGTACTGATCAGAAAATTTTTGTGAAGAATCCTCCACCCAAAACAGGGGAAAAAATCCTTGGCGCTCATAAAAGGCCAGGAATACTGTCTGTTACCACCAACCAGAGTATAGGACCTCATAACTCATGAGGTATCAGGAATAATACTGAGAAGAGTTTTGCCTCTCATTTCACCTACCAAAACTTGAAAGTAAGCCCTAAATTGATCAATTTGTTTTTAAGTAACTTTACATCCAAGAACAAGTTTTAGAATATTTATCAGAATACCCAAAAGGTAAAATTCACGATGTCTGCATCCAAACAAAACTTATCATGTATTTGAAGAAGCAGAATAATACAGCTAAAATGAGAAGAAAAATAAGCCAATTAAAAATGACTCAGAATGATCCAGATGACACAGATAATAGTCAACAAGAACATTAAAACAGTTATTATAACTATAATTGCTATGTTTAAGAAACTAGAGGAAAGATTTAATATGTTAAGTAGAGACATGAGGATATATATTGAGTATGACCCAAATAATACTTCTAAAGATGAAAATTACATTAAAGGCAGATTAGAAATTACAGAAGAAAAGTTTAGTGAACATGAAAACTTAGCAATAGAAACTATCCAAAATGAAACAAAAGGGAAAAATACTGAAAAAAGAAAGAACAGAGTATTAGTGAGCTGTAGGACAACTTCAGCAAACTAATACACATGTAATTGTAGTTCACAATGGGAGTGAAATAGACAAAATATTTGAAGACATAGAAACTGAAAACTTTCTAATGTGATAAAAATTATAAATCCATGGATCCAAAAATCTCAATGAACTCAAAGGACAAAAAATATGAAGAAAATTGCAGCAAGGCATATCATAATTTATTTGCTTAAAGCCAGTGCAAAACGGAAAATATTAAAAGTTGCTGTGAAGCAAAGAGACATTATATACAGAGGGGGAGAAAAAACATAAGGATGACAGCAGATTTCTTATCAAAGACAATGCATGATAGAAGACAACTTTATTTTAGCAACATTTTTAAAGTACTGAATTCTTGAATTCTCAACCAACCAAACTACCTTGCAAAAATGAAAGTAAAATAAAGACTTTCTCAAACATACCAAAGCCAAAAGAATTCATTTCTAACAGACCTGAATTAGAAAAAAAAGTGCTAAAGGAAGTTCTTCAGACAGAAGAAAAGTGGTATCAGACAGGAATCTGGATCTATGCTAAAGAATACATAAATGATAACTATGCAGGTAAATATAAATAATTGTTTGTTGTTATTTAAATTTCTGTAAAAGATAATTGTTGAAAGCAAAATAATAATGTATTATAAGGTTTACAATATTTGTAAAAGTAAAATTTCTGACAACAATAGCACAAAACCCAGGAGAGAAGAAATGAATATAAAAGGTTCTAGTACAAAAGGAGAAGTGGTAGAATATTACTTAAAGATGAACCCTGTTAAGTTAAGGATGAAAATTATAAATCCTGAAGCAAACACTAAAATAACAAAAGCTAAAACCAATAAGCCACAGATAAACTAGAATCATAATTAATCCAAAAGAAGTCAGATTTTTTTTTTTTTAATTAACAAAGAGGGGTGCCTGAGTGGCTCAGTCGTTAGGCGTCTGCCTTCGGCTCAGGTCATGATCCCAGGGTCCTGGAATCGAGCCCCACATCGGGCTCCCTGCTCCGTGGGAAGCCTGCTTCTCCCTCTCCCACTCCCCTGCTTGTGTTTCCTCTCTCGCTGTGTCTCTGTCAAATAAATAAAACCTTTAAAAAAATTTAAAAAATAAAATTAATTAATTAATTAACAAAGAACAGATGGGACCAAAAGAAAACAAATAACAAGTTGATATATTTTAACAAATCTGTGTTGAAAATCACATTAAATATAAATGGTCTACATATGTCAATTAAAGGTAGAGATGGTCAGATTGGATATAAATCAAGACCCAACTATAGGCCGCCATATGAACCTTTAAATGGAAAGACACAATAATTCTATGTTAAAAGCAATGGGGGAAAAATAGACCATGCTAACATTAATTTAAAAAACCAGGAGAGACAACATAAAGAGAACATAACTCATAAAGAATATAAAAATCTTAGATGTTTATGCAACTAAACAAAGCTTCTAAATACACGAAACAAAAACTGACCAAACTTCAAAGAGAAATAGATAAATCCACAATTATAGTTCAAGATTTCAAAAACATTTTCCCGATTAGTGATGGTAGAAGACAAAAAAATCAGTATGAGTATGGATGTTAACAAAACTCTCAACCATCCTGATCTATTTGATATTTAGAGATCACTCGAGCCTCAAAATCACAGAATACACACTCTTTGCAAGTGTGCATCAAATTTTTAATGACAGACCATATTCTGGACCATAAAAAGAGTCTGAGTAAATGTAAAAGTATTCAATCATACAAAGTATACTCTTGAACCACAGTGGAATTAAGTTAGAAATAATAATAGAGGATCTCTGGATAATCCTTAAGTATTTTCAAACAAAATAACACACTTTTAAATAACCAGTAAGTCAAATAAGAGTTCAAAAATGAAATTAGAAGATAAGTGAACTAAACAAAAATAAAAACAAGGCATTTCAAAATATGTGGGTTGCAGTGAAAGCTGTAACAGAAATTTACAACACTAAATTCCTATATTTGAAATTAAGAGTATCAAATCAATGACCTCATTATCTATCTTAAGAAACTGGAATAATAAAAAAAAAATAGATGCAAAGTAATGGAAAAAAAGGAAATAATAAATATCAGGGAAGATATCGCTGAAACAGGAAACAGAAAAAATAGTAAAGTAAATCAGCAAAACCAAAAGTAGTTTCTCTGAGAACATCAATAAAATTGGCAAAATTTCTAGCCAAACTGATTAGGAAAAAAAGACATAATACAAAACTTACTGGTATCAGGAATGAGAGAGGTAAATTACTATTAAAAAGGATAATAAAGTAATATTATAAAAAAGCTTTATGCTCATACATTCAACAACTTAGATAAAATGGATGAATTCCTTGAAAGACACAAAATACTATGCTCAATTAAGATGACATAGATAATCTGAATAGCTCTATGTCTATTAATGAATTGAACTTATATTTAAAAATCTTCCCACCAAGAAAACTCCAGGCCCAGATTGCTTTACTGGAGAATTCTTCCAAACATTTAAGGAAGAAATAACATCAATTGTACACAAATTCCTCCAGAAAATTGAGGAATTGAGAATTCTTTCCAACTCATTTTATGAGGTAAGCAATATTACTCAGATATCCAAATTAGGCAAAAATATTACAAGAAAAGAAAAATATAGACTAATAACACTCATTATCATAAATACAACGATTGTTAACAACAATCTATCAAATTAAATTTAGTAATATAAAAAGTGTAATATATCACAGTTGTGTAGAAAATTTACCCTTGCCCAAAGAGAGGTTTGGCCTCTACCCTTGATTCCTTGGTGATAATCTTTAAGCCCTTAGAATGTCCTACCTGATAATAATGCCTTTGCTTACCTGGGGGCCATGGGTCATGCCAGACAATCTGACACTATGATTTAGGGTGGAAGCTTTTGGTTGTGTGCTATTGGTTCAGCCTCTAGAGAGGCTGGAGGCTAAGGTCAGCCATTTGGGCAATTGATTATGTCTATGTGACAGAGCTCCCAATAAAAAGTCTGGACATCAAGGCAGGGGTGAGCTTCCATAGTGGGCAATATTACATGCATACTGCCACACACTGTTGCTGGGAGAGTAGTGCCTTCCATCGTTGCACTGCTAGACAACAACTAGAAGATCTATGCTTGAAACTTTCCTGGACTCTGCCCTGTGTCTCTTCCCTTGGCTGATTTTAACATGCATTCTTTCTTTCTAATAAACCACAACCATGAGTATAATAGCTTTCAGTGAGGTGTCAGTCCTTCTAGAGGGTGGTCTTGGAGCCCCCAAACTTGCAATTGAGATCGGAAATGAGGGTAGTCTTATGGATAGTTTCTTAACTTTACAATGACTAGATGTGGTTAATGCCAGGAATGCAAAGTTGATTTAACACTTAAATATAATTCACCATATTATCAGACAATAAAAGGAAAATATATGATAATTTCAGTAGATCCACAAAATGTATTTGACAAAATCCAAATTCCATTATTGGGGGAAAAAAAAAACAGAGAAAACTAAGAATGGTAGTGAAATTCTTCAGCCTGATAAAATCTGTTAAAAATACCTATAGGTAACACCCTTTTTAGTAGTAAAACTGAATGTTTTCCATCTACAGTCAGGAGAAAGGATGCCTGCTCTCATCACTTTAACTCAACATTGTACTGCAGCTCTAGCCAGTTGAATAAGACAGGAAGGGAGATGAAGAAGATGAGGAGGAAGAAAAATAAAAAGCACCCAGGTTGGAAAGAAAGAAATGAACTGTCTTATTTGCAAGATAGCATGATCATCTACGTAGAAAATTTAATGAAATATGCAAAATCACTGAGAATTAATAGTGAGTTCAGCAATATTGCAAGGTACAATACCAATATGAATAATCAACTGCATTTCTATGACAACAAATCGGATTTTGAAACAAAAAATTACCATTACAATAACATGAAAATATTAAATACTTGGGAATGAGTTTGACAAAAAATGTGCAACACCTGTACACTGAAAACTATGAAAAATCACTGAAAGAAATTAAGAAAGACTGAAGTAAATAGATCAGAAGACATTGTCATTAAGATGTCAATCCTCCAAATTGGTCTATAGATCTAATGTATTCTCAATCAAAATCATAATAAACATTTTTTGGTAGAAATTGATAAATTGATTCTAAAAATCATATGAAAATGTAAACACCAAGAATAGCTAAATAATATAACCTTGAAAAAGAAAAATTTGGAGAACTTATACAACCTGACTCTCCAAGATGTAATAATGTAGTATGTATATATTTATCTATATATATAATATATATGTATACACACACACACACACACACTATATATATATATATATATATATATATATAGTAATCAATACAATGTAAATTTGGTGTCAACATGGACAAATAAATTAATGGAACAGAATATGGGGTTCAGAATTAAAATTATGTTGATTTTCATTGAAGTTACAAAGGAAATTTTGTGGAGAAAAGATAGTGTTTTCAACAAATGGTACTGAATAATTGGATACCCATACGCAAAAAATAAATAAATAAAACAAACCTTTGATTGATACCTTAAACTATATACAGAAATTAACTCAAAATGGATCATGGGTATAAATGTGAAACTTAAAACTATAAAACTTCCAGAAGAAAACATAGAAGAAAGACTTTGTGACTTTGGGTTAGGAAAAGATTTCTTAGAGACACACCAAACACATGATCCATTAAAAAAAATTAAATTGGATTTCATCAAAACTAAGAATTTCTAAACTTCAAATATGGTAATGAAAGAGAAATTACATGTTGAAAGAGCTATTCATAAATCACATATCTAACAATGAACTTGTATCCAGAATATATAAATATCTCTCAAAAATTACCAATAAAAACAGCCTAATAAAAAATACACAAACAATTTGAACAGACACTTCAGCTATATAAACATATATAAATGTATGAAAATATACTCAATATCATTGCTCACTAGGCAAAAGCAAGTAAGACCATATGAGATGCCACACATCTATCAAAATGTCTAAAGTTGAAGAAATGGATCATATAAAATGTTAGTGAGGATGTGGGATGACTGTAGCTCTCATATACTGCTGATACGAATGTAAAAATGGTACAACCATTTTAGAAAACAGCTTGGAAATTTCTTAAAAAGTTAAAAATCCACCTACCATATAACCCAGCTATTCCACTTCTAGGTATTTATCCATGAGAAAAGAAAGCCTACACTTGTACACAAATGTTCTTAGTAGTTTTATTTGAGTAGATGCAAATTGGAAACCTAAACATCTATCAAGAGGTGAATGCATAAAAACAATTGTGGCATATCTATACAATACACTAGAACTAGTTAATAAAAAGGAATGAAGTATTGACATTTGACAATAAGTATGGATATTTAATTTTACTGAGTGAAAATAGCCGGACAAGTAGAGCACATTCTATAGGATCATATTGATTGATCTAAAATTTTAGAAAATGCCAACTCATCTATTGTAACAGAAGTGGTTACTATAAACAACCTCAGTTGTCTGAGGATGGAGAAGGGGTAAGGAGGGCCAGAGGGAAGTATTTTAAGGGTCAATGAGGAAACTTGCACTTTGTCTTGATTGTATTGATGGTTTCATTAGTATGTACATATGTCAAAACTTGTCAAGTTTTACACTTTAAATTTGTGCCTTTTATTATGTCAACTGTATCTGCACAACACTGGTAAACATTTTTTAATGGTCCAAGGTGTTAATATGTTGTAAGAGCCATGAAGCAAGTAATTGTCCATTGAGACAATCATAATAATAAAATTTCAGTCTTATACAAAAAATAAGGCTTTGGTTATCAGTTGGAATTTATATATCAGCACATAGAACTAAAAACTCTGAGTAACCCAAAGATTTCATCCTATGGATTTCACATTGCTGCATTTCTCCCTGTCTCAGACTGAATACCTACAAGGTAGGGTAGAACATTTAGTGTTCTATACAATAGCCAATACTTAGTGGGCTCAGAAGCCAAGATGCTCTGATGCGTCTTCGTGCTTCCATGATTTATGGTTCTCTCCCACATGCATTACATGTGCTTGGGGAACAATTTTGGATCCTTCCCTCTTCTCCCTCTCTGTTCCTTTTGAACTTTCATCTTCAGATATGCTATGGGTTCTTTCATCTCTTTCCTTAATTCTCTCCTGCATTAGCAGCACTCATATGCTTCACTGGTCTCAACTTCTCTACTTCCTTCATCAAAACTTGCTGCTTTCTTCATGTCATGGTTAAGTTCTTGTTATTTTCTTTTCTTCCTTCAAGTTCATTTTAATAATAGAAATAAAAGTACTCCCATTATATACATTTTTTCTCCAATGTAAATATAAAACAAAAATGAAGTTTTCCACAAGGTAATATCCACAAAATAGTCTATAAATCTGATGCAATCCAATCAATATCCCTAGTGATTTATGTGTGTGTAGTCATACTACATATTATATAATAGGTATCTTCATACACGGTGGGGGAGAAAATTCATCAAACAACTTTGGAAAAAGCATTCCTAGGACTTAGCAAATTTGATGATCATGCACATATGTGACATAATTCATGCATAAAGTGTGCCTGACAATATTGTTTGCAATAACCTCCAATCAGGAAACAAACCAAATGCCCTTTACCAGTAGGATGGATACAATAATTGTGGCCTTTTTACACAATGTATTTCAGCTATGAATATGAACAAATACAAACAAATCTAACAAATACAATGCGAAAGAAGTGAGGCAAAAGGAATATTGACAATATGATTAGATTCATGTAAAATTCAAAAATAGACAAACTATATTGTTTTGGGATATATGTTAGGTAGTAAGTTATCATGAAAAGCAGGGAAGTAACTGATGTTCAATTCAAGATGGTGTTTACTTCAAAGAGAAAGTGAGGGAGTTGAGTTTGTTGGTTCTGTGATGCAAGTAATGTTCAGTTGATGATGATAGGGGCATTCAATTTAGAAATTTGCTAAACTCTTTATGTTTTGTAACTAACATTACAAATGTTAGTTTTAGTATGTTTTTTATATGTTGTTTAGTATGTTGTTTATATTTCACAACAGAAATGTAAAAAACAAAATCTCTTACACTATACAGAAGAGCCTGCTCCTTAATTATTTTTAGCTTAGTAATTAATGGTGATTTTCATTCATACTTACAGCATTGGCTATCAAATGTCTTTTCTAATTTGATAGATAACTAATCTAATCTTCATGAAGTTGGAGATCTTAATATATTTTACCAATAGACACTTTCTCAATAATAGGTGCTTAACAAATATTTATTAAATAAAATAATTATACCTAACTTATTTGAATTGGCATATATTACTGCAAGTTTGCTTTAATAGTATTACTGCAAATTGATATCTTCAAAGGATTTCCTTTTTCTTTCCTATATATTCTGGCAAATGACCATCATTATTATTCAAAGAATGACTCTTCTATATCTCATTGGAACTGTGTATTTTTTCCTTAGTTAACCCTTTTTTCTACTGCCCACTGAAAAGTAAGTGTATATTCCCTTTGCTTGGGTGAGAATACTCACTTTCAATTTGGATCCTCAGCTGATGACTTAGCTCCTATTACATATTAAGCATCCCACTAGCAGTAGTCATTATGAGGCACAACCAGATCATACTACAAAGAAATGTTTATAGCATATGTAAGTGTGCACACCCACAGATATACCTGAATCATTAATAAAAGCACCAGAACTTGTTGATCATGGCAAAGATTGTTTTACACACAACTATATATACCTTCCACTCCTTTGCTTAGCAAACATGTTAGGTATTTATCTACTTGAATGGAAGAGATATAAAATGATGGTTATTATGTATAAAATGAAATTATGTACTCAGATGATGTTATTTTTTTTCTAAACATATATTAACTCATGAAAACTTGGTGTATATATATGTATGAAATTGTTTTAGGTTCTGAAAAAAACAAGTAGTTTTAACATTAACTTTCAACACTGAGTTTGTAATTTTTTTAAGTTTGTCCCTATGAAAATAAGAAAAGATCATGTAGCATTGCCTTGATGGATGGGATAGTGCTCCTAATCTGATGCATGGACAGGATAGTGCTCCTAATCTGATGAATTGGAAAGTAAAAATGCAATAGTGTGAACTAGTTTAGGAGTTGATGTGGTTTTAGCCACCTGTCAAGATTTATTTTCTATCTCATGCCTAAGAACACAAACTTTATGAGCAAATATGTTTTTCCACTGATATGATCTTAGAATATGAAGCAATCTGGCTTTTACCAGGTTAAACAAAGTTCACTTCAACAAGGTTCACCAAAATTTTGTTACTTGCCAATCTGACTTATATTGAATACTTAATAAATATTTGATTAAAAAATATTTCTCAGTTTTTATATTTTTTTGAACTCCTTTAATGCTGTTGACAACTTCCTTGACCTACTTGGAGACTCTGATCTTTTGAGTCCTTGACATATATTGTCTTTAGATTTCTTTCAGGAACTCTGACCATTTTTCTCTCTTCTCCACAATCTCCACTTCTGTTTGTTCCTAATACATTACATCTAGTTTTCTTTCTTTAGTCCTTTGTCTTTCAACCAGACACCCTCTGCCATTCACTGCTGTGGCTTTAATTACCCCTACAATCTCTTACTCAACCTTTCCTCTACCTCAAGGCTCCAGTGAGCTCCTCAACAGCCCAAGCCTGTCTTTCTTCTTGCTTTCCTTATCTTAAATGGTAGTACCATTATCTACCTGATCACCTAAGTCAGGACTCTAAAAGTCATACTCCATTCTCACTTGGATCCCTTAAATCCAATTAACCTATAATTTTTTTCAACTCCAGGTGAAAATAAATATTCAACCACTTTCCACTACTGCTGTTGAGCAGGCTCTCATTATTCTTGACTAAACTGTTGGGAGTTTCCCTACCAAGATCTTTGCTTCTAGGCTCATCTTGCTCTAGGCAATCTCCCAAATTTGCTCCCCAAGTACTGCACAGCATAAGTCTGATAACATGTCTCTTTTACCTGAAAATCTTCAGAGTTTTTATACTTACAAGGTAATGGCCAAACCACTTACTGTGCCATACAGAGCCATTCAAGATCTTGCCTTTTTGCATCTCCAGCTTTATCTCTTCACCCTCCCCCACTACACACACACACACACACACACACACTCATATACATGCCACATACATACACACATACACAGTTTAAGCGTCATACCCTATTGGATTATTTTCATATTTTCCTCATCTCCCCAGGCTGTTTCATGCTTCCATATTTTGCATGTGTTGTTCACATCTTTGTGCCTCCTATCTATCTGAAAAACTGCCTTTAAAAATTCTTTTCCCAACTACTAAAGTTAATCACTTGCTCTATGTTACAAAAATACTTGATACATGTTGCATATACAACATGCTAAATAATGATTTATTTCTTATATATCGAATATCCCTAAAAAAATTTCCTTGAGAATAAGCATGGTTTCTTAGTTGTTCCTCAGTGCTTAGTCCATGGTATCTGCTTAAAAATATTTGTAACAGATAGATGAATGAATGAATGAATGAATACTTTTATGAAGTATAGGTAAGGAAGACCATAAATTAGGTGATTTATTTATATTATTTTGTTTAATCTTTACTAACATCCAAGGTATTTTTAGAGCAATACTTCAAATAAGTTAGGAACATGAGTTTAGAGCTAGAATAACTGTGTTTGATGCGTGACTGTGTTGGAAGCTACTTGTCAGCTGTATAACATTGGGCAAGTCACATAATTACTTGGAGTCCAGTTTTCTCATCCCTAAAATGAGAATGATTATTCCACCTGTATTAATTAGGATATAGGTTAAATTGCTGTAAAGATATTTTAAAATATGACTTAAATAAGATATACATTTATTTAGCTGTCATAGCATTCTTGAAGTGGGCAGTCAGTCCTAACTAATCATGCTCTACATTTCCATCCACAACACAAGTTTCAACTTGTGATTCTGCCATCTGATTGAGTATTGCCCCTATCCATCCACATGGTGTAAACTGCATCAAGGTGATGGTGAAAATCCAAAGCAAGAAATTATCTTTTGAGGAAGAGATGCAGAGTTTGCACATAACAATTCAGCTCTCATTCCTTTGGAGGGAATTTATTCACATGGTCACCTTTTTCTGCAAAACAGAATGGGAAATGTAGCCCCTGTCTGAGTGGCCATAAACCCATTTAAATCTATTACTGGAGAAGTAGGAAGGAGAGATAGGCAGCTAGAAGTTGACCCCACTACTTCATAATGCTGTTATGAAGATTTAAAATGAACATGTGTGAAATCACTCAAAATAGTGTCTGGCACATAGTGTGCACTCTATAAATATTATCTATTAATATTATTACTTTTACAGCCAAGGAAATTGAGATTTGGGGAGGTTAAATAACTTGCCTTGAGGGCCCACACTGAGTAAGTGGCAGAGTAAGAATCTGAGCTCTGGTAGACCTAAGTGTAAATATTTCCAGCCTTCCTCCTGCCTAAAATATGCTGCCCACCTAATGGAGTTTAGAAAAGAGAAAAACAGTCCTGTTTCTTGGACTGTAATTGCATTCATTTTAGTGAATGAATCCTCTGTGTTCTTTAAATAGCTTATTAATGCCAATGGGGCTCATGGAGACTCAAAGTTCTACCTTACTAATTGTCCCAGAAAATATTTTTAATATAGTCTGAATATTGACAATATCCCCTAAATAAGATTATCAGAAGGGTTGGGGCAAGAATTATCTATATTCATTACAAGATTAGGAGTTTCCTGCATATATATGTTCAGAGCATTTTTCTATTATATGCAATAGAGGGGTTAGCAGATTTATTCTGACTTTGAGGAATTCTAATCCACGTTTAAGTTCTTTGGCCAATGTAGAGGGTTGAATGGTAGCTCTTCAAAAAATATGTACACATCCTAATCTCTGGAACCTATGAATATGAACTTCTAGAAAAATGGTCTTTGCAGATATAATTAAGTTAAGGACTGTGAAATGAAATCATCCTGGATTACCAAAGGGACCCTATATCCAATAAATGTCCTAATAAGATCCAGAAATAAAGATGAAACAGAGGGGGGAAAAAAAAACACATGCAAGACAGAGGCAAAGTTTCAAATTATTCAGCCATACGTCAAAGAATGACTGAAGCTACCAGAAGCTGGAAGAGGCAAAGAAGGGATTGTCTCCTAGGGCCCCAGAGGATTGCCACACTGTTGACAACTTGATTTTGGACTTCTGACATCCAGAACTATGAAAGAATAAACCTTTGTTTTTTTAAGCCACCTAGTTGGTAGTCACTTGCCATGATGGCTCTGGGAAACTGATATACCTAGTGTGGAAATTTTAGCTGATAGCCTGTTAATAATGATCCAAAAGTGAAGAAAAAGAGGCAAGGTACCATAATCTTACAACACTTTTTTTCTACCCCTAAATCCCAAAGACAGGAAAGAGTGAATGAATATGAGAGAAAAGGAGAGAGAGACAGAGATAGAGCATGGAATGAGAGGGGAAGGAGCTCTTGAGTTTGTGGGAGGGAAGTGGGACACCTAGAGAACTAGTCTCAGTGGGAGAGGAGCAGACAGGTTCATCATGTGGCTCCAGGGTAAGTTTTCAGAGGCACTTTTTCATCCTCAGAGTAATCCTGGCTTGAGGCATAGCACCTTTGTCTGTCTGATCTAGGAGGCTTTCTTCCCTCCTGATCTATCTGTGCTCTGGGCCATAAGTAATATTTGTGTATTATTATGGATAATCCCTCCAGGAATAATTTGAGTTTTCAACTTTTATTTATTTATTTTATTTAAATTCAATTAATTAACACATAGTGTATTATTAGTTTCAGAGGTAGAGTTTAGTGATTCATCAGTTGCATTTAACACCCAGTTCTCATTACATCACATGCCCTCCTTAAAGCCCATCACCCAGCTACCCCATCCCCTCACCCTCCTCCCCTCCAGCAACCCTCAGTTTGTTTCCTATAGTTAAGAGTCTCTGGACCCTTAGTGGAAAAGCTCTCAGTTTTTCCCTATTAAGAATGATATTTACTGTGGGTTTTTCATAGATAGCTTTTATGGTATTGAAGTATGTGCCCTCTACCCCTACACTGTGAAGAGTTTTAATCAAGAAAGGATGCTCTACTTTGTCAAATGCTTTTTCTGCATCTATTGAGAGGATCATATGGTTCTTGTTCTTTCTTTTATTAATGTATTGTATCACGTTGATTGATTTGTGGATGTTAAACCAACCTTGCAGCCCAGGGATAAATCCCACTTGGTCGTGGTGAATAATCTTTTAATGTACTGTTGGATCCTATTGGCTAGTATTTTGGTGAGAATTTTGGCATCCATGTTCATCAGGGATATTGGTCTGTAATTCTCCTCTTTTGGTGGGGTCTTTGGTCTTGGGGTTAAGGTATTCTGGCCTCATAGAATAAGTTTGGAAGTTTTCCTTCCATTTCTAATTTTTGAAGAGCGTTCAACCTTTAAAACATAATAAAACATATATTGAGGGGTGCCTGAGTGGCTCAGTCATTAAACGTCTGCCTTCGGTTCCAGTCATGATCCTGGAGTTCTGTGATGGAGTCCCGCATCGGGCTCCCTGCTCTGCGGGGGGCCTGCTTCTCCCTCTCTCTCTGCCTGCCGCTCCCCCTGCTTGTGCTCTCTCTCTTTGTCAAATAAATAAATAAAATCTAAAAAAAAAAAAAAACAAACATATGTTGAAGTGCTAAGCCCACTGTGGGGACCATCTATATGATCTACCCCTAGATAGTACAAATCATTGGGGAAGTCATTGTATAAATGTCATGCCTATGGCATGGCCCCAGTGAAAGGGGATATTCTCCTGCTCATATTCTGCCACAGTCTGACAAGAATTCATTTTTTGTCAATAATGATTAAAATTATTAGTTCACATGATATTTCTATACTGTTCTTAGTGTAACTGTGCTTTTACACCAATTGTTTGATTCTATCTTCACAACAGCCCTATGTGGTGAATAGGGCAGATGTTATGACCTCTGTTTTTGTTATTTTGATCCCTGCTTTTTAAGTGAAAAATCTGGGCATTTGGTAGCTTCTCTCAGGTCATTAAGATAGTTATGGATGCAGCTATAATTAAAAATGTAAAATTGCTGACTGCTTTTTCCAATGTTAATTTTATATTGATCATTCATCAACTTATTTATAAACCAACATTATTGAATATCTACTATTTTTAATACTATATTTAATGCATCGGAGAAGAAAAGGCATAAAAAATGCAAGGTAGAATCCCTGACCTCAGAAATGTAGCCAATTCTCATAAATATAAGTTTAGAAAGGCCTATCTAATTTTTAAAAGAAAATGAAATACATATAGCAAAGTCCTGTGATAATATCCCATAATAATAAGAATTTTCATATAATGTATTTGGCCATTGGTTTTTTTTCTCCAAGTATCACCTATTCTCATATGTGAGGATGGGCAAAAGTGGACATAGGGAGGCTAGGCAGGGAAATGGTCTGGCAAGTATGGAAATGCAGGGGGCCCCTGCTTACCAGGTATTTTTCTAGTAAGAGCAGGAGACTTTTAATATGCAATTTGTGGAATTGCTGTCACTGTCCTGGATGTGCTAGTGAGCTGCCAGACCCAGAATTGGCCCCATTGGCATTTAAGCCAGAACGGACAACCACACTCCCTGGCATGCAGGACCAGCATGAATTTCTGTCTTGCATTCAGACTCCTATTCAAACTCTGCCCACACCTCGGCAAACTCTGTCCTTTTTTTTTTTGCAGTGTAAAAAAATCACTATGCAGTTCAAATAAGATATATGACAGATGAAAGAAAATGAAATTAAAATGTAAACAAAAGCTGGATGGTTGAAATGCCCTTATTAGAATGGCTTTAAAATTCTTTTCCAGTTAATGAATTTTCTAGTTAAAATCACTCAAAATATACTACATTTGAATTATTCATCTTGAAAATTTGATTTCAAGCCAAGTTTTCTTGTATCTGCATACTAGAGGCAGATGTTTCTCACAGAGATGGTGGAACGTGATTGCTTTTTTCTCTTGCAGAATTTGTATCTCGATGTCAGGAAGTCAAAGTAAATCCCATCAGTAAGCTACATTTGGGACTATTCACATGATTTTATTTACTCTAAAGTTAGCAACACTATCCTGATATTGTTTTAACAAGTTGAAGCTGTGTCCATTAATACTCTTTCCACTCTGTCATAATAATTGTTTGTATCCAGGTCACACACAAAAACCTCATTAGGGTCTAAAAAAGTAAAAGAAATGGGAGATGAACCAGGATGTAAAACATAGAAAATAGTGGGCTTTTGGCTAATTGGAGATCAAGTGTCCTTCATAAGGCATTCACATATAAAATGTTAAAAAAAAGTGTTCATGGCAATAAAAAGAAAAATAGAAAAAAAGAAAAGTCTGCTAATCTGTTTGCTAATTTGCAAACCCTGGTTTACTTATCCGGTTCCCAGACTATACCAAATGACCTTTTGATACATTGACTGCATTATTTGTATACCCAGAGATTAGCCTTGAACTTGACAAGAATAGAGGTTCAATAAATATCAAATGAATGAGTGAATGAAAAACAATACATGAATAAATGATTAAAATAGGAATATGAATAAATCTGAAAAATAGGAAACTGTTCCGGGGAAAGTGAAGTAAGTTTTACTGTGTTCTTGACAGAAAAAAACGATATCTTCTTATTTGTTTTATTTAATTCTTATAAAAACCTTGTGAATCCATGAACATTTTCATTTGTCAACTGAGAACACTGATGGTGGTGCGTACAAGGTCATAGAGTTATCAGTGAGTGAAACTGATTTCTTTTGGGCTTGAAAGCCCTCACCAGCTCACTTTACTAAGTCAGAGTACTTTTCTTGACAAAGTAAAGTGCCAAATATAGCCTGATAGTTAAAAAATACAAAAATTTGATTCTTTTAACTGATTGTCAGTATTATTTCATGGCCAGAGTGTTTATGGCACTACCGACCAAACTGGAAGCCTTATTTGCCTGGTTATTTGATGGTGTCAGTATGCTCAGCCTTGTGATGATAATAATGTTGAAAAAAGTGAGTACAATACTACCAATTAAATGCAGACTGGAGGGCGCCTGGGTGGCTCAGTTGGTTGAGCAACTGCCTTCGGCTCAGGTCATGATCCTGGAGTCCCGGGATCGAGTCCCGCATCGGGCTCCCTGCTCAGCGAGGAGCCTGCTTCTCCCTCTGACCCTCCCCCCTCTCATGTACTCTCTCTCATTCTCGCTCTCTCAAATAAATAAATAAATCTTTAAAAAAAATAAAAATAAAAAATAAATGCAGACTGGATTTTGGAATTTGCTTCAGTACTCAGTGATACACACCATATCACTGATACCATATTTTCCATCTCCTTTTCTTTTGGCTCTTAGATATGTCTTGGCAAATTATCAGTGCTCAAAAGGAGCATTTGAAAACTAAGGGGATGCTCCAAGCGCAGTGATGAGGATTTAAGGAATCTGCAATGGCAAGCACAAAGGAAATTCTTCTGATAGTTTTTGACGCTCTTTAGTTCTTTAGCAAAATGTCCTTCTTGTAGTCTTTGAGAGACTTAAAGAAGTATTAAAATCCAAGAAGCTTCCTTGATGTTTGAGAGGGACTTACCATATAGAATGTGTATTTAGAATGGCAATGATGGACTTTTCCATTTACTCAAAGGAAATGAGATATTCCAATGTCAAATGGAAAGCCAGGAATAGAAGTTAGGGCAGGCAGCAAACTCACTCTCTGTCTTCTCCATAAGTCTGCCTGGTGCTGAGCTAGGGAAGCAGAAAGTAATGGTAGAAACACCAGTAGAGCATAAGTGAGTCTCAGGCCATACGTGGTTATCTTATATCCCCAAGATATTCCAAGAGATGTTTAGATCTCAAATTGACTCTCTGTAGTGAGTACATGGTTGCAAAGACCCCACTTAGCTAGCCACTTAGGAGGTCTGTTATCTGGGGCAAGATTTTTATCCTCTCTGTCCCTCTTAATCCCCCATTTTTGTTGGCAGAGCCTTGCTCCCACAGTATAGATCGAAAATGTCATTATTCACATTCCCAGCTTTGTTTGCACCTACCACCCCTGCAAGTGATTCAATCCGATGAAATACGGTGAGATCTCGGGGAAAGCCTGCTTAGAGACCTCTGAGATACAAGGCAGGAAACACCCTTGTTCTTTGCCAGTAATTGTACCTATACAGTGATTCCAGGACCACAGCCATTTTGCAACTATGACAGACAAGGTGGAGAAAAAAAAGCAAATATACGAAGGATGGTATCATGGAAAGATGGGAAGACCCTGAGTCCTTACTGATATTTTTAAATCAGTGCACCAGCGCTAGCCCCTCCCTTCCTCCAGTCAGCTTCTGCTTCTCAGTCATATATTATGAGACAATAACCATTCTTTTTTTTTTTTTTAAAGATTTTATTTATTTATTTGAGAGAGAGAGAATGAGAGACAGAGAGTACGAGAGGGAAGAGGGCAGAGGGAGAAGCAGACCCCCTGCCAAGCAGGGAGCCCGATGCGGGACTCGATCCCGGGACTCCAGGATCATGACCTGAGCCGAAGGCAGTCGCTTAACCAACTGAGCCACCCAGGCGCCCGAGACAATAACCATTCTTAATGTCACACCAGTTTTAGCTAGGTCTTCTCTAATTATAGCTGAATGCATCATAACAGATCCAATAATTATTTATAAGGTTCTTGTGAGGGCTAGAGGAGAGAATGCATTTAAAATGTAGTATATTAAAATATAATGCTCAACATATATAGATATAGATAGTAGATAATATTTATAATAAAAAAAAACTATTCCTCCAACCTGATATTTTTCCTCCTCCATGAATATTGACTCTACTGTTTTTCCGATTCAATTACAACTGGTCAGGATCATCTCTGTCTTTTTCTTTTTTTTTTTTAAAGATTTTATTTATTTACTTGAGAGAGAAAGAGAGAGCATGAGTGGGAGTGGGAGAGGGACAGAGGGAGAGGGAGAAGCAGACTCCCTGCTGAGCAGGGAGCCCGACATGGCTCGATCCCAGGACTCTGAGATCGAAGGCAGACACTTAACCTCAACTGAGTCACCCAAGTGCTTCAAGGATCATCTTCGCCTTAAGATTTCATGGAGTTGGCATTATTAGAACTTGTATAATGTACATATATGTCAGTGTATCTTCTGCCACAATAGCCCAGCAGGCAGAAACATTTGCTTCACCCCCCTACTACCTACTGATAAATTGGCAACAATTTTCCAATTATTTGGGACAACTTCCAGGGTGTCCTGCCTGCGCTCCTCCCAGAATTCTGACTTTCCTCAACGTCAGCTGTGAAAGCCTCAACTGCCTGATAAGGAGCCTGGAGTGGTTGCCACCACCACCTGCTATGATCACCTCCCTCTTGGCACTTCTACCTCCACCTTCTTACCTCCAGCAAACACCTCTCATGTTGTGGAGACACTGGGACACTCAACATGCCAGAGTGTGTGTGCTGGATTCCTGAAGGTACTAAAGCCACTTCCTGCTTTGTGCAGAAATAGGGATCACACACTTCTCCCTATTTTGTGTCATATTAGGCATGTGGATCTGAAGGTAATTTTACCAGTGGCCCAACATCTTAGAGGAACTTTAGTCAAAATACATCGTAGACCTTTACTTTTGGACTCTCTCCATCTGCTAGCCCTATAATATTATCTCATTTCTCTAGACTTAAGTCCTTTTAGGCCTAGGAACACTTAGGAGAGGTAATCATCATGCCTTATACGGAATCTTCTCTTCATTTCTGGTGACTGAGTTTTGGCTTATGGGCCAAATTTGTCTCTTTTTCTCCCTCTCTCTCTTTCTCTCAACTAATTTCTCAGAGGCAAATATAATTTCAGCAGTCCTTCCAACCGAACTTCTAGGTATTTCTAGAATCATGTGAAACCCAACCATGCGCAAAGCTTGCGTTTCTTTTGGGACCCTCCCTTCCCACCACCCACTTTCACCAACTACCTAGAATTGTCAAATAAGAAGAACGCTTGTTGTATCTTTTCTTACCACTTTTTATCAGTGAGGAGGAACATTTTATCAATTCAGACTAAAGAGAATATTACTTCTTCCCAAGACTTCAGAGAGTGTTTTTACCTTTTTCTGCATAGTCCTCCACGAATGATAGTAAACTCTAAAGCTGTGGTTCACCATCTTATTCCAATGCTTACAAACCTCAGTGTCCTAAAATGATCTCAAGAGTTGGCCAAAATCTCTCACACTGCAGCACAAGATGAAATTCTTCTGATTGGATCCTTTGTGAAAATATTCCTCTCTAACCTGGCATGAACCTTTAAGCAAATGAAAAATTGTCAAGTTGGTTTTTCTTCTGTCAGCAGTTCTAGATATGTTAATGATTTTCTTCACCCATGTTTCCGAATTCCCAAGTCTGTTGAGCTACTTCTTTGAATGGTCTTCCTGTTCTCCCTTGACTCTTGATCAAAGAAACTCCAGTTGCTTTGATCTTCCTTTATGAGCCCTACTTTCTAGTGCCTTCATGGTAATGATGCCACCCCCCTGGATTTTTGTTTTGTTCTCTCTAGTTCTGGTCTTACTATAACAGATTGCTAAAATTTGATGTTGATCAAATTTTGGAGGGTCATAAAGGGGTCGATGGCAATAAAGGCAAGTGTTACTTTCCTAGGGAGATGAGTAAGTGATAACTTAATAGTCACTCCTGTCTTCCAAACAGACAATAATTCAACCCTCAGAAGAAAGCGTGGTGATAATATTTGCAGGTACCATTTTTTTTTTTTTAAATATATTGAGTAACAAAACTAGCCCTGGGTCCATAGAGGTTCAAAATCTTTTGGGTATTTGCAAAATCACCCCCTTCCCAGGGAAAACTCTTTAAAATAGCTGACTTTGTAACATATCTCTCTTGAATTGTATGAGTGGCTTTTTATTACTGCCACATAGTAATTTGATTGCGACAGTTAAGTGACACAACCTATAGAATTGGTTTGTGGAAATAAATAATAGGAGCAGAGAAGGAAAGAAATAGCAACAGTGGAAGAGTCTGGAAGGTCATATAGCAAAGAGATGGGTTTGGTGTGGGGTCAAGTAATCACGTCAAATACACATGTCTGCAGATTAGGCAATAGGATGAAGTTTCAAATCAAACACTTTTTAATAAAATTTCTGAGATTTTCTGCTGAGCTGAAAATGCAATAGGGAAGGATACTCCTTACTGAGTTTTCTTTTCTTCTTTCAGGTTTAACAAAGTGGATACATTGAGAATGAAGAAATAAAAGAGGAAATAAACAATGACCTTTCAGAATAGTGAGGGGCCTTAAATATGGAAATTCCATGAGCTGTCTCCCCAGGAAGGCACATTTCTGACAAATACAGGACACTGTAAATCCAGAATGCGTAGTTAGGTTTCTTTGTCTCAAGTAAGTCCATCCCTCATCTATGGGACTCTTATCTGACTGTAGAGAAAAATAATAAGCAAAACCATCCAAGTAATAATGATCTGAGCATATTCACTTCTCCAAAAGTCTACATGCTTATTTATACATAGAGCCCAGCCATCTTTAGGGAAAATAAATAATGGTTGAGGGCCAAGTGAAATTTTTCTATCTAGTCATACCAGAGAGAGGATGAAAAATCACTGCTCGGATGTTCTTTTACAGGCAAACATTTCTATATCTTTTCATAGTGTTAACAATGCCTCAGACCTTTATTTCACAAAGCTGTGGCCATACCAACATTTTGCATTTTATGCTAAGCTATCTTTTTCAGGTAGTTAAAGAAAGAGAGAGAGAGATAAAATAAGTAAGCTAAATAATTAATCAACCACTTATAAGACATTGATGTAGTGCTTCTTATGTGTCAGGCACTGTGTTAGAATATGGGGAGAAGAGGGATGCAACCCCAACCAGGTGCTCTAGTGGCTCCGTTTAACAGAGTGATCCTATAGATGGAACAACAGGTGCAGCATTGTGATAAGAGTCACAGAGCTATTACAAATAACACACAAGCATGAGGAAGTTTTTCCAAAATGAACACAGGCTTTTTGCCAAGCATCCCTTAACTTAGAGATACAGATACTTTTTAGGCAGGTAAGGGGGTGAGTGACGTTCCAGGCAAAGGGAACAGTCTGGGCAAAGATGCAAATGATCGTAAGAACACAGGGCATCTGGGGAACTGTGAGCAGTGTGGGTTGACTGGAGCTGTAGAATAGAAGAAATGATAAGAAAGGTCAGATTACCAAGGGTCTTAGATGCCCCATTAAGGGAGACCTTTAACTACTCATGGAGGCCATGGAGGACTATGTAATTTTTTTAGCAGCATTCTGGCACAATCAGAGAATATAACAGAGAGGACTTTGGGCTCACGTGGAGGGTGGCAGGACATGACGGTTGGGCTGAGTAGTGGAAGCAAAGATTTGAGTTACTAAGGATCTGGTAACTGAATGAAAGAAGGAGCTGTGGATGATTCACGTTAATTCTTGAAAACAGTAACCCTTGCTCTGGCCATAATTAAACTTCTGGAGTTTAATTCCATCTTGCTTTCAATTCTGAATTTACCTCATATTTTGTGCTTGAGGCAAGTTGCTTCTACCTATGAGACTGAGCTGTTGAGTGAGTTGGGAAAGCATTAATGAACAACCAGAGAAATTAGACGTCCAGAGATTAGGTTGGAAGAGGAGTCCCAGGGCCCTTTTTTCCAGGACTGCTGCATGAACAAATTAGTGATTAGCTAAGGCCGAAAGTGAGTGTGATTGTGAATGCAACATGAGGAGATTGGGTTGGATAGACCAGATGTTTCCCAATTTGCTTTGGGAAACCAAAGCCTTAGAGACAGGTTTGGAAAAAGCCACCAGGGACCACTAACCTGTGACAATGGTCGATTGCCTTGATAATGATCTTTCCTCTCCACAAAAGTTTCCAACGATAGGAAATGTGGAAACATAAAACCCATGTGTCTAATCAAGTCATTGCTTAGCTAAACTGGGAACAATACACAGAACATTTTTAAAGCCTCTATTGTGATCCTGTGACCTTCCTAAGGGTGGGGGAAGGATGTGGTTATCTAGTTTGATTTAAAAACACTTTTCACTACACAACATCAGTCTTACATTCTTTTTTTTTAAAAAGATTTTATGTATTTATTTGAGAGAGAGAGAGAGAGATAACGACAGAGAGAGTGTGAGAGAGCACAAGCAGGGAGAGGGAGAAGCATGGGGGGACCCTGGGATCATGACCTGAGCCAGAGGCAGACGATCAACTGACTGAGCCACCCAGGCACCACCCCCCAGCCTTATATTCTTGTTGAAATGCCTCACCCAGAAAACCCACCAGACCACCACCTCTCCTTGCCCAAAGAAGAGGGTGCTAACAATCCTCATGCTAATTATTTTCGCCAGAAGTACAGCTTTTTGCTTTAAAGCTTCTCAGAGATATTTGCTCTTCTGATGATGAAAAATGCTTGTAATGTGGCCAGCCAGCCAGAAAGCACCATTTCCAAAATTTGATGACATAAACTGCTATCAGCTTTTACAGATACCATTTATACCTTAGAACCAGGTGAGTGAAAGAAAATAGGTAAACATTTTAAAAGAGAGAAAAATAAAACTTGCCAAGACTTACAACCTCACTCCTCAGAATGATGGATGGATCGGAAAATCAGCTTCACCTGGAGGCTTAGAAATGCACATTCCTGGGCACCACCCCAGGCCTGCTGACTTAGCATTAGCATTTTAACAAGCTTATCTAGGTGATTCTTGCTGGTCCATAGAGAGCAACATGGGAGGTTTCAGAAGGCAAGCTGGAGTAAAAGTAGCCAAGTGGTCTTTCCTTTTAGACCTCTAACTCCTTACTGGTTTTGATTTCTGTCTTACTTTAAGGCAGAGGCTTTATTATTTATTTATTTATTTATTTATTTATTTATTTATTTATTTATTTATTTATTCATTTTAAGTATGCATGAACCTCTTCAGCAGTCTGGTAAAGCCTATGAATTCTTCTGAAGAATAGTTTTTAAATAATAAAAATAATAACGATAAAACACATATGACAAAGAAAGCCAATTATACGGAGATGCCGTTATTAAAATGGTAATAAAAGGAAATGAGACATGAATTCTACTAAACATTTTAAAAAGAACTAATATCAATCTTTCTCAAATTCTTCTGAGAAAGAGAAGGTGAGGGAATACTCTCGAATTCACTTTACAAGGCCAGCATTACTGTGATACCAAAGTCAGACAAGAACACTTCAAAAAGAGAAAACTACAAAAAAGTGCCAAAACCCCTCAGTAAAATACTAGCAAACTGAACCCAACAGCACATTAAAAGGATCCTATACCATAAACAGTGGAATTTATTCTACAAATAGTTCTATTCTAGGATGGCTTTATACATGCAAATCAATAAATGTGATACATGAAGGATAAAAATCATATGATCATCTTAGTAGATGCAGCAAAAGCATTTGACAAAATTCAACATGTCTGCATAATAAAAACTCTCAACAAACTGGTTATAGAGGAAATGTAACTCAACATATTAAAGGCCATATATGGCAAGCCCAAAGCTGACATACTCAAGGGGGAAACACTAAAAGTTTTTCTTGTGAGATCAGGAACAAAACAAGTGCCCACTTTTACCACTTTTACTCAAAATAGTACTGGAAGTCCCAGCCAGAGCAATTAAGCAAGAAAGATAAATAAAAGGTATCCAAACCAGAAAGGAAGAAACAAAATTACCTCTATTTGCAAATAACATGATATTATATACAGAAAACCCTGAAGACTCCACCAAAAAATTGTCAAAACTAATAAATGATTCCAATTAAGTTGAAGGATACACAATAAATATATAAAAATCAGTTGCATTTCTTTTTTTTTTTTAAGATTTTATTTATTTATTTGAGACAGAGAGAATGAGAGAGAGAGAGCACATGAGAGGGGGGAGGGTCAGAAGGAGAAGCAGGCTCCCTGCTGAGCAGGGAGCCCCATGCGGGACTCGATCCAGGGACTCCAGGATCATGACCTGAGCCGAAAGCAGTTGCTTAACCAACTGAGCCACCCAGGCGCCCAAAATCAGTTGCATTTCTATATATCAACAATGACTACCAGAAGTAGAAATTAAGAAGACAATCCCATTTATAATAGCATCAAAAAGAAGAAAATATGTATAAATTTAAGCAAGGAGGTGAAAGATCTGTTCAGTGAAAATTATAAAACATTGAGGAAAAAAATTGAAGATACAAATAAATGGAAAGATATTCTGTGCTCATTGATTGGAAGAATTAATATTGTTAAAATGTCCATACTACCCAATCTACAGGTTCAATGCAATCCCTATCAAAATGGTATTTTTCACAGAAATAAAATAATCCTAAAATTTTATGGAGACACAAAAGACTCCAACTAGCTAATGCAGTCTTGAGAAAGAAGAACAAAGATGGAGATATTGCACTTTTTAATTTTAAACTATATTGCAAACCTATAGTAATCACAACAGTATGGTATTGGCATAAAAACAGACACATAAATCAATGAAACAGAAGAGAGTGCCCAGAAATAAACCCAGTCAATTAATTTATGACTAAGGGGCCAAGAATACCCAATGGGGAAATGACAGTCTCTAATAAATGTTGAGAAAACTGGACAGCCACATGCAAACAAATGAAACTGGAATCCTTTTCTATAAAATATAAACTCAGAGAGCATTATGTTAAGTGAAATAAGACAGAGAAAGTCAAGTATTACATAGTATCCCTTACATACAGAATCTTGTAGAAAAAGTCTAACTCATAGAAACAGAGAACAGTGGTTACGAAGGGCTGAAGGAGGGGGGGGGAAGGGAGAACTTGATAAATGGATATAAATTATCAGTTATAAAATGAACAAGGCATGAGGATCTAATGTATAACATGGTGGCTATAGTTAATAATCCTGTATTGTGTGATTGAATTTCCTGAGAGAACTTAAATGTTCTCACCCACAAATGTAAATATGTGAAGTGGGGGGATATGTTAATTACTTTAGTTAATTAATTTAATTTCACAGTATATACATATATCAAATCCTCATGTTTTACACTTTAAATATCTTACAGTTTTATTTGTCAATTACACTTCAATAAAGCTGGGAGGGAAGGAAATGTGAGACATAGTCATACATATAACTTTTACATTCATGCATTGAAGGATATGATCTAGAGGCAGGGCTAATCCTCCCATAATTCTGAAGTAGTGATATGTCAACCATACTTGGGATATCTGCAACAACTATAATGTGATATAAAAATATCTCTGACAAAGTCATAGATACTGCTAAAACTACTGTGGCTTCTTACCAGCATTCATAATTAAAGGAATTACTAAATATCAGCTTGAGGTTCGTAAAAATTAAAATATGATTTCCTTCCAACCAAGTTAACAAACACCCCTGAATTCTATCCACAGGGCCCCAGTTAAGACCTGCTGTTCTAAGTGATTAATGTAGTAGCATATTATGGGATGTGTTTTAACTTGGTCTTTCTCTGCGGTGGATGAGGGCACCTTGAGCAGGCTCCATCCAGTCCCTCTGAAGTACATGGTGGAGGGAAGGATAAGGCGGCTGGTGTCCTTTCACACCTGCTATCCTTTTAAGTGTCCAAGCCTCCACTTCCCCTCTGAACCCCTAAATATAGGGCTGCATTAGATGGAGAATTTGCAATTCTTCAGTTTTCCTCATCAGATCTATTATCACAAACGTAGGCATAAGTCACAGGAATATTTATAGGAAGGATTGCATTTATAGTTATCCCAGTATGATATTTATTCATTTAGATTTTTAATCTCATCTTGGCTTTGATTTGGAATCCTAATTCAGGCAATGGCATTGCTTGACCAAAAAACAAGCCAGAATGAAACAAAATCCACCAGACTAAAATAGTTTGTTTGTATGTTGAAGTCATCAGGAAAAAACAGTGTATGTCTTAAAAAAGAAAGAAAAAAAAAAACAGTGTATGTCTTAAAAAAGAAAGAAAAAAAACAGTGTAATAGTGGCCTCATGAAAAAGAAGGAAAATTTTAAAGCAACTTTATGGTGGTGCAAACCTTTTACCTTCTCAGTCATTAATTTTAAATAAAACACAAAACAAGCAAACAGAAACAGAGCCTGGCATTTAGTAAGCACCCAGCAAATATTTGATGAATGAATTAAGGTAGCAGGAAAAAAAATATCTAAAATGGCTTTTTTTAATAACCACTACTCATTTTAATGTAGCTACACCTAACTGACTTACAATATTTCTGTTTTAGGAAGGAATTCATTAGAATAAGTGAATGGAACACATTCTCAAGTTTATTTAAGTTGTAAAATTTGATAATTTTAGTACAAACGGATGGACCCAAGGATCAGCATGTTCAGGAAGTGGCTTTGGCACTGTCGAGTATGAAATAATTTAAAACCACCAAAGCATTCTCATTGTCAATATCTAAAGAGTTCTGGGAAATGTGTCCATTTATTTCACAATTTAAAATAAACAAGTCTTCATAGCAAACTCAGTATCTCTGAACAAAATTATCACCAAGCACCATTAGAAATAGCTTTATATTGTTTATGAATCCACATCTGAGAACTCAAAGCTCACCCCACAATATGAGCCTTTCAATCATCAGATCCTTAAAATATATCACTTTTCACTGAGAGTTGATTATATTCATGATTGATGTTGAAAATGAACACAAAACAGAAAGAGGACTCAAGCTTCTGCTACCTTGCCCTCGTAATATGGCTGCAGATAAAATTTAAGAAGTTTGAGGGGATGTTAATTCTTATTTCATTGTAAATATTACAAAAGTAGGTTATTCTGGAGTAATTTTTACTGTTCTCATCCCAATTGATCTGAAGCATGCAACCAGAGAGCACGGAATTCTTTTCTGCAGTGAGTTAGATCCCCTATTTGCTGAGAAACTTGATTCCAAAAGCTTCTTTCCTAAGTCCTTCTGTTTTTATATCCAATGTGACTCTACACACAATTCCTAAGCCTTTATCTCAGTAGTTGGCAGAATAGGTGTCCCTTTGCTCTGGCTCAGGGTGTTGTCATCTGTAAATTTTGAGAGACTCTATCCAAACCATTCCAGGCACTATGCCCTCAATATACCCCTGGAAAAACATAAGTTTTTTTTTTAATTCATTTACATTTACATTTCAGAAACTTGGCATGCTATGTCTTCTCTTAGGAATTCACAATTACATTATGATATTAAAGAAGTTAAAAGAACTGCAGTAGACTCTTGATGAAGATGGTACACTGAGCTGGCACAAAAAGACTCTAAACACATCCTCAACCCAGAAGTTCTAGAATAAGTATCTAATCAGATTCAAAAGAAAGAAGGGGATAAGTGACAAAATCAGATGGGGGAACTGACAGAACCTCTGCCAGCCCATATACCATCTTGTGGAAACCAGAAGGAGGTGTCCCAATCTCCAGATACTTTATCCTATTTTGTTGAAAATATTGTCAAAATACCCTTGAATAACATGAGTTTGAACTGTGGAGTCAATCTCACATGATTTTTTTTTTTTGCTACAGTACAGTACTGTAAATGTATTTTCCTTCGTTGTAATCTTCTTAATATTTTCTTTTCTTTAGCATACTTTATTTTGATAATGCAGTATATAACAATATAATGTACAAAATATGTGTTAATCGACTATTTGTGTTCTCGATAAGACTTCCGGTCAGCAGTAAGCTATTAGCAGTTAAGTTTTGAGGGAGTTGAAAGTTATACATGGATTTTCGACTGTGGGTGGGGGGGGGAGGGGTCAGTACTCCTAACCCCCCACATCGTTCAAGGGTCAATTGTATACTAATTTTATTTTAAATAAGTACTTTCCTGCCATGTACCAGGAAATTTCATTACTAAATATATGAATTTATGATGCCTTAAATGTGAATAACACTCCTTGGGTTTGAGCAGTGCACAGTCCACACATGGGTGCCAGCAGAATTCTAAGTCAGAGTGGTAAGAAGAAATGGGACAATGATGGCCACCACTGAATACAGCCTTAGGTTCTTTTCCAGACATGATTTTTGATACATCAGGCCATCTGGGGCGAAATGGAAGACAAAAACTAATATATAAATTTTCCATCCTTTCCTCAAGGAAAGATTGTCTTAAAACTATCATTCAGATGACTGCCAAAAGACTACCTTGTGAGATCAAGCAATAATTCACATTTGATGGCAGATAGTAGCCAGCTCTGTAACAAATTCTTTTCTCTTTTCAATGTCCTACCATGTCTTTACCTCCTGCTTCTTGAAATTTTATTTTCCAATAAAAATTCACATAAGCCATTGCCATAGGCTTTGATATCTGGGAAACCTAGACTCTTCCATAATATGTGCCAACCCCCAATGCTAGGAATAAAAAAAAAAAATGAAGAAAAATGTAGCTCCTACCCTGAAGGATCTGACTGTGGAAAGGAAACATAAATTATTAACAATAATTAAAGGTACCCTCGGCAGTAATTGAAATATGAACAAAGTACTAAGGGAACAGATGAGTTGACATCAAATTCTGCTGGTAAGCATCGGTTTAAAAGATTCCATAGAGAAGATAACATTGAATTAGTCTTCAATGAATGGAAACCATTTTGCAGGTAGGTAAAGGAGGTGAGAAACGACAACTAAGACCAAGAAAGAGAGTAGCACGAGTGAAGAGAAAAGAGCTAAAAAAAGTACCTTACAAACATTAGATGTTTAATCATATTTTCCATATTTAATTATGAGTTATTTTTAAAAAGGAACAGATATTAGACAACTTGTTACAATTTATACTTTCTTTCATTCATTCAATAAACACCTGTAAAGGACCTGGCACTTAATACTTGCTCAATAAATTGGCGCTGGTTGGGTCTAAGTTCTTAGCCAGTTTTTCCAACCAAACAGTAATATGAATGTCCAACTGCTATTTGTATCCAAAAGCATATAGAAACCCATTACTTTGTTATTTTGACAGGATTTTAGATTGAATAGTGAAAAAAAGTTCGTGCACACTTCCAATTATGCAAAGAAGCCTCTTAAGGGCTGTTGGGAGCATTTATGTGAACAAGCATCTATTTGCAGGCTTCCTTCAATGTAGCAGGATGATTCCAATTCTCAGCATTAGGGGGAATGATCTAAAGGATATGGAGGGTCTCAGGGGCAGAGAAAGTGTAGAGACATAGAAATGCTTTGTGTTTATTTCTTATCACATTAGATCTTTGTAATTTTTGGCTCTATTTTACTTGCTGTTCTGTGAATAAAAGGTGTATTATTTAAAAATCACTTCACCTAACACTTGCTGGGCACCTACCCTTTTCCAGAATTATGTTCAATGATAGGACATTTTGCCAACACAGTAGATTGGTTACAGCTGCCTAGAGCATTGGGATGAAGGTTTGCAAGCTAAACCTAGGCTCAGACTAAAAAAGTTTTAAGGTCAGTAAGCAATGTCTGTTCCTGCTGGGGGTGTGTGTGTTGTAGTTCATTTGCCTCCGATTTCTGTATCTCTGCCCTAGGAGTACAGGTTAAGTGAAAATGCTGGCCTTCTTAGAACTCATAACATAGTCACAACATTTGTGGATTATAACCCGTAGAGCGTTACAGAGTGGTACTGGACTCTGGAAGGGAGGGTGTCTCATTAATTCACACTTTGAAGGGCAAGGCTGAAGATATTTCAAGGAAAGCTATTTTTTTTAAAGATTTTATTTATTTATTTGACAGAGAGAGAGACAGTGAGAGAGGGAACACAAGCAGGGGGAGTGGGAGAGGGAGAAGCAGGCTTCTCTCGAGCAGGGAGCCTAATGCGGGGCTCAATCCCAGGACCCCGGGACCATGACCTGAGCTGAAGGCAGATGCTTAACTGACTGAGCCACCCAGGCACCCCCAAAGAAAGCTATTTTTATCTATTTAGTATCTAGTGCTTTCCTGTAATATTACACTTAAAATCATTGTTACAGAATATAAAGTATGTGAAAAACTTGATATAATCCAACCCATCCAAAAGTTATTTCCCAGAGTGTTTATTTGTTCTCACATGGACAGCCTCTGGAATGTTGGTTTTATTTCTATGTGTGTGCATTTAACTTCCCTTAGGCGAATCTGAGCTCCCCAGAGACAAGGTCCACAACGCCAGGTTCATTTCATCCCTCACCACACATAGGAGAGTGATTTTGGTTTTTTGGGTTTTTTTTCAGGTTTTATTTATTACTTATTTGAGAGAGAGGGAGAGACAGCATGAGTGGGAGGGGCAGAGAGAAAAGGAGACAGAACCTCAAGCAGACTCCGTACTGAGTGTGGAGTCCACTGTGGGGATCAGTCTCAGCACCTTGAGATCATGACCTGAGCCGAAATCAAGAGTGGGCTGCTTAACCAACTGCCACCCAGGAGCCCCAGGAGAGAGGCTTTGAATGAATCAGTGAAGAACTAAGGGGATCTAACTTCATTTAACCCTAATATGTAGTCAGTCAGCCTCAGCAGTTGAATCCCAAAGATTGGGATAACAGAGGTGGTGAGGAAAAAAAAAAAGTTAGTTCTGTTTCAACCTCAAGGAAATCTCATGTTAGCATTCAGCAAGGTCCTTACCTGCTACTCCCTTGAACAGCAAGCAGTATTTTTGCCAGAGGGCCATTCAAGAACTGAGAGACTTAAATTGATTAAATTTCAGCTGCAGGGCCAATAAAATCGTGGCATACTGTGGTTATACAGGGATAGCGAAAGGCTTATTGAACTCGAACTACATGAGTAATTTAAAATGACAACAAAAGGCTCATTTTCCTTGACAGCAGGCAGAGAAATCATCTAGCCTGGCTTCTCAGTGTTCAGGTTCATTTTGCCAGGGCCACTCCAACAGCTTCCTGCCCTTTGTTCTATGCAGAGACTGGTGGGCTGTGTCATGCCTCCTGGCAGGCAGGCGGGACACTTACAATTTAGGCCACAGAGCTCTCAGCTCAAGAAAGGGCAAAAACTTGGACAAACCCAACAGACAGATGATTGCCTTTGGTTTGATTCCAAATGAGAATCAATGCAGCATGGCAGCTGATGGAAAGGGACGGCACAAAGCAGAGATAAATTGATAAGATAACTACATAATTTCGTAGTCATTTGGCACTTGGCCAGGCCAGCAGGAGTACCATGGTAAATTATGATTGTGAGACAGTCACTGCCTGGGAAGCATGTAAAAATTAACATTTTCACCCAAGCTCAATGAAGGTCTTCCTCTCCCCCCCCCCCACTCTCTTCCCTTCTTTTCCCCTCCTCTGCCCACCTCCACATGTAGCGTGACATTTTCACAAATATGTAGAACAGCCCATGTGAAGAGACTCCATTTTCAAATCTGAAATGTATTCTACAGGAACCTCCACTGGTGTACCAATCCAAAAAATTTCATAATGCAGGAGTGTATGAGTAAGAGAGAGGTATGTGATTTACTTTTTGAATTCCTAAAGCTTTGGCAAAGGTGGAATAAAATCAAAATCTCTAAGGCTTTTAGATTCAGACTTAAAAAATGATAAAGTTAAGACAGTTTTAAATCTAACACTGAACTTTGGCAAGTTTGCTGGCTCTGAGTCAATAAATTCTTGCTTCATGATCAGAGAGTGGTTACCTACATCCAGTTAGGAAGAGTTTTATGGAAATACTCATTTCCCAGTGAACGGGTGGAGTATTTCCCACAAACCAGATCCTCAGTTGGGGAGATGGAGAGGTAGATGGACAAAAGTGGATGTATGAAGCTGTAAGAAGTTTGAAAGGAGAAAGCTGAGCAAGAGATCTATGTATGGAACTCATTAGCCAACAGGTTGGGTTGGATTGGAAGATTTGGTTACTGGCCTCATTTCTTTTCCATTCTCCCTATGGTGCTTTTGCAGTGTGATTTTGCACTTCCTCCCATTACTTACCTACTGTTTGACTTTAGGCTCAACCATGAAACTTGCTTTGTCTAATGGGATGTTAGCAGATTCGATGCAAGTGGTGAACCATTGCTTGGAGGTTCACAGCAGTCTTGTGTGTTCTGTTCCCCCATTCACCATCTTTGTTTCTTTACAGCCTCTTTTGGTGACTCCCACACCTTTAATTTCAGAGTTAATCATCTCTTTTCAGAATCTTCATGAGAAAAATCCCTTCCCCACTTGAGCTCAGGAGTTCATAACAGGACTTGATGATGTCATCGAGCAACTTCAGTAGGTCCAGAACAACTTTTGGGAGCATTTTGTCACATCTTCTCACATATCCTTAAAAACACAGGTCTTAATGTTGAAGTGAAATTACTTTAAAGAGCAGAGTGTCCCACGACAGATCCTGAGGGATCTAAAGAAGGCAAACTTTTTCTGTAAAGGGCCAGATAGTATCTTATATTTTGCAGGCTCTGTGGTCTCTGTCATAACTGTTCAGCTCTGCCTTTGTTGAACAAAAGCAACTATAAAGGATGCATGAATAAATGGCTGTGGTTATATTTTGAAAAACTTTTTTTTTAAAAAAGGTAGTACACAACATTTAGCAAGTGAACTAGTTTGCCAATGCCTGATTTTTCTTAATTTAATTTAATTTTATTATGTTATGTTAGTCACCATATAATACATCATTAGTTTTTGATGTAGTGATCCACAATTCATTGTTTTCATATAAAACCCAGGGCTTCATGCAGTACGTGCCCTCTTTAATACCCATCACCAGGCTAACCCATCCCCCACCTCCTCCCCTCTAAAACCCTCAGTTTGTTTCTCAGAGTCCACAGTCTCTCATGATTCATCTCCCCCTCTGATTTCCCCCCTTCATTTTTCCGTTCCCTCTCCTAATGTTCTCCATGCTATTCCTTATGTTCCACAAATAAGTGAAACCATATGATAATTGACTTTCTCTGCTTGGCTTATTTCACTTAGCATAACCTCCTCCAGTCCCATCCATGTTGATGTAAAAGTTGGGTATTCATCCTTTCTGATGGCTGAGTAATATTCGATTGTACATATGGACCACATCTTCTTTATCCATTCATCTGTTGAAGGGCATCTCGACTCTTTCCACAATTTGCCAAAGCCTAATTTAAAGCACAACCCAGTACTTTAAAAATCCTTGAAAATTCAAGTGAAACATTTACATTTTAAATGCATACAAGAAAAGTTCTACAATAAAAAAATATATGTTCTAGCAACTGTTTGGTCATTTCAAAGTTCTACTCCTCTGACTATAAGTTAATTTATACATTTTATTTTTACATTCTTTTGCTTTTAATGAATTAAAATCATCATTATTGGGGCACCTGGGTAGCTCAGTTGGTTAAGCACCCCAAGATTCTGGGATTGAACCCCACTTCAGGCTCCCTGCTCAGCGGGGAGCCTGCTTCTCCCTCTCCCTCTGCCTGATGCTTCCCCTGCTTGGGCTTCCCCTGCTTGTGCTCTCTCTCTCTCTCAAATAAATAACATATTTTAAATAAACAAATACATAAATAAAATCATCATTATTGAGTGAGGTTACTATAAAAGAAAACTTGGGATCTTTGAGATTTATAAAGCAATTCATTAGTCCTAATGATCATGGCCTCCTAAAAATAAAAAATATTTTGAAAGTCATCCAGTTTCAGATTTATACATTTTGTGAGTATTTGTTTCAATTTTGTCTGTTTGTTTGACAGCAAGGCATACTTAAATACTGCATCTGTTCTTGGGGATTTCACAGTCTTCATTCCATGATGAAGATGGTAACTAGTTGCCATGGAGATGATTTACAAAAGCTCCACTGAGGTCTGTGGTTTCTGGTGGGAAATGAGCATCAAGAACAAATGAACTTTTTATAGCACTTTTAAATTTCAGAACTAACCTTTAAACTGACCCTATCCTATTATCACTGGGATTATCTTGTTATAATTACTTCTGCTGGTAATGAAAAGTTGTTGGCTATTAACACTACAGCTGAGCTGTATGGAACACAGAATTAGATATAGCCATAGGCCATATCCTAAATTCAAACCACAATTCTCTCTGGGGAGAGTGAGCTAGAAGAATGGCTTCTCAAGGTTTCTGAATGTTGTTAGGTATTTTTGTAAATGGAAGATAGGAAATAAAAAATTGAGAGTTTTCGCCTCCTGATATATCTGTACCAGTGATTTTCTGGGTAGACTGGTAGAAAGGAAATTAGGTTGGTAATTAAAATTAGGTTCAAGTCTCTGTTACAAAGTCCCCTTAGACTAAGGTTGCCACATTAAGCAAATGAAAATACAGGATGCCCAAATTTTAATTTAAGATAAACACTGAATGCTTTTTTAGTGTACATATGTCCCACCCAACATTATACTAAAAATTATTCTCTGTTTATCTGAAATTAAAACTTAACTGGGCACCCTGTATTATATCTGGCAACTCTTTCTTAGAGAAATCACATACATAATCTTTCTGAGCCTAGTATTTTCTTATTATATTAATTTTTATCTAAATACCTTCTAGCTTTAATAGGATTTTTCAAGGTTAAGAAAGGCCAACCATTATAACAAGTGCTCCCCACTTGTTAGTGGCTTAATACAACATGTGGTGTCTTTTGCTCATATCACATCTAGTGAGGTTCAGCAGGCTGCTTTCCACATGGTGATTCAGGGATGTAGGTTCCTTTGTTCCTGGCTTTGTCATTTTCAAAATATGGTCTCAATAAAACTTAACAATAAAATATACCCCCCCCATGGTAAGATCTAGTCATGGTTACCACCTAGACTCAAGGTGCTAGTGAATGTTAAACTAATCATAGTGCCAAAAATAAGAAATAGGATCCATAGGTCTCTAACCACATGCTCTCATTTTACTCTTCCATCCCTGGCACTATTTTAGGCACCGGAGATAGAGTAGTGAGCAAAATGGATAAAGTTTCTGCCTTTGGAAAGTTTTGTTCTAGTGGAGACAGATAGAAAACAAACAAAAATAAATATAGAATACATCAGGGGTGCCTGAGTGCTCAGTCAATTAAGGGTCTGACTCTTGGTTTCAACTCAGTTCATGATCTCATGGGTCATGGGATAGAGCCCCAAGTCAGGCTCTGTGTTAAGTGGGGAGTCTCCTTGGAGATTCTCTCCATCTGCCCCTCCCTCTCCCTCTCTCTAGAATAAATAAATAAATCTTTAAAAAAATATAGAATACATCAGGTACTATGCAGAAGAATAAAGCAGTGTACAGGGATAGAGTGTTCATGTGGGTGAGTATTAGACTTGTTAGGACCTCTCTGATAAGGTGATATTTGAGCAGAAACCTAGAGGAAGTGAGAACATCCAGGAAAAGAGGATTCCAGACAGAAGAGACAGAAAGTGCAAGCCTTACGGCAAGCATTCACTTGTGTGAAGAACAGTAAGAAGGCTAGGGTGGCCAGAGCAGGGCGAGCAAGGCTGAAAGTGGTAGGAGTACTGGTCAGAGATGTAAGCCATTATAAGAACTATGACTTTTACCCTGAGATGTGAAGCTATTGGAGTGTTTTGAGTAAAGGAGTGATGACAAGTCAGGTGTTTAAAACTTGTGCTGCTTTGTTGAGTATATACCATAGATGGGCCAGACAAGAGCTCTATCACAAGGCTGTTGTAATACTTCAAGTGAGAGGTGATAGACTGGTGTGTAGACACAGTGAAGTTAGTAAGAATTGGGTGTATTTTGATTGTATTTCAAAAGTAAAGGAGGTATTTACTGCAGGTTCCATGTAATAAAAAGGCAAAGACTACTCTGAAGTTTCAAGTAGACCAGCTAGGAGAATAGTCTGACCTTTATTGATATAAACAGTCTATGGGAGGAGCAGGTATAGGGCTTGTGGAGATCAGGAGGGTTGGAATTTGAATTAGTTAAATGTGAAATGTCTATTAGTCATTTGGGTGGAGAAATATATTTGGAATTCAGTGGAGAAGTTGAAGCTGGAGGTACACTGGGGGTCATCACCATAGAGATTGCATTCAAGCAATTGGACTGGATGCAACTACCAAGAGAATGAATGTAGACAGAAAAGAAAAAAAAAAAAAAAGAAGTCTAAAGACCGAGCCCTGGCACAGTCCAACATTAAGGGGTCAAGGAGATAAGGAACAATCAGCAAAAAAATACTAAGAAGGTCAGAGAGGAAAGAGATGATTCAAGGACAAATACAGTTGGAAGCCAATGAAATCAAAGTTTCAATGCTGTTGGTTGGTTGAGGAAGTTGAGAATTCCCAGAGAGCCAGGGATTAAGCAATGTGGACGTCACTGGTGACCTTTTAAGCACTAATTTGATGGAGAGATGTGGATGAAGGCTTAACTGAAGTTAGTTTAATAGAGAATAGCAGGAAGGTAGAGGCACACGTATAGGTGGCTGCTTGAGGAGTTTTACAGTAAAGCAGAGAAGATAGCTGATTAGTTCTTTGAAATGAGCCCAAGGTAGTCACTACTCTGTTTCCACTAATTCCACAAAAATTTACTGCATGTTAACTATACAAAAGACATGACTCTAGGTGCAATGGGTACTAAGATAAATATAATATGATATGGGGGCGCCCAGGTGGCTCAGTCAGTTAAGCATCTGACTTCAGCTTAGGTCATGGTCTCAGGCTCTCAGATGGAACCCCAAGTTGGGCTCCACACTCAGTGGGGAGTCTATTTGTCCCTCTCCCTCTGCCTCCCCCCACCCCAGCTCATGCACTCTCTCTCTCCCTCTCAAATAAATAAATAAAATCTTAAAACAAATACATACATATATATATATATATATATATATATATATATATATATAATATGATATACTCCAATTTGCTGGGCACGTGGTTTTGAGGTCAGATCAATGCAAATAAGAGATTACAGAGCAGTGTTAATAGAGGTCCAATTAGAGTGCTGGGAGAGCATGCTGAAGATTGGCCATGATAAGCCTTGGTGGGTCAGGAAACATTTCATAGTGGTGATGGGGGAACAGATCTTTAAATGATGACTGGGCTTCATCATGTGATTGAGGACCTCAGGTCATTTCTGGTGGAGGATAGGCATCTGCAAAATCTGGAGAGCTTGGTTCCCATCCCTAAGTGTGGAGGATATATAAATCTGTCCCCATGCTCTCCTAAAGGCTGGCTCTAGACATACTCCTTAGTGTTTGGTATCCCTCCTTTTCCCCACCATGAGCAGTCCCCCACACACCTGCCCAATATCTTTGTCAGTGCCACTTGAAGTGTGGTCCTCAGAAAAATAGCATCAGTATCACTGAGGAGCATTTTAATAGTACATATTCTTGGCTCCCATCCCTGACCTACTGAATCAGAAGTTCTGAGTATAGCTCCTAGGAACTTGCATTTTAATAAGCCTTCTAAGCGATTCTTATGGAGTTAAAGTTTGAGAAACAAACTTAGTGTCTTCCTTAACACAGTGCCTGCTGAGCCTTCTTTGCCCCTCCCAGTATCCACCACTGCAAACACTTGGAATTAGGGCGACGTGTTCTCTAACTTTGTCTCCTCCTACCTTCCAATCAGAAGTGACCTTCTTCTGAGTCCCAACAGGATATTAGCAGATACTCCCAGAAAAACAACCAAGTCGATAACCAAGAAGATCTAGAGTGTTGTTCTTCAGGGAGTACTTGCTTTTTAACCATATTTTGAAAAAAAAATTCTACTAAAGAAAGTTGAGGTGAGAGGTATTTGCCTGTGCATACATCTGGGAAAGGATTTTACAGTAAGCCTGAGGACAATCCAAAATTTAACATGCCACATCACTGAATGTTGAGTAAAACCTTGAGTCACATGCCAGTTTAATCACTCACCTAGTGGGCCTTTACTAAGCACTTGATGGGTTCCACAGGCTGCTGGCAAGAAGAGCACAGTCACTTTCTCAAGTTATAAGGAATTCTTGTTCATTCCTATCATCTTTCCTAGGGCTATTTTCTTTTAAGATCATCCATGTTTAAAATAAGTTTTTTTTATATCTAATACTTCTGAAAAATGTCAATTCAGAGACTGAGCAAGACAAACTCCCATTCATTAAACAGGTTGATATTCCTTGGTAATTTAGAGATGATGCTGGAGGGGAATCAGGTCTGCACACTCTGAAAATATCCACAATCAAAGTTGAGGATCATACAGAGCTGGGCTAACCTGAGCAGTCCTAGGAGGAAGGTGAACTATTTTCAGAAGCCTACATCTCCCTATGGTTATCCTTCTGTCCACTTCCCAGCTCGTCCACCCTGGAGCATGCCATACATCTCACAGGTATCCGGAGTCCTTATGTTTCACTCCAAATTACTCTCTGGAAAGTACCTAGCAATAACAATAGCTACGTGTATACTCCAAGTGCTGAGTTAAGTGCTTTAGAAATGTTATTTCACTCAATCTTTGCAATGGTCCATTATTATCAGACTTATTTTAAAGTCTTAGAAAAGTTGAAAGAAACTTGCCCATACTTATCCGGATTGCATACTCAGGCCTATTGAGCTCAAAAGCCGTGATTCATTTCATTTCACAAATGCTGCCTCTCTGACATGTCATTTTGCTGTTTTCCCAGGGGCATTTGTGTTTAACGTAATCTCCAATGACAGAATGTTTTTGCGCTGCCTTGAAGGGACTTGGACATTGATGAGCAGCTTGAGGCCATCTGATCCAGGGGCCATGGGAGCCCTTCTGAGATGACACAATGGGCACATAAGTACTTGCCCTGATCCATGAAGGTAAGACTCACAGACAAATTTTTGAGGATCTTTCTCCTTACAAATCAAGGCATATCTGAGAGATTATTAGAAGCCTCCCTTTTTGGGCACCTGGGTGGCTCAGTTGGTTAAGCAACTGCCTTCGGCTCAGGTCATGATCCTGGAGTCCCGGGATCGAGTCCCACATCGGGCTCCCTGCTCAGCGAGGAGCCTGCTTCTGATCCTCCCCCCTCTCATGTACTCTCTCTCATTCTCGCTCTCTCAAATAAATAAATAAAATCTTTAAAAAAAAGAAAAAAGAAGAAGCCTCCCTTTTAGAAAGAAGGAATTATTTGCATATATGCAAGTGTTGTAACCATCCCAAATTCTACTGTTTATTTTAATTTTTTTCCACAAATTCTACTGTTTTCAAAGAAAAAATGTGTCTCTCCAAAAAAGTCCCCAAATACTCCAGCAATGTACAGTTGTTGGGTATGAGTGAGTCTAAGCATGTGTGAGACACCTGTGCTTTAGCACACATGCTAGTTAGACTTGGCATGTCAGATCATGGGGCACAGAGGTTAGACATTCATGGTTCAAATCCCAATTCTATAACTTACCAAGTATTTCTCTAAACCTTGGTTTCCTCATCTGCATATGAAGGTAATACACTTTAGGGTTGCCCTGGAATTCATACCTATAATTCATACATGGGTTCTGTGTTGCCCAATTAATGGTAGTTGACAAGATTATGAGCATCAATGTAGACTTAATCCAGACATCTGTAAGATGCTGAAAATCACTTCTACAGACTCCGGGACCCAGAAAATGTGTACTGCTAGGCTATAGGTAATACTGTGATGTCAGCAGGTTAGCATAGAGACAATTATGGTAAGAATTACTAGCACTTTTGCACATTTACTAACCTACCAAGTCCTGTGCTAGCCACCGTACATGTGCAATATCTTATGACTCTGTGAGCTATTGTCACCCCCATTTCACAGATGAAGGGGCTGAAGTATAATAATAAGTTAATTGCTCAAGATCATACAACTAGAAAGAGGTGGAGATAGGATTTGAAAAACTCTATGGATACCCATTTCCCTGATAAGGTCTAAGAGAAAATATTTGTAGAGCACTTGCTAGAGGTAGTCTCTCTTTATTAATTTAAGGGAGATTTTTATTCTCACTTTTAGTCTTAATGTAGTTCTATAAAGTAAACACTGAGTGTGAGCTCGCATCACTGAGATATTTTCTAGTGAGAAAAAAATTGTTACCTACGCACTCAGAATAAAGTGTAGCCTCATTTCCATTAGTAATACGGGTTGTTGAGAGCTATTACTATGAAAAAATTCCCACTCCATTTAAATAGGACAGATTGTAAATGGAAGTGATCTTATTGTCTCCATTCAGATAATATCCCAGTGTGTAGTCAGGGGTAGGAGGTGAGTGGGGAAGGAGAGGGGGTAGAAATGGGACCACTGTCTAACAGATAAATCTATCCTTTGCTTTAGCATTCATTGGCAGCTGAAAATGCACCCGGAAAGCTATCTGGGATGTAAACAGGTCAGGAGCGGACAGACAGCTTTTCACAAATCTGCTATTTACCTAAGAGAGGCATCTTGTGGGTTAGCCCAGAGGAATTCACTTTCCTGCTTGGTTTACCATGGAAGGGAAGGAAGACCTTACTGAGCCCTTGCGTTTGCTCAGCTGTGAGATTCCCACGAACCAAACAGAGGTTCGCCTGGGCACACTGTGTGTTTGCACAGCCCGCGGTGGCAGCTTTTCAAGGCCCACTGTCATCTGGAAAGCCCATCAGAGTCTTAGGTCCATAATAAAGGAAGCAGCATGCATAGCCATTATTGCTGGGCTGTTTTTATAGCGCAGCCTATGAATGTCACCAGTTGAATTAAATCTCAACAAGACCGAACACGATGCATTATAGCTAAAGGTGTTCTTGTACTTGTCGGCACATTAGCCACTTCCTGCAGGACACTGGTCTCTCCACCAAGCTATTGGAAATTTGATTATAAAGTGCAGATGGAGAGAGATCCACTCCCTGAGTTTTTCTGAGGAAGTTTTCTCGACCTAGTTACCATATTTTCCCTTCAGACTTTGGATTAGAGTACATAGTAGGATGGTATCCACAGGCAGCCCCTGTTTATACAGCCTGGCTTTTCAAAACCACTTGCCCACTATTTTCTCAGTTGCCTGGAACAGTATCATCATTATTATTATCCCGTTTTATTCAGACAACTGCTGCTCAGATGGACCAAGGATATTGTAAAATTATTTGTCTAATGAGTGGTGGAAACAAGGTGCCTACCGTTTTGTCTCTAGGGTTTGCAATCTTTCCGTCTTCCTCTACAATCCTTCTAGATCTGTGTTACTCAAAGTGTGGGGCCATGGAGCAACAGTGTCCCCATCAGCTGGGCACTCGTCACTCAGAATCTCAGGCCCTACCCAGACCTACTGAATCCAAACCTGCATTTTTAAAAAGATCTCCAGTTGACATTGAAGTTTGAGAAGCACTGTGCTAGTGACTTACAAGTATGGCATCTCCTTTCTCCAACCGAACCAAATATTAACACACGTGGCATTTGAAATCATGTATGTTAAATGCCAACAGGGCAGCAGAGATCATGCCAATTTTTAAGATATCATATGGGCCTAAGCTCTATAATTTCATCTTCGCTTCTTGAAAATATCATTTTTAATGCAAATGCAACTGTATCCACAATTGCCCCTTTGCCCACCACCTTAGCAAGGAAATGGTGCCGTGTGTCTCTCTCTACCTGTGTGGGTAACAATGCCCCTTTTCATTAATGTGGTGCATTGTGGGGGTAAGCCGTTTGAAGCTTGAGCCAGATATTCCATTAGGAGCTTTCCAGTTGATGCAAAGTTTTAAAGTAAATGTTCAATGCCAAGTCAGTGCTTGTGAAATTGCAGTCCTCCTGCCATATGGTGTGCCGCCTAACAATGGATTATATTTGATGTTCCTAAGACAAATGATCTATTGGAAATCAATGCTATGTCAAATAGCTTTGCTGATAACCAGTTAAAATGAGCTCTGATAAGTCATTTAAATGCCTTGGTTCTTATTTTCCTTGCCTGTAATGTTAGATCAGGTTATCTCTATGTATCTCATCCAAGTTTCAACACGGAATTGGAATTTTAAAAGTTGCTGAGGAGTTAGAGACGCTGGGAGAACAAAGTGAATTTGCAGCCAAATGATATCTCCACCCGCCCTGCTGCATTCTTTTGTGAGTGGAATCTCCTGGGCCCTTCGTTAATTATACTTAAGGTAACTATTTCTTTTCTTATCCCCAGCATGAAAGAGCTTCTAAAAGCTCAGCAACATAGTGCAACTCAGTCCGACAATGAAGTGTGCCTGATGGAATGCCAAGGAGGAACAGAAGCTCCCTAAGGAATGCACAGTATAATCACGGAGCCAGATGCTGCTAAGGTAGGGCAGGTGGCCTGAGGAGGAGCTTGTTGGTAAAAAAATCACACAACAGCAGAAGCTGGGATCCTGAGAAGTACGTAAGTTTGCACTAGTCTTTTTGTAATGGTATTCCTTTAAAGTAAACTCTAGAGGAATAGCCCATTCTCAATGTTTAGATCTAGGCCCTTTTATTCTGAGACCTCCCTCCCAGTTTCTTGCCCAAACATGGCCAGTTTGTGAACAGACATTTTAGACAAAACCCAGACTCCTGAGGTGAGGGGGAGCTGTCCGGCTGGTGCTGGTGTCTGAGGGGTCACCTGTGTCGTAACCTCAGATACCTGTCCCAGGGATTGTAATAAAGGGGTGTGTGTGTGTGTGTGTGTGTGTGTGTGTGTGTGTGTGTGGTGAGTAGAACTAGAGCGTGTTTTAGAAAGAGAACACTAATCCCAAAAGTCCAGAAAACACTGGATAGGGTGAAACCTAATAATATTTAACACAGGGCCTAAAGCAATCAAAGGACATGTCTCTCAATTGAAAACCTGATATAACTTTATTTCAGTTACCGCAGTCGGTTCTGACTCTGTACTCATTTTAGTGAACAAGGGTGGGGTGAGTACATGATGGTTCCAATGTAGAGCAAGAATGGGAAGAGCTCAGGAGGAGCCAGGATTGGTACAGCACCCTCAGGAAATGGAGGCAGGGTCCAGAGACCACAGACTGGCCATGTGTCCTCAGGCCTCCCTGGGATTATCTACTGAGAGTTTTTCTGGTGTATAAAGAGCCCTTAAGACTGAATGATGGTACAGCCATTTGCCCAGGTCATTCGTCTTGGAATTAAAAAAGCACAGAAGTCTCATGATTTTACATGAATCCTAAATGTCAGCCTCCCTTCTGCTCTTTAATTTTTTTTCCGGACCCACAGTAGAAAAGGTGTTTTATTATATTACATACCAGTATGCACATGCATGCATATATACAAAACTGAACCAAAGTTTCATGAGATACTATCTCTCCTTATTATATGTGATGTACTCTGATATTTTCTTCTCTACCTGGTTAGATCCTATTTTGTGAGGCTAGCCCATAATTTCTTGTAGATTTGGGATGGAAGGGGGATTTTCTCATGGGTGCTCCTGGTCTGTCCACTTGGCAGTTGCTTTTGGACATTGCGTGCTCCTTCCTGCACTGTCTCTGAAACCCTTTGCTGGCTCTGCTGCTGGTCTTGCTGGAAACACTCTGAATTACAGAATGGCTCGAGGCAGAACTGCCGCCACTACGCTGGTCTCATCAAAGAGATGAAGTAAACCAACCCCTGTTCCCTTATCTCTCTGTTGAGGTCCAGTCAACAAAACAGAAACCATACCAGTCACTTTAATAAAGAGAATGTAATATAAGGAGTTGGTTAAATATGTACAGAGGACTAAAAAGTCAAAAAAGGAAACCAGCCCATGCAGTTATAGTGACCATAGGAGGCAGCTGCCACCACCCACCCCAGGATTGGGGGGATAAAGCAAGGGGATTGGGCTATTGGAAGTTTGGGGTTCAGAGCTCTGAAGAGTGGGCACTGCAGCCAGCACCAAGGCCTTCAGAGCTGAGAAGAGGTCTCCTACAGAATCAGAACACAGTTCTCCAAGGTGACAACACCAACCAGCTGGTACTGATATCTTTGGTCAGGGCGGAGTGTTTCCACCATAGCGCTGGTTTAGGGAAAAAGGGAAAAATTGCAGAGGGAAACCAACTGCTACTTCTTAAGCCAACCATTGCTGATGGTGAACCATTGCCCAGATGACACAGAGAGGAGGCAGCAAAGGGAAGGAAGCAAGCCCTTCCTCCCTTCTCCAGCCTTGCACTCTCCCCGAATCCCTCTAGGACCGCTATTGTCAGAGGCTAACAAGGAACCAGCTGGCAAAGTGGAAATAAGGTCTCAGCTGCAGGGCCATGGAGGGAAGGAGGGTATGAAGTTGAGAGATGATGGCCTATTCACCAGCACACCCCTTCCTGCTTCATTCCTTAATTCCCCACAGCACCACCATACAGGCCGTAGAAGGGTAATAGATCTAAGAGAACAGGGTAACCTACAAGAACTGAAGCATCGAGAACATTTACTGTTTACATTGGATTTGACAGTTCCCATAACTCAAGGAGCAATAATTCAGCAAAAAGTAAAATTAAATTCTTCACCAGGCCCCCAGTTACCATACCTGGCCCTTGAATGGAGACCCAACCTTCAACTTTGTCCTCCTAGAATGTCTCCTCTTAAACATTTCTATAATGTGAAAGTCAGCCCTCATTTTACAGAAAACCATTGCCTGCCACCAGGAAGTCTGGCCCTACAGTCTGTTTTCTTCCCTCCCCAACTCCAAGCAGTATCATCTATAGATCACAGAGCTCCCCGTGCCTCCCACGGTGTGGTTCTGAATGTCTGAGTGAAGTCTAGAATAACACATAGGAATGGGGCTTGAGGCAAAGGGGGCATTGCTGAAGAGAAAGCAAAGTGATCTTTGACACTCCAACCCAACAACTAGCTTTTCAAAGTCTTTCAGCCGTGAATCATGTGAAGTCAAGATATGTCTCCTCATTTTCCTGATCAGTAAGCAAGTAGCTGTTTTACCAAACACACACACACACACACACACACACCACATACATGAACACAATAATTTTCAGGGACAATAGAGTTTAGTTCAATGGTTCTCAACCAAGGACAATTTTATCCTCCAGGGGACATTGGCAACGTCCAGAGACAGTTTTGATCATCACAATTGAGGGTAAGGTGCTACTACATCTATAGGAGAGGCCAGAGAGCTGCCAGACATCTAATAATGCACACATAGCCCAAACTACAAAGAACTAGCCAGCCCAAAATGTCACTAGTGCTGAGGTTCAGAAACCTTGGTCTAAACGCATAATATAATTGACTCTGCAAAAAATCCTTACCCACAATGACGCTAATATTTTATGTCATTTTACAGAGGGAGGTGGAACTCCCAGCATAGCAACACCAATCTTCTTTAAAGAAATGCTTCTCATCATTCTGGCTACCTCTAATCTCTTTATAGGGTGAGTTGGATGATCCCTTGTGCCTCAAGACTGATTCTTTGGTAGCTCCTTTGCAGTCCTGCTTTAGTGGTCTACCACCGTGGACATGTTCACACTCTGATACTTCACAGTCTTCAAAATAATGTGAGGCCCATCTTTGAAGTGTTCAAGGGACCATCAAAGAAGAAGGTAAGGAGAGTCCTTCATGGCCTAAGGATTCCCTCCAAACTCCAGGAGTTTCTGATTGCATTCACAAGACATCTATGAAACAAAACATGCATGAGCCAGTGAGTTGGAAAACCAGCGGTTAGAGACTGCAGTGTTGGTTGACTCTTACCAAGGGAATAGAGGCTCTCTCTTCCTTGGTCCTACCCCCACAGCACAGGATGAGCCCCCAGTTTAGGAGGACTTCGGCTCCTGGATCTAAAGCCCAGCATTGTGCACCAGAGAGCATGTTTAAGCCTTGGCAGGACTCAGAGAAAGGTCTTCTGCTAAGCCTGCCTGCCTGCTGGCAGTCCCAACATTCCTGAATGTGCCCCCTTATCCTTGCCAGTATTTCCTGGGCATTAAATCAAGAACATTTTGAGAAGGTTTTGAGAAATAGCTTTGAAACCAGCTCTGAAGAAATCCAAAGCTGGTGTCTCTCTGAGTGTGACATTCACATGAATGAACATTATCTCAAAGGTATCCACCTGCCTCTAGAGCAGGGGCTAATACAGTGAAACCCTGTTAGCCAGTTAGAAATCAAGAGAATCTGGGGATGAGAGGAGCCTGTGGCTACATTGTAGCCCTAGGCTGCTTTCTCTTATTTTATTTCTCTAGAAAATAGTTGAGGTTGGGGTGTGTTTTGTATAGTTCATGTGGAATTCAGCAAAGAAGGAGAAAAATGCAACACTTTAATATGTTCCTTAACATGAAGGAATAAATTCTACTTTCTCTACTTATGGGGTGGGCAGCCTGTTAATACACTGTGGGCTGACTTACCTTTGGCTTAAAACATCTAAAAGGCAATAAATTGAAGTTTCATCGAGTGACTCATAGGAAAGGCATTTTCCCCTTCACACACTACTTCTTGGGTGTGCATCATCATCACCTGAAGGACTATTAAACACCTAGATGGTAGGTCTGGGTGTGGCCCAGGAATTTGCATTTCAGACAAGTTCCCAGGTGATGCCAATACTACTGGCCTGGGATCACTCTTTAAGAACCAATATCCTATATTGCATGATCAGAGTTACTGTAAAACAAAGATTATTCATGTGAAAAAAAAAAAAGAAACATCCATGGACTCCTGTTACTTACTGAATAAAGTTCATCATCTTAGCACCACTTTCAAGACCGCTTAAAATCAACCCATTTCCCACCACTCCTTTCAAGCTCTGTTCACACTGGCTTATAGGGCCACTTCCCTTGCCCAGAGTATTGTGACCTTGCAGTGTTGTGACCCTTGTCATGCAATGTCTTCTTCCAACATCCTTGTCTGCATACTACAAATGTTTTAAGAAAGAGGCCAAGCATCTTCTCTCCCCCTACGAAGCAGAAACCCTGGTTTCATCACACCCATTGCTCTACCCCCTTAGCAGTTTGCTCCTAACAATAGCAAACTCTTCTCATTTCCTTTAAACACACACACACACACACAAGCACACCCTGCCCTGAGACCTATTTTATGCAGGACAGTGTGTCAGGCAGTACAGAGTCAACAAAGCAATGTAGGGGAAGGAGAAAAAGGAGCATGCTCTGCAGTTGGCAGAGTTCTAGTTAAATAATCAAGTGTGCAAGACATATCACATTTCTGTACTTTTTCTAGTTTTTAAAGTTTAGTTGAAGGCTAACATCAAGCCTTTACTGAAATGGATAAGAAATATAAAGGTGGGCATTTTAGAGCCTCTCCCTTCTCTCAAGCTTTCAACAGAATCCGGGAGGTTTCTGTGGTGTGTGGACAGCAAGAGCAGGACTTCTAATAGCCAGTTCCCAAATGTACTGACATCCTCATTATCCAAGCCACAGTGGTGGATCTCTGCTTCCACGACAGGCTTGAAATATGGGAATCATCACTGAAGCTGGAAACTTCCTGCCCAGAGTCCTGCCTCCCTGAAGTCTATTTACCACCTTGTATAACTGCCACAGTGTGGTTCATGAGTCACTGTTGCTCTTGGAGCCCCTAGACCTCCTCTGTTGAAAAACTTTCACAAATAAATACAGGAAGGACCTACTTTCCTGTGTAGTTTCCCTATTGCTTGTTTTATTCTCCATGAGCTACCCCCCCAAAATAAAGAAGATAGCCAATAGGCAGCTTCAGACTTATCTTCTACCAGATTTGCAACCCAAGTGGAGACTTTCCCAAGGAGGGTGCTCATTGGCTGACTGGAATCATATGTTATCCTCTGAAACAATCATTGTGATTCAAGGGATTTGGTATCCTGACTGGCAAAGCCTGGTTGATACCCTAGTCCTGGAGTCAGAGGTGGGGTCAGCATCACACAAGCTTCCTGGTGGACAATGGGGAAGGTGTGGTTCCCCAAAAGGAAGAGATAGGTTGTGTTAACAGTGGAAGGAAAGCTGGTCAGACAGTAACACACATGTTTACTTACAGTGTGCCAGAACTCAAAGACTGATCAATTTATAAAATCTTGACTAGCAAAATGGTGAAAGAAGAGTCAGTTTCCTCTAGGTGCAGTGGATAAAACTGTAATGCACAGAGAACTTGAGAAATTTGCCCAAACTTACACAGTAAGTTAGAGGAAGAATGGTCCCACCTTTGTTTTTTCTCATGCTTCCTATCTGTGCTAAGTCCTCTACTTTGGGGGACTTGCCTAAGCCTGTCTTGCTTGCCCCAAAGTTCAGGACAGGTTTGTTTTACCTCTCTACAATCCTGCTCCCTTCATCAGGATTGATGCATTAGAGAGTTAATTTGGGTATTATTTGCATATACATCCTTGGATAGTCTTCTCCAAAAACATAGCAACTAAAAATACTTGATACAGTGATGGACATTTCAAATGCTGTTGGCAAAGATTGCTACTTCAAACCAGATACTTCTGGTTTGAGAGTACTTCTCAATCACTACCATACACTGGTCATCTAGACAACCTCTGCATAGCATCTGTTCTTGTCAAGGAGGATATTGGCATTTTGAATAAGTGTAAAAACATTCATGAAACATTATTATGTAACAATAGTATTTAATAAACTAATATGTATTATATGATCTTATTTATATATGAGTATATACATATATATGAGTATAAACACAGAGAAGGAGATGTTTGGAAATACATTTTAAAATGATAGTACTGTTGGGACACCTGGGTGGCTCAGCCAGTTAAGCGTCTTCCTTCAGCTCAGGTCATGATCCCAGGGTCCTGGGATCGGGCACCATGTCAGGCTCTGCTCTCAGTGGCGAGCCTACTTCTCCCTCTGCCTCTGCCACTCTCTTTCTCTCAAATAAATAAATAAAATCTTTAAAAATAAATAAATAAAATAATAATACTTTTTATATTTGAGTGTTGAGATTATGGCTTTTTTTCTTTATACTTTTGGGGTTTTATTTTAGGAAATTTTATAATGAGCATATATTGCTAATACAACATATGCAAGCATTTCCTGAATTTTAAGACATCATTGATTATAAGAGTACCATAAATTTAACAGCTTCTTAGTTAAAAAAAATTTCACTATTATTTTATTACTATATATTATTTTTTTTATCTCAACCAAATGTATGATTTGTTCTTGGAGGAAATAATAAAAACATAGGTATTTTTTTCAATAAAAGGGAGAAGTAATAATATGAGATCATGCCTTGGTTAAGAGTTAATGATCATTTTCTACACAATGTGGATGTGTCAACATTTTAAAATTTTAACTTTAAGATGGACATCTGCCATTAAAAATAAACAGAAATCACTTGCCAAAGTTATGAATCCACAGACACTGAAATAAATAACCAAAAATGAATATGTTTAAACACTGAAGTCTCTCAACAATGTTCATAGACCAACCCGAATGCCAAGTACAAATAATGTGACAAAGAATGACATCAGCAGCTAATTCGCACTTCATTTCTTCATAACATGGCTGTCTGGTATTGCACATGGGAATTGCAAAAACTAATGACAAATCACTTGTAGTAGCCAAGATCATCAACAAAGAATCTTAACGATATGTACAGAGACCAAAAAATTCCCCAGTCTGATTTTGGGTGCCAGAGTTTGGGTCCCCAGAAGCAGATGTGAGGCAAGAATTCAGTGTAAGTAATTATCTGGGAGTTGCAGGGAGCACTAGCTGGTGCTTGGGGAAGTGAGAGAGGGAAGGGGTGGTTATGGAGACACCCATCACTTGGGCAACTGGAGCTTTAATGCCATGAGGAAACACTGGTCTGTAGAGAACACATATTTTGGAATTACGTTCACTCCAGACAGTTAGGGGTTGAGAGCTGGTTCTAGGAAATGTGAATTTTCTGACATTTCTGACTTGCTACTTATGCTCTGAACAGAGCAGTCTTCTGTGGTTTGGAAAAAATAAGCCCTCATGCACAAAGCTGAAGACACTGATGAACTTTGGCATGAACAGCTGGCCGGTCCGAGGGATTGTAGCTAGAGCACGGATCGTGTTTGCCACAATAGGTCCACCTTAGCTCAGAGAATACAGCAAATTGCTTTCTCACCATTTGTAAATATTTCTTACAGCATTCACCTCTTGGCTTTCCATCTCTTTACTCCACTGATCATATTGTTAGTAGTTTTCTGTGCTATAGTCAGTATCACAAATTACCTGGTAGCCACTTCCTGGCAATAAAGATTCAAAATCTCTTTGCAGCAGCTCTGGGCACATTTGGATTTGTTGGTTCACAAATTGGCCCTCATTCACAGAGGGCAGGGAGAGATAGAAGAAAGAGGCCGGCCACTCCAGATAGGTAGGTGACAGGTCGAACAAGTCAGGGAACTTAGGTATGAGACTTGTCTTGAGCGATCGCAAGACGAGTAAATGTCCCTACCCACTACCAGGATCTTAAAAGTTTATGTAGAGGTTTTAACCACGTTATGTGTGCTCTGTCATGGGTACCTTGCAGGTAGTCTCAACACTGCATTGTTCTTTCACAGCCGTGTCCTTGAAACAGCTCCCACCATGGAAACAGTGGGTGCAATGTACATTCCAAGGACAGAGGAGGGAGTAAGGTGTCTCCCATTGCCTGGATCCAGCCTGCGGGTCAACCAGCAGTCACGTCCTCTCCATGACCTCCAACAGGATTGCACAATCTATTCTGACATTTTAAAAATGAGTTTCTGCACCATTAATTTCTGATTGTTTTATAGAAGCATCACTGTCTTGAAGTTCATTCCCTTTTCTCCTATGAAATGGCCATGTTAAGGTGAGTCAGACCTGTATTATTAGCCACCTGGAACTCTGAACCAGAGTCCAAGTGGTCCCATATTTTCATCAAGACACAGTGTTTGGCCATGTATGTACAGATGAAGTGGCCACATCAGACCTTTCGGAATGGAAGACCCAGCAGTTGACAAGACTCCTATTAATAACTCTCTGAAGTAAAAAGTAAGTATCCTCTTGGGACAGAGAAACCAGCCTATCTCTGCTACAAGCTCATTGGCCATTTGAGGCAGGAGGACAAAAGCAAACTTACTTTTCTTTTTGAAAAATGTTATTTGAATCATTATCACTACCTTCTAGCCCCAGACTCACATTCTTTTGATTGTCAAAATAGTTCACTCTTACTATATATACACACTCATCTGGATTTCAGAAATGCTAAAATATAAGAATTGTGCATCTTAGAATAAAAATGGGACAAAATCTATGCAGAGAGAGAAATGCTTTTCTTTTCTTCTTTTTTTTTTTTTTTTAAATTTTTGTACAACAAAAGTCTTTGGGGAGAGAAGTCTCTTCATCAGGGAAATACTTCGATAAGGCTGATTGAAACAGGACACCGGGTGTGATGTGGGTATGGCCAGATACCAAGACCACAGGAGTATGATGGGGAAGGCAATGCTCCGTGTGATAGCAGATAGAATGTAAACGCCAGAGCAGTGCAGAGGGAGGGACTGAGGAGGAAATCTGAGATGGAAAGACAGGAGCTGAACAGATGGAGAGAGGCTGGGACTTGGTGTGGCCAGTGAAATGCCACTATGGAGGAATGATGCTTACTTATTCTTTGAAAAGCTGTTTTTGTTGCTGAAAAGCAAAGCCCTACTTTGGTGTTCTGAACTATGCTGTCCTTCCCCAGGAAAGTCTGTTATGCTCATGAATAGTTTGATGTGTTTGAATTCTTTTTAGAGATTAAAAAAAATGAACTGGGATTGAAGTCAAGTAAATGTGGAAGCGGGACTGAGGGAGTATATTAGGTCCAAGGACATGGAAGGCTGTCGTGGGGCTGAGATTATAAACTCCACTCTCAGAGCCCACAGCAGAGATGCAGTGAGGACTCTGTACTTCCTTAACCCAGGGAACTGGAGATGGTTTAAGCCAGTTGTACCTATTATTAAAGGTCTAAGTGACCTTCAACTGAAATTGGCCTCCATGTATGTGCGTGTGTGCGCTGCTTACCATATGTCTTAGAACATCATGGTGAACCTCTTTTCTTTAAGAAAGCTCTCATAGAAACACACACTATATACGGATGGCATTTAAAAATAAATATATCTTATATACTCCTATGTAGTAAGGGCTATATTTTTGTCACTTTTCTCGAATTATCATGCATCTGCCTTCGGCTTTTATTATCTGATGTGAGGCAAACTCATTTGTCAATAGCACTGAGGAAACACTGGATGGGACGAGGAAGAAGAGAGAAGGTGGTGGTCTGTTTTAATTCTTTAAACTATTATGGCTTCTTTATTACAAAATAAGTTGATTCTTATAAATAATGAAGATCTCATAACCTTGTCAATATGAAGAGTGTAGAGAGAAACCTAGATGCCAAATAGAAGTCCAGTTATGATGAAAATAATATATTTGCTTATGGGCAATATTTATCTTTCATCTTAATTGTAAAAATTTGTGTAGTGAAATGATACATTTCATAGTTTATATATGAAACCCCCTTATGTATGAGAGTGTCACTGATTTTTGAACTATGAATAATCCAATGAGTTTTAAAAATTAAGTGGATTATCTATAATAAAGACAGTCTCACATTAATGGAAACAAGGTGAATACGTATGTATTTTGTTGTATGCCTTACATTAATTAATAAGTTATCTGTTTTTTATAAAAGCACACTGAGCATATAGAGGTATAGAAAGTTTCTGGCATGCCACCTTGTTAACAGTAATTAGCATAAGGTGGTGAACATCTCTATCCCTTCATCAGTTGATGAACATTTGGGCTCTCTCCATATTTTGGCTACTGTTGATAATGCTACAAGGCAGCAAACTTCTGGATGACAATTATTTTTCTTATTTTCCTAATTTTGTTCCAATTTACAGTAGGAGAAAATTGACTATTTGGGTTTTATCTTGGTTATGTTTGTTTTATTTAAGTGTGGCATACAGGAAAATGCCCTGGCATAAGATTTAGATCTGTGATCTTGTCAATGCTAAGCAACTTAGCAGGTCACCCACCTAAACTTTCTGTGCTGCAGCTTAATCTTTTTCAAAATGGGGAATGACCTTCTTAGCTTCCCATGGAAGAAAAGACTGTACCTAGTTTTTTTTCCTCACCTCTTATAGCCCTATTGCTTAACATAGAACCAGGCTTGAGTTTAATAAGTGCTTGGTGTTCAATACATAATGATCAAATGATAATCATCAAATAATGGATTGTTAATATTACTATATAATTAATAAAAATAATAAATAAAATGGTGATAAAATACATGCTTGGTGTCTAATAAATATTTACTAGATGGTTGAATCAAGGAATGAGGCACGGAAGAGTGTTTTGAATTATTCAACAAGATGTCAAACTAAGGAATAATTATTGTATAGCTAGTATTGAACTTCTCCAGTAACGGGATTGCCAGAAGAATCCCTAAGTGGTCATGCCTTATTGGCAACAGAGGATGAATCAGCTCTTCCCTGTTGGGAGTGTAAGTGTTGATCTGGAAAACTCTAAAGATTTCTCAAATTTCAAGGCTTGAAGGCAGGGCAATTGACTGCTTTTATTATGTGTTTATCATTTAAATATTAGTGTACAAATAATAATGTTCATTTAAAAATTTTATGAGTGTAGGCATAAGGAATAAAAAATAGAATCATTCATAATTCCACCACCCAACGATAAATGCGGTAAAGATTTCTGTGTATCTCTGTAGATGTGTGTGTGCGTGTGCATACATGCAAAGAGAAGGAAGTAGAGAAAGAGAATGAGAGAGAAGAGAGAAGGGAAATATATTTGCATGTATTCACATATAATGTTCTTACTATGAAGACAGAATCACTTCAGCTATACCCCCGTTCATGTTAATTTCTCATCTAATATGTCCTAAGCATCTTTCCATGTAAATACATTTATTTCTATCACATCATCCTTAATGATCACCCCATATGGATATATCTCATTATTACATTGTATTTAACCGATTCTTTTTTATTTTTTTATTTTTTTAGATTTTATTTATTTATTTGAGAGAGAGAATGAGAGAGAGAGAGCACATGAGAGGGGGGAGGGTCAGAGGGAGAAGCAGACTCCCCGCTGAGCAGGGAGCCCGATGCGGGACTCGATCCTGGGACTCCAGGATCATGACCTGAGCCGAAGGCAGTCGCTTAACCAACTGAGCCACCCAGGCGCCCCTTAACCGATTCTTTTTAATAGGTGGTTAATTTATTTCCCATTTCTTGCTGTTATAAGCAGTCTAAGTTGAAAACCTTTGCACATCTATCTGGGCCTTCGATTAACTATCAGACTCTCAAATCCCTTCTTTGCACATATTTCTGTCCTTAGGCAGAGGCTGTTGCCCAGCACTATGGCAATCAGGGAATTCAACAGACCTCGTGGCAGATGGTCTTCTCTGTGTCCATACGTGGGGGTCAAATGATATTTGACTAAACTGAATAGACAATCAAATACAGAATTAGATTGGCTTTTTCCTCTCATCTACTTGATTTACTAGCAATCAATATGGATTAAACAAGTGATTCTCATTTTTTAAGCAGAGTTTGCTTTCCTTATATCTTCACTCTTTCCTTGCTCTGCATAAAATAGGAAATGGATGTGTAAAATAAATATACTGAATATAAATTATAAATATATTGAATTGTAAATCTGTTAAATATACGACATATTCAATAAAAAGTATAACTAGATTAATTTGTAAATATATATTTCGATTTTAAAAGCTCTTGAAATTTTTCCACCATTTATGGAGCATACATAACCTCTAGTAACTTTCTCAAGGTTACATAGCTAATAGTGGCAGAGCAGAAAATAAAACTCTGGATTCTGAGTCTGTTGTTTTTAAAAGCAACACTACTTATATTGCTATAAAGACAGGAGATAATGACAAAACTGTACTTAGCTTCAGAACCAAGTTCAGTTTTTATTTTGTTTGACAAAAGTACATGAGTATAGCCTTACAATAAGATCTTGCTTAATTACAGATAGCCTTTGATGTCTGCAGTATGTGTGTGAATTCCCTTCGTAGGGGAAAAAGAATTTAGCCACATAAAAGCCTTTGTAGCCTAAAACAATGAGACTTACCATTTAAGGCTGGTTCACATCCATCTTTACTCTGGGATGATTCTTGAGGCAACAATTAACTATGTGGGCCCAGAAACAACCTTGCTGCCAAGAGGGATTAAAGAATTTATGAGTCACTTCTTGTATTCTAAAACAGGTGACAAAGAAATAACGTGATTTTAAATTGAAACCAGTGGTTGAACGGGATCCCCTAGTGGGAAATGGGAGTGGTTGGTGGCTTATACTCTACGCCCTTCAAGAAAACTCTGGCCCTGGGATGAGATAACCTCATTCATTTATTTCTCTAATTAAAAGCCAGTACAACTTCTCATGTCCTTTTTTATCTTCACTTTTCAAGTACTAATTAATAGAATTCAACAGTGTCTGAAGCATAAGGCATATTCAATAAATATTTTTGTGATTGAAGAATGAATGAATATGTGAATTTATTGAGTACCACGTATGTTCCAGACATTGTTATATGTGCCGAAAATATAGCGGTGAAAGCAGCACAACAAAAATCCTTTCTCTTATCAAGCTTACTTGCATTCTGGTAAAGAAAAAAAAGGCAACAATAAATAAAAAGTAAAATGTATAGCAAAATGTATAGCATGTGAAATACTGATAAGTGTTTTAAAGAAAAGTAAACCTAGGAAGGTGAAGAAGTGTATATGGAGGGTATGGATGATGTTGAAATTTTAAATAGAGTTGTCAAAAAGGGCACACCTATCCCTAATATTTGCAGGACCTGGAGCAAGATTACCAGTGATATCCACATGATATACAGCTAAATATTCTAAAATTATAAATCAAAAGAACAAACTATTAATTGAAATATATTCCATTCTCTTACTCTGAAACATATCTTCATAATGACAAACTTGAAGATTATATATAAAGTTATGGTTTTTATATGACAGATAATATCAAACATTACTGGATTTAATTATCAATGTGTGTTTTTGTGTTTTGTATTGACCAGCCAGCCATGTTTAAGTGAATGATAGAAATAAAGATATATGTAATTCATAACATTTGATATGTTTATTTCATTAAATTTATTATATTTTTCTTCATTTTGGCAAAATCTCTATGTAAATAATCAAATTTTGACATAATTTTTTAGAGATTTATTTGAGAGAGAGGGAGAGGGGAAAAAGAGAGCACTCACTCAAGCAGGGGTGAGGGGTAGAGGGAGAGGGAGAAAGAGAATCTCAAGTAGACTCCCTGCTGAGACCAGAGCCAGATATAGGGCTCCATCTGACCACCCATGAGATCATAACCTGAGCCAAAATCACGAGTCAGAGGCTAAACTGACTGAGCCATCCAGGCGTCCAAACACAATTTTGTTTTAAGCATCTACAGGATCAAAATTAAATGTAATTGTATTCCAAATAAACAAATTTAAATATTATTTCATCAAAAAAGTAAAGTAAAATAAATGTAAAACCTTTAAAAATAAAATTATTATGCACATGCTTTTAAAAAGATATTTTATTCTAAAATATTAAAAATTATATACTAATTTAACAAGCAAAATACAATTAGAAATCATGAATATTGATTTTACACTGAAATTTATTTAAAGCTGAATTTTAAAAATGTTATTGAATACAGAAGAAAATCTTTTAAAATGTTTTTTTAAAAGTAAAATTCCCTAATTCTAACATTTAATATCTGTCTAGTTTACAGTGAAAACAAGCTTATCACATTTCATATATGTTTCACCTAAAGCCACATACATACAAATTTAAGAACAATGCAAATTCTTTAATATTATGAGTTGTTCAGCAACTACTAAGGGCAAACTTTGTGAGTATTATGCTTATTCATGAGTATCCCAGAGCCCTGTATCAGAACATAAAGAGAAACAAGGAAATGGATTTTCAGCAGTATCAGGAAATGGTATTTCATTAAACAAGACAATATTCCTTCCATGCTATTTGAGAAGAAGGATTTAACAAGTTGATTAAATTATCTTTATCTTTCCCCAATATATTAATCATCTATTAGTACATAACAAATTGCTCAACAACCTAGCTACTCCAAACAGCATTTATAATCTCACAATTTCCGTGGCTCAGGAATCTGGGTGTGGTTTAGCTGGATGCCTGTGGCTCAGGTCTTGCACAAGGTTGGATGATGAAGGTGTTTGTCAGGCTGCATCTCGAGGCTCACAGAGGGGGAAGAATTCCATGCCAAGCATACTTACATGGTTGCTGTTGGCAGGCCTCAGGTGCAATCTGTCTATGAGCCAGAGACATCGGGTCTTGGCTATTTTGCATCTCTCCATAGGGCTGATCACATGTCAGCAGCTTCCTTCAGAGAGACACCCGATAGAAAAATATAGTCTTGTTTTCTTTTTATAATGTAAATTCCAAAGTGACATCCCATCACTTTAGTTCAAGCTTATTTGTTAGAAGTTGGTCTCCAAGTCCAAGCCACATCAAGAGAAAGAAATTCCATAGGAACATCAGTACCAGGCGACTAGGACCTTTCAGGGGCCATTTGGATGCTGTTAATCATACCCAACTTCTTTTAGGCTCCAAACCTCCACACATGCTGAAGCTTATGCAGTTTGGAGGCCCTTTTAAAGTAAAAGAACACAAAATCACAAACACAAATTAGGAACAAAAGTAAATATTTAGAATAAGAAAATAAATTACAACAACCTACAATCTAATCAAATGGGCAGCTATAATAATGACAAAATCTAGAAAAATTAAATATCTTTACTAATTAACTGCTTGACACTGTGTAATACTTTTTCCTTACATTTTTGACAGTAAAATCTTTGATCATTTCTTTTTATGACAGCAATTTTATTATGTATCTTTTTATAGATAGAATATAAAAATAATGTAGTCTTTCATCTAGCCTGGTTGATCAAGATTTATTTTTTACTTTTGATATTTGGAAACGTTTTTCTCAACTTTATACAACTTTTTATTGGCAAAGTCATCAAATTTGGGACATCAAATTTGAGAAAATATGTCTGAAGTCTCTTCCTTGTATGAGCTGTAAGATTTGGAAGATTTTTCTTTTCTTTTCTTTTTTTTTTTTAAGATTTTATTTATTTATTTGACAGAGAGAGAGAAAGAGAGCACAAGCCGGTGAAGTGGCAGGTAGAGGGAGAAGGAGAAGCAGGCTCCCTGCTGAGCAGGAAGCCCAATGTGGGGCTTGAACTCAGAACCCCGGGATCATGACCTGAGTCGAAGGCAGACACCTAACTGACTGAGCCACCCAGGTGCCCCAAGATTTTTCTTTATATAGACTCATTTCTAGCACTGGACATTTTAAGCCTTGTTTCTGCTCCACAATCTACATATTTCTTGTGCCAGGTGCCACGAGATACCCTCACTTCAAAATACAACCTCCAGAACCTGGGCACCTGTGTGGCACAGCTCTGGGTAAGTTGGCACAGTTGAACTGGGAGTATTTCCAGAAGCCATTCCTACAATGGTACAACTACCAATAAATACACAACCATGTCAGCAAATTATGTAAGTATGAGTTACTAAACATCCTTTTAGTTGGAACCCCAAACTGCTGCCACATGCTATAAGGGACAGTATGATGGAGATGTTGTCAGAGTGGAAAGAGACAGTGGTCTAGTTTTAGTTAAAACAAGCATTTTTAGAGTCATGTTACAAAAACATGACTAAAGACCTGGCCTTTCTGAAACCTTTCCCATCGTTTTGGAAAAGTCTTAAAATTTAAGCTTCACTAGTTTCTTCATAAAACCACCTCAGTTCTTGACAAAAACAAGCCAAGGGGAAAAAGAAATCCATACAGAACAGATCGTTTAATTTTCAGAATTCAATAGAATTGAAGTTAGTCTTGATTTAAAAATGTAGTCACTCTGTGGCCCCCTCTTTCCTTAGGGAAAGAACAAGGATATGGGCCAGCCTTTCCCTCCAGCCCTCTCCAGTTTCTAGGATTCTGTGATTCTTTTTCTAGTGCATTTGACATCCTTAGTGCATTCAACTGCTGAGGAAGACTCAAAGTTATCCACTTGAACTTGAACTAGAAGAAGGTTCCCACTGTCAGAAGAACATTGATAGTGAAGGGGAAGTTGGCTACAGTGCTAAGATCTAAAAAATGCTCATGATGGTGGCTCTGGGAGGGGGTGCCTGTTGGGAAAGCTGGAGCACCCATTCAGACTGGGGCCTCTGACACAGGGAAACTCCTATGTCACAAGTTGGACTTAGTTTTATCTCTAAATCATAGTGAGGCCCAGTTCTTCCTGTTTAATTTTATTTTTATTATTTGTCTCTGTTTAACCTGGTATTAATGGATTATTTCCACTCAGATGGTAAGCATGCTCCAAAAACGAAGCCTTAACTATAAGCAATAAAAGAATTCAGCAACAACATCTGTCATCCTTTAATTAGAGTGCCTCTAATAAGACCCAGAAGAAGGAATAATATCACATCTGAACACAATTACATTGTATCTGCATGATTTCCTGCACTTAGCAGTCCTGGGCTTCCTGTTTCTCCATATGTTACAGAAATATAGACAAATCAGAGCATGCCACAAATCTAATCCCTGTTAGATTATAGGAACCAAACCTAAAGATGGGCTTTGGAATTCAATTTTACAAATACTCAGTGGAGGGATTTTTGCTGTTCACAGAGGTTAAAATGTCTCAGTGGAAATTGAAGTAAAGTAATTAGGTATAGGTCAGGGAATTGTTTCAATGTTTTGTAACATGATCATTTTTACTAAGTCCCAGATTAGCCTAAAATGTAGTGAATTTATGTCCAGATTTTTTTTGGAACAGTCCACTTTTCAAATTTACTGTCTTATTCCTCACCCCCGACCCCCTAGGGAGGTTCATGTTTGTCACATCACTGTGACCAAATCTTTGGTTTAGAAAATACGAACATACAAAACTTTGCCAAAAGAGAATGCATTCTTTGCTTCCTGGAATGATTTTCTTAATTGCTAAAGCCGCAAAGATACAAGAAGAAGATAGAAAAGTTGACATAAATTCTGCAAATTAATAAGCAATCCGAATATAACTCTGTGGTATAAGGATACGGCTTCCTCATTAATAGTGAAATTCAGGAACAATCTTTAAATCAGCTTTTATGAAATTCACCATAGTTGAGCCAAATGTGTGAGTAACATTCAGTACAGGTTGATTTCTGCCCCTACTTTTACTGGCAAACAATGGCCCTCTGCCAAAGCATGGTCAACCCACACAGCTGTTTGCAATGATTCATTTCCCTTGATTTCCCAGCTGACCCATTGAGGAGAATAGCAGGTTTCAAGCCCCAGTTGCTAGCCTCGTTGCTGCTAGGAGCCCTCCCCTTCAATTGTGGGAGCATTTTAAAGGCTAAAGTGGGGGACAGTTGTCCTTGGGAACAAAGTTGTTTCCGTGACTAGAGTGTAAGCAGGCGAGAAAGGTCAAGAAAAAAATGAAATGTTGATTTTATGGTGAGATCCTCACCATAGCTCTGAATCATTACGTGCCTACCCCCCCAAGGTTTCTGTCACACCACACCCTGACTTCAGCCCAACATTCCAACCACTCTAGCAGTTTCCAAAATACGGAAAGTTCTTTGAGCCATGGTACCATTTCTATTCCCACTGGCTGGAATGTTCTTCCCTCTTCTTTGTTTGAGAACCTCCTGCTACCTCCAAGATGCAACCCAAGTATTATAGTCTCTTGAAACTTCTTGTAAACCTTCTAAGGTAGCTTAAATCCTACATTTTTTAATGGGGAGATGTTGCCCACGACGGGGTGAAAATTTGTTCTCGGTAGGCAAAGGACTCCTACTATCTTTATATATAAAGCCCAGATATACATATAGTACATAAACAGACATACAATTTATCTGTGGTATGAGATTTTCATTTTGGGAATGCATTAGAAAAAAATAACTAAAAAGACTCCTTAAGTGGGCATTAATGAAAAAAATTCTGAGAAACTCTGGGTTACATGCTCTTTATCTCCCTTGTACATACTTTTTAGCCTAAATCTTTGATTTTGGATTGTTTGCTACTCATCGTTACTACAGCAGAACCTGACTGATACCCCTTTTTAAAGGCCTCTCTCCTCCCACCCAGTCATGGTCATAATGTTCTTGAGAGCCGGGACACGACCCTGTGTACCACTGCCCTTCAGAACCAGGCGCAGGGCTGGAATGTAGCAGATGCTGAGGACACTGTTCATTCAACAGTTGTGTCAAGATCATGGCTTCTCAGTCCTGCTCACAACCCACTGTGCTCTAGAAAGGAAGTTTCAATCCCTCTATCAGCAACAGCCAAAGAAGTGGTGACTGAAAGTTGAACTTACAGTGTGGATGTGTCCTGTTCAAACATCCAACATGTGCTTTGGCTCAGCCATTGTTTGACATGCTCTATTTATGAAAGTGATGGCGTACCCCAGGTAACCAATGTCTCTGTCAAAACATTTCCATTGCAACATCAGTTGAATCAGAAGTACTGGGTACCAGTTTGCTGCCATATTTGCAGCTTTATATCATGACACAGATCCCTATGACTGCTTTAAATTACTTAAAAGTCAGTATTGGGAAGTCTCCTTACAATGATTTGTGCATATTATTCTTTTATTTTATATAATTCTTTTATCCATATCCTACATTAAAATGATGAAGAAGATAGTGATGGAGAATAGCTAACTCTATGCAGCACATACTATGTTCCATTCATTTTGCTAGGTTATTTTCCATCCATAGACTCATTTAACTTTCCCATAGTTCTATGAGAACTGTATTACTCTTTCCTGATTTACAGATGAGGAAATTGATGATTAAGGCAATTAAACAATTAGCCCAAGGACTCACAGCTAGAAGTGGGAAAGCTAGAATTCAAATCCAGGAAAATCAGACTCCAGAGCCTAAGTTTTTAAAACACTATGTTAATTAAAAAAAAAAAAATCTGTCTCAAAAATATATGAAGGAAATTCTACATTCTTAAAGCATCTAAATAATGGTGATGATGATTGTTGTTAACAAGATTAAATACACGGACAGGGCATTTCAATTTGCAAAGGAGGATGAAATCTTGGCTTGGGATATGGGCATAACATTCCAGTTATAGGTCTATCTATGGAAAATTGCCTGTCCCCAGAGGAAGGAGTTGACACAGATTCTAAGGAAGATATTGAGATACTTTGGAGAATTTGCATAATCAAATTTGTTGTTAGCTATCATTTATAGAAAAGTATGAGTGTGTGTATAAGGGGGAGGGGTTGGTGAAAGAAGACAGAGGGAAGGAAGAGGGAATAAAAAAGCTAGAAGACCAAGTTCTAGTTCTTTGCTTTGAAGAGTCCCCTCAACCCTCCTCCACTCCAGGTTCTTGTGTGCAGGAATTTTTTTCAAAGAAGTTGGCATAACAATAGAACATCAGGTCCTAAAAAAATAAAAATAAAAAGAACAACCCACATGTGGAAAGTGAGTGCATGGCTCAGAGACAGTGAAATAAAAACAGATCTTTCCCCTTTCTAGAAGACCTCACCTTTTCCCTGTGGCAGCATTTCATTTGGCCCTTTTGAAAGATTCAGCCACATTTTGTAGCATTTCAAAATGCTACAAATCAGAGTGATATTCCTTAAACTTACATGGAATTAATTTTTTTTATGAATGGCCTTAAAACAGAGGGGAAGGGTGATAAGAGCAAAATAGAATTCAACTCTTTAGCTAAGAAAGTTCTCCCAAATGAAATTTCAGATTTTATTTTTATCCTGAAAAGTCCTACTCTCCAAGAAGCCCCTTTGTGAGCAAAAACTTTTCCTAAGACTTATCACTAAGGTTTGTTTACTCCTACTCATCAGCTCTTTTGTTACTGGAAAAAAACACAGCCTAGGTGAAGGGCGGGTCTCTGGAGTAAGACACGCCACCGCTGTGTTCTCAGGCAGATGACTTCCCTTCTCTGACCCTCAGTGTCCACACCTACCAAATCAGGTAATAATATTTACTTCTCATGATGAGGAGTTGAATGAGGAAGCATATATAAAGGTTCAGCTCAGTGTTTTCTCCCGTTCCTTCTTCTATTGTAAAATGACTGAATATTGGTTCGCTGTCGTTTCTCTAAGATTTTCTCCAACTTTATAGTTCTATGGTAGTTGAGTCACATTGTCAGAAATGTGTTTTATACTCAATTGGCTTTCCTGGTTGAGTTTGTGTAAAATCGTCATGGGTAATGAGAGAACGGGGCAAGTAGGAAAGATGGCAAGGGGGAAATATGCGGTGTGGTCTCATGTGCGTAGCTGACTTCTGCTGCTTGTGGTCTGAATTAAGGAAAGCTGCATGGTCACCCTTGGCACAGAAACTTTTAAAGTCACTCTTTACCTTCTAGCTAAACAGATGTTTCTCAAGAATGCCAGTTGGAAAGGATGATGGAAAGCTATGAGGGACACAGAAAAAAAGATACTGAGGGTTATAGAGAAAAAAAGGATCATTGCATTAAACTATTTGTTTAATCGGTGAGCACTTTATCAAATATACCATGTACATTACATTGTGCAATCTTTTCAATAACATAGGATGGAAACATTTAACCCCTTTTGCAGATGAGAAAACTGAGACCCCAAGATGTTAAGTTTAGTCAGCTAGTAAACACTTAGCCCAGGATTCCAACCCAGTGTGGGGGTCCAAATGCTGCCCATTTTACAAGCTGAATGCCAATGATATATGAACCAGGATGTATAATTTAAATCATTTTAAGCAAATATAGGGAATGTGTTCATTTCATAAGCAAGTCATGGGAAGGAGTAGGAAGAACTGGCTCTATTGGATATACACACTGTTGGGTTGCCCTATGCCTTCCTCCGGCCATCCTTCCACGCGCACTCCCACCTTCCACCTGCTCTCACTTCCACCTCTTGTCTATTTCTCAGGGAATGTTAATTTCTTCTCTTGCATAATCTTTTCCCAGGTCTGAATCCCTTGCTACAAGCAGATTCAGTGTTGTATCTTACAACCACATGTCAAGGGAAATAGAAGTCTCCTCTGCCTTCTTGAACACAAACTATTTAGGAAAGAACCCTTATTGTTTTGGTTCAGTTCCACATCCATGTCTGAAACAATAGGAGTGGAGATGGTTACAATGACTAGGTCACGTACCTACACACGTGGTCAGGGGTCTGCAGCTTGGGAATTGGAAACTCCTTGCAGAATCACGACCTTGGAGGAGAAGCAGCTACCTAAAAAAGGAAAGGAATTGTTTGGGCCAGATAAAACAACAAATGACCACTCTCTAGGTAAGGAAACACCTCAGACTTTGGAGGTGGGTAGAAGTAAGTTTTAACTCCATCCCGCTTCTTCCTGAATGTATGACATTGAACATTAGTTATAGTGGTAAGTGAGATACGAAGAAACAAATCCAAGAACTGTCAGTGCTACATGACTAATTGCTAGATGAAAGAATGATAAAGTGCTAAGTAAATGCAGGTCCTCATCTCAACATAACCTTGATCTGTAAAGTAAAATTTTCCTTATCAGGGTTTATGATTTTAGAACTACCCTCCCTCCAACCCCGCACTATGGCCATTTCCCCCAGACACTGTGTTAAAATAGATTGTAAGCTCCTAGAAAGCAAGCATGGTATTTTCTGCATCTTTTGTGTTCTCAGAACACCTGGCAAAGGGCTAGGCATAGCCCTGTGTTAATAGCACTTTTTAAAGAAGTACTTTTTAACTTAGGTCATTGAAAAGATTTACAGACTTACCACATTAGGAGTCCATACTCAACTTGAGCACTGCTTGTGCTCCAGATGTTCTAGGTCCTGGGTGAAAAAGCATTTCTGAGAATAGGCAGTCAGAGTGTTAATACTCACTTTTATCTAAAATGTGCAAATGAGTGACATTTTATCAATTTTTCTGGCCTAAAGTTGCAAGGTTATGTTAAATCGTTTTCATATTTGATAATAGTGTTGCCTTGAAAATGAGGAATATTATGGATGTTAAGCCCTTGCAACGTGCTCTGCATTATGAATTCCCAATATTTAATTCTGTTCTCATGATCATTTTTCATACATTTCCATGTATTAATTACGTTCACACTGATGTTCTGAAATCACCTTAGCCAAGCTCATTATATACTTTGATGGAAAAGCACTTAAATCTAAATGACAATTTACATTTACCTTTCTAAAATAGATTTGTAATGATGTTAAAGACTTTCCCCTAAATAGGCGCTGATTTTGAAATTCTAATTGAATTTTATATTTTGTCCCACGAAAAATAAGCACAGCATTATTTTGGCTGAAATTACTGGGTGTCTTGCCCAATTATTCATGGCTTTGAAACACGAGTTGCTATTTCTTGTCCTTTTGTCATGGGGTTGAAAACTTTCTTCCACAAATACCCTGACCCGTGGGTGAATACCGAAGAGACAAAGGCCATCTGAGGATACCTAAGGCTCATCTGTATTGTGTGTGGAGAAAGTTCAAGTGCTGAAGGTGCTCGAACATTAATTTGGATGTCAACATTTATTTTGTATGGTAATGGAAGGCATGAATCTGCTAACTTGCGTTGCTGATCATGCTCCAGTTGGCCTGAGTCCCTTTTCTTCTGATTACTTTTAAGTAAAGCCTTTGGAGAGCATTCCGTTATTCTAGAATACAGCCTAAATTGCTAAAGGTTGCCCGGAAGGATTTTAGCCTCCCCCTAACTCCAGGGCCTCATCATGCCTGTCCACTCTCGCCACGCCCAGCCACGCCCAGCCACGCCCCAGCCACGCCCCAGCCACGCCCCAGCCACGCCCCAGCCACGCCCCAGCCACACTCCAGCCACGCCCTCCTTCAGTTGCTCTGATGAATGCACAATGCTTCCCACTACTTCATAAAATGTGTTCCTGTATCTATTCCTCCTCCCTTCAGTGTTCTCCCCTTGCTCTCCCTTACCTAACTCTCACCAGCTCATAAGTTCGTGCTTAAATAGTATTTCCTCCGGACCTCCCAGACCATATGAGAATTTTCAAAGAGCCAATGCTTTAGGTTTAAATTTCTAAACTTAACCATTGTTTCCTTAGTAATGGACAGTTTTGTCTTAAGACTAGCGGGAACCGAGAAGAAAGAGCAGAAGAGCAGGGGAATGTGGATTCCTTAAATGCTTTTTGTGTCCTTTTCCCAGTTCTAGTTTCCCAGAGAACAAAGTCAAGGGAATAGGAACTGAAAAGGCAAAAGCTCGAAGGTTGGATCCTGCCACAGATAAGCCAACAAATCCAACAGCTTTCTTGGGCTATTCTGTGAGTGAGATGAACAAGGTGCTCAGGAACACACAGCGGGGAAGTGGTCCATGAAAGGGCTCCATCCGGGCAAATGATCAGTCCCGCCTGTCTGTGGGGTCTCCCCAGGCAGCTCTGAGTGCTGGGCTCCTTACTGTCAGCAATGTTGCCTCTAGGGACACTCTCAGTCCTACTTCCACTTAACATTTTTAGCCAATGTCCTTGTCTGTCTTTAAATAGTTTACAGAAGTTAAGAGTGTGTATGCATGTGTGTGTATATTCTGATGACTACAAACATATTTCGACTTTATAATTTTCATATACAGTATTCCATATTCACAAATGACATTTTCCTACTGCTTCTGAAACATAACTGGTGGTATCCCCAGAGCCCTGTGAGTAGATAAGAGAGGAGAGGAGACCTCTGCTGTGTGGAAGACTGACCTCAAGCTACAATTTCCTATCTAACATATATCCCATACTTTCCTTATTGGCAGGGCCCAGGCAATTAATTATTTTTTAAAATTATTTGATGTCTCCTCCCAATAGTCTCTATACTTTATAAGGTTTGGTACTGTCTTTCTTGTCCATTGCTTGAAGAAAATTCAGTTCATTCATTGAACATAGCAGATAGTTGGTAAATATTTACCAAATGAGCAAATGAGAGACTCAGGTGGGGAGAGGGGAAGGAGACAACAAAGCGAATTCTAATTTTGTGTTTCCATGCTAGCTCTGGGCCTCAACGTTATGTGCTCCTGAAAGGCCTCCTACTTTCTTCTCTTGTTCGTCATCCTCGAGTGTGAACTTTAATTCCCTTATCATGTATTTATTTAAATGCTCTATAACTGAAGGAAAAAGTCACTCATTTTAGTGACTGTGGAGGAACCACTTTAAATTGTTCCAAGTTTTCACATTTGGTTAAATCTTACTGAAACCTGTGGGGATACATGATCTTTTAGAATAAGTTCTAAAATCTTTGTTGTTGATGTTGTATTCACATCCAGGCGAGAAAAGGTGAGTGTGAGCAGTCATTATTCTATTTGCATATAGTGAAAGAGTCATTCCATATATATTTCAAATAACACAGTGGTCAGGTCCTTTGAAATGCAGAGTAAAAAGTAAATAATGTCTTGGACTAGAAAAATTATTTGTAGTGATACATATGACTATGGAGATTCACTTATGAGACCCCAAACTGCACAACTGGGCTTCCTTTCGAGATGAGGAAAAGAAAAGCATGGATTGAGCAAACAGCAAATTACAGCAGACTTCTGATTAGCTGGAGACAAAGAATAATGTTATATCACTGGGTTCATTCTGAGTTAAGCTAGCCTGAAACTTCTATGGTCAGTTAAAAACGTAAGAATGAGTTGCCAAGAAATATTCTAATAGAGGTCTAAAAATTAAGCAGAAGAGATGGGTGATCTGTGTGAGGGGCAGTGTTTGTTCTAGTTGACTGCTGCATATCAGAAGAAGTGCTCCGTGTGAGTGGACAAGGCAGGATCCAGACAGGGGCCAAGCAAGAACTGCAGGTCAGCTCCCACTCTCCCCCTTGGGCAGGCACCTTTGTGCAGTGCCCAAAACATACAACCATAAGCTGCCGCCCTGCTTCCAGTTTTAGCGAGATATGAAATAAAAGGACAGAGTTTGATGGGAAAGATCCTTGTTGTATCTTGATACTTTCTTGACACATTTATTTTCTTTTAATTAGCATGAGAAGCACTTTAACAGAATGAACAAAGACTCGGGCTTTGACATGAGAGAGAACTACAGGATAAATCCCGAGTTTATCACCCACGAGTTCAGTGACCTTCTGCTCTCCTCTCTGAGCCTGGATCACTTCAACTACAATATTGAAAGGATAGTGTCTTCATTAGTAATTTGTTTAAGGACTAAATAAAGTGAGGTCTGTATGGTGCCTAGAACATTCTTTGGTATATAGTAGGTGCTCCATAAATCATGTTGCTGCTCTATTATTTAGGGTTTTGTTTTTGTGTTTTGTTTTTTGTTTTTAGGGTAGGATTTCATCAGGAGCCTTGTTTAAAGGAAGGATGCTTATCTTGATCTGAGTAAAACCACACAGATTGTCTTGTTCCATGAAACTATAACAATTGCTGGCAATATATCAACATGTCAAATTAATTAAATGAAAACATTTTCTTGAATATTTAACTATGAACAAATAATAATGACAATTGAATGAATTGGAGCTCTTGGCTGATCTCTGACAATACCAAAAGATATAACAAATTGTCCTTATTCATGAAGCGACCTGAATACCAATGGATCATAAAAATACAAAATATGCTCATTCTAGGAAAGGATATAGACTATGACCATAGTCTATATATGAGATGTCTGCCTGACTTACACAACTGAGCCAGTATGATGACTGCTTTTATTTAAAAATGTATATCATAAAAATAAATAAATAAATATAAAAATGTATTTCATCATATCCTCATTTTTTCCCATGACTTGAAGAAGTTTGTTTCTCACATACACACACACACACACACACACTGCTTCTGTGAAGATAGCAGAGCAAGCAGAATGCAGAGGTGAGGGGGTGTGGGGCTGGTACTTTATATTTCAGTCCTAGCTTCGCAAGCAGTTATTTTGCACATAGATTTCAAAAAATAATTACATTAATCAAAACTCTATTTATTCTTCTGCATCAGTATTGATTTCACCTACACTCACCAAATTTATATTCTGCCTCTTTAATTGCCTGCCTTTACTGCTTCTCACTTCCTTGGGCTAAGGGGCACCTATGGATCTGCATAACACAGATATGCTCAGCTCAGCTGCGCCTTCTCCTCTGAAATAAGATGTCTCTGAAACTCAGATACAAAGAAGCAGGAATTAGGTTCATTTTTTTTCCTACCTTTGTTTCTCATCAGACCACCTCCTGACATTCTTTAGTTTACCTTAGTGTTTTATTTACATTTGCTGGATAAGCAAGTGATGACTGCATTCTATTTAGTGCTCTGAAAATGGATAAATTACCTCATTCTTGGCATGACCTTTTAGACTACAAAAATTCAGAGGCAACTCAGATCTTTAGCAGCAACTTAAAAAGCTAATATTAAGATGGTATGAGATATCCACGTAGAGTGTCTCACTCAAAGAGAGAAAGAGAAAAATGTAATAAAGGTTAACATTTGCAGGAGCCTGAGTAGAAAGTAAACAGTAATTCTTGCACTGTTATTGAAATGTTGTTGTTAGTCTGAAATTATTACAAAATTTAAAAAGGTTTAAAAGACAATGCCAGATAAAGATTTGAAATAATGATGACCCGTGACCATGTCAGGTGGGGACTACGTGGTGTGATTTTGCAGAATGGGCGTAATTAATGAGACCCCCAGGTAAAGTACACAGTATGAGCCCATTAGATGACATCCTGCACCAAAGCTCAGTCACCTTTAAGACATATTCATCTCAGCTTAGTAAATCCTGGTAAAGATCTTCATCATTTCAAAAATTCAACACACACACACACACACACACAAAATCCAACACTAGTCTTCCAAGTCACCACCAGCAAAATAAAATAAGATAAAACACAAAATAAAATAAAATGTGAAGGCTTTCAAATAAAGTTTGCTTCGAACACAATTCCAGCCAATATTAAATATCATTACTTCTCAGTACCAAAGAAGAGACCAAAGAAAAACAACCCAATTTGCAAGTCATACAGTGGCAACCTCATCCATATCATACTTGCGATCAAAGTTTTTTGTGTTTTTGTTTGTTTGTTTGTTTCTAGGTACTGGGCCTTTTAATTATCTCAATGGTCTCTAGGAAACCCGCCAGGCATCTAGCACCCACAGCACTGCCATCCATTCACCCCTCTCCCTGCAGAACAAAGCCATCTACATGGAAAACATGGCATTGCACAATAAAGTGCTGGGGAAATGGGTGTGCCCTCTGCAGAGTCTCTTAATCCTTCATTCACTTCAACATCATGGCATTTTATGGCTTCCCTCAAGAGACAACTCCAATTATTTTCACAGTTTATCTAGGTTTCTGGAAAAACATGTTTGAAAGTTGCCTCTCTACCCCATTTCCCCTGACAGTAGGCTTACTAAGGAATGCCTATTGCCTTTACATTTTTATTTCTGAGGAAAAAGTGCTCACTAGACATTTGTTTTCCATGTGGTTCCCTGTGAGAGACACACACAAACAGGAAGGCTATAAAATAGAAGAGGATAAATTGGGACAACAAAATAAACATGTACTTCAGTTCTGAAGTCCTGACCTATTTTTAAAAGTTAAGGAAAGAACAAGATCTGTTCCTCCTCCTAAGAAATTCCATGGGCATTCTCTCAGTGCTGTGGTAATGTAGAGCATAATGTAGCTCTCCCTATTCCTGGAAGGGAAGTTCAGCTTTTTAAATTTCTGAAAGAAATGACTGTCATCATTCTTTATCCCTCAGCAGCTATTTCTTTTTGGTAGCTTGGTGATGGCAGCTATCAGAGCTTGGACTCAAGCACTAGGGTAAGCACTAAATTTCCAAGATTCCTTAATTTTCAGAGTTTTCAATTTAGAATGTTTTGGGGAAAAAAAAAAACAACAAGGAGTTTGAAAGGTCAAATGTCCATTGCCTGATTATATAGAATGGCGTCTTTTTGGGAACAGAAACTGGGAATCATTTGGAACATGATTTTATTATCCTGATGGGAATGCAACAAAATTTATTCCAAAGAACACGTTGAAACAGAAATCTGTCAATTGTAGCCAATTCCAGATTACTCATGAACACTGGGGACAGAGGACAGAGCCAGTGAGATTCCAGGGTTACATGAATCCTCCTTTTGCTCCTTTCTTCTTGCTCCCCATGTTCCTTTGTGCCACAGGATCTTGGAACATGCTGTTCCCTACTGCACACAATAAGGCTGTATCCAACTTTGCTTTTCCTTATTTCTATTCTCATACCTATATTTAAGTCTTATTGATAATCCAAAGGATTGAATCAGCAGAAGGGACATTTACTAATTCAACAACTATTTGTGTTGTCAGCAATGGGCAGTACTTTCTTGGCATTTGTATAGGAATGAAATAAGGTAAAGGCTTTGCAGTCAGCAAAGGAGACACAACCATGAACTGTATTCTAGCAGGGTCAGCACTCTGGCAGAGGCATGAATGGAATGGAAAGTGACATAACATGGGGATTAAGAACTGGTGTTCTGGAGCGACACTGCCTGAGTTTAGTGCTACTCTGTCACCTCCTAGCTGTGTGACCTTGGACAAGTTATCTACCCTCTCTGGGCCTCAGTGTCCTCATCTGAAAAATGCAGTTGATGATAATATCGTATCTACCTCAAAAGGTTGCTTTAGTGATGAAATGAAGTAATATATATGTAGTGCTTAGAAGAGCACCTGCATGTAATAGGGTTTGTTCTTGTGACCAATGCTATAGGAGTTCAGAGGAGTACATGACTAAATCTACACAGAGACTTTTCAGGAGACCTAGCATTAGAACTGCATTTTAAAGAGCACATCAGCATAGAAAGCATAGACTTCTCTTTCAAACATCTTGACAACACCAGAAGGCATTTCCAGATTGCAGAGCACCAACTCATGATGGCTATGTAGGTTCTAAGTCTCAACTTAATACTCTTTGCCTCGAGTTCTTTTCCTTACTCTTTAAGGAAATCATTCTTTTCTATTTTGAACAAATGCCACAAAATCACCTCAGAATGCCCTCATGAATGATCCTAGTTTTGGAGAGAGTATATTTAACCACAATAACCAAAAGTATTTCAGTGTGAGACGTCTGGAACATGTGTCCTAAATTTCCCTGGACTGTAGCTGGGCTTCAAAGGAAAGGAAGGTGGTGATCTAACTCTGCTTGGGACATTCTGGAAGAGGCCACATGGTCAAACTAGTTGGAGACACTTGCTGAGAACGAAATGGATCTGGCTGAACTTACTCACCATTAACTATTACTCCCTCTGTATACTCAAGTATCTCAGACCATCAACAAATAATTGTAAGTGACTTCTGGTCACATCCAACCAAAAAGTCGTACCTTGTATATCAAAAAGAAGACAAACTTCAAATTGGTGAGATCTTTTTTCCTGGACAGTGTCTGTGCCATAGGATATATGAAAGATTAAAAGAAAACATACTGAAGGTTGGAGCTGCCTTAAGTTTCTGTAGAATGTAAACATGACAAAATAAACTGAAAACTCCAAATATTTAAAGCATTAAGTTTACATTGGGAGTTAAAGAAATTGAAACTATATGTATGCTTTATTTGGCATAAAAAGCAGCCTTGATAGGTGGAGGATGGCATAAAGTGATCAGGCTTGGGATGATAGAATAAATGGGAACCCAATGTATCTCCCTATAGAAATATTCAAAATCGAAGCAATACCATGCACTTTTTATATTCCCATAAACTGATAGCCTTTGAAATTATTTCTATATATTTATGAACTCTCCCAAATGTCACTTAAAATGTTTAAAAAGAAAAATTAAAATGTGTCCCTGGGAATGGCAGCATAAAAGCGCATTAATTGTTTTATGATTTAAAAAAATAAAAGGAATTTGACTTAGTGTCAAGTGAATGAAGACCTTTGACAAGATAGAAAGTGGGCAACCCAGGGATCCATTTATTTTTCTTTCACTCAAGAAGCACACTTATTCAGGGCCCACTATGTGGCACTGAATGTAAGGTAGATTTTTTAAAAAGATTTTATCTATCTTAGAGAGAGAGAGAGAGAGCACGTGTGAGCACAAATGGGGAGAAGCAGAGGGGGAGGGGCAGGGGGAGGGGCAGAAGGGGAGGGACGGGGGGGGGAATCTCAAGCAGACCTCCCACTGAGCACGAAGCAGGACACGGGGCTCGATCTCATGATCCTGAGATCATGACCTGAGCTGAAACCAAGTCAGATGCTTAACCGACTGAGCCGCCAGGCGCTGGGTAAGGAAGATTTGTTTTAGTCCTCAGGGAATGTGCCAGGAGGCAGATGACTAATAAGTGGATGTGACCCAGCTTAGGAAATGCCAAGATGGAGGCACTTATCAGGTGCTATGGGGACCTCAGAGGGATCTAACTCAGCTCAGGTGAGGAAGAAAGGTGGTGTGGAAAAGAGTCCCAGAGAAGGCAATTCTGAGCCTTACTCAGCTTGCAGGATGAAGCGGCATCAGCAGAGGGGGGTCTTGGAAAAGGTCTCCGGGAATGAGGAAAAGCAAAGGACCAAAATCCCAGAGCAGTGATTCCAGGATACAATCTGGAAAGAAAAATTATTTCTACTGAGAGTACAGTATGGAAATGCAATATTAAATGCAGGGCTTGGCCAGGAGGTGGAATTCTAAACCTAGCCTGGGGCCAGGTCTTTAAACATGTTAAGGAAGGCAGATTTCATCCTTCAGGGCAATAGGGGTTGTGGAAGAACCGGGGAAATGACGGGAGGAAATCAGAAAGATCCCTCTTGCCATAGTGAGAAAAGAATTGGAGAATAGGACATGGCGATGAAAAACAGAAAGACTTCCTTTTTTTTTTTTTACTTTAATTAAAAAAGACTTTTTTTTTTTTTTACTTCGAAATAATTATATATTCACAATAAGCGGCAAAAATACTAGAGAGATCCCATGTATCCTTAACCCAGCTTCTCCTAACAGTAACAACTTACTTATGACATTGCACAATACTATTAACTAGACTACAGACCTTACTCAAATTTTATCAACTTTTGCATATCTATAGTTTTATGAAATTTTATCACATATATAGATTCATATAATGGCCATCACAATTAAGACCGAATTCAAGTGAGTTTTGATAAGGACTTGAGCTAAGAAAAAGGGAGAAAAGATGAGAGATTCAAAAAATAGTTAGAACATAAACTCTAAGAGTTAAGAGCGTGGATTCTGGAGCCAGACTGCCTGAAGGCGGCATCCCAGATCTAGCACTTTCTAGCTTTGTGACTTGGGATGCTGTGTTTTAGTTCTCTTGTCGGCAAAACGAAGATAATCATAGTAGTTTCTAGAAATGTAATGAGAAGTAAATAAGTTAATGTTTGTAACAAGCGTAGAACCCTAGTTGGCATATGGTAAATGCCATGAATGTGTTATCCATTACTGTTCAGTAGAATCTAGAAATGAATGGGATGTGGAGGTGAAGAAAAAGTCAAAAACAAAACAAAACAAAACAAAACACAGAACTTAGGTTTCCTGGTAAATGGCACTAGATTCCACAGAGATAAAAGAATAGGTTTGGGAAGGGTGGAGTGAGTAAAATTTGAGGTGAGTTCAGTATTCATAATGGAGTTGAGGTTTAGTAATGTTTGTGTCAAATTTTTATCCCCTACGAAGTGTAGCATGAAGATCATCTAGAAAGAAATATGCCTTTCATTCTGTAAGAGGTACTTTTTCTCTAGTCCACAAGGTTTATTCAGAGTATACCATTAGCATGATCACATGCAGGAGACTACACAGAATACAGAATGTGATTTGCGGAACCCCTAACAGGTGTGACTCAGGGAAATTTGGTCGCCTTCCTTTACCCTTCAGCTTCCACATTATTGGCTGATATTCTCAGGAATCTTGATGTCATTCTTTATCTTCTCAGGTGATTCACACTCTAAGAAGTGAATGTCTCATAGCTCTCTTTCTGCAGATTTAGCTCCAGTTAATTTGGTCTTGGAATGGACCACTGGAAGACTGGACACAAAGTAGAATTCATCCCACAGATGGCCTCTCTTTGATGTGCACACTGTGGAGGTCTGCTATTTCTTCATTGTTCTAGCCTATGGTGGGAAATGGCCCATCAAAATGTAATATCACATTGCCCTGCAGTGACTGGTCCAGGGAGTGAGCATGGGGCCAAGCTCTGGAAATCCAGTTTTACCTTCTGGGAATTTGAATCACAAAGAAATAAAAAGGGGATGGATCAGCATCCCCTTCTGGAAGAACTCTAGAGAGAAGAATAGCCCCCTTCTTGACCATTCAGTCTTTTCTTTGTATCTGTGAGCCACCTTAGCCCCCTTTTACTACATCCTTTTTCTCCATTAGTTAGCATTCTTTTCTGTTGCTTGCAACCACAGAACCTTAATTTTTTTAAATTTTTTTAAAAGATTTTATTTATTTATTAGAGAGAGAGAGTGAGAGAGAGAGCATGAGTGGAGTGAAGGGCAGAGGGAGAAGCAGACTCCCCACTGAGCAGAGAGCCCGATGCAGGGCTCCATCCCAGGACTCTGGGATGATGACCTGAGCTGAAGGCAGATGCTTAACCAACTGAGCCATGCAGGTGCCCCAAACCTTAATTTTTTAAATCACTATTGGCAAGGCTGTACTGTTGTTTGGGGAATAGAGTGGTACAAACCTGGAAATACTAATGTGACACTATGCATCAGTATTACAAACATATATGTGTATATATATTTAAAATATTTAAATTTAAATATTTTATATAATATTTATTATATAAATATAATATAAATATATTTAATATGTATTATAATTATATTATAATATATAGATTATAATATTATATATTATAATATATTAAGTATATATTATAATATATAATAATATATGAATATATAGATATTTAAATAATATGTTTAAAAGTATATTTTATATATATTTATGTATAAATATATATATATATTTATTTGACTCAGCAGTGTTGCTTCTAGCAATTTGTACCATAAAAAAATGTTCAGACCAGTTCAGAGAAATATATGCAGAGGATTCTCATCAAAATAAAAACTGGAAACTAAATGTCCAAGAAATTGATCATTTGCTGAAAAAAAAAATAGGGTACAGCAATGTAGAATACTATACAACCATTAAAAATGATGATGATATATGTATATTTACTAACTGGAAATGAATCCCATAAAATATTCAGTAGAAAAAACAAGTATAAAATATATAGTATTGATCCAATTTTCATAATGTAGCATGATTATATAAATGTGAGTAGGGGTGCAAACATGTATGTGGGTGTATGTGTAGCTGGAGAAAGAAGTTTGAAAGGATATGTGTCACATTCCAAGAAATGGAGATTATTTCTGGATGATGGGACCATGCCTCCTTTTTATTTTCATCTTTATTTTATATTGTCTATATAACCTCCCATATATGTTATTTATAATCAGATTTTTTTTTGAAACATGAAGTATCTCCTCTTATGCAGAAGTCAATATGTATTTTCTTCTGATGCATGGGCACACTTTGCCCAGAGTTGTTTTTTAGATAGGGAGAGACATTTTAATATATAAGAGGTTGAACCCAAGACCTTAAATGTGTCATAATTAGAGAAATAGCATGGGTATTAGGTTTCTATCATTGCTGTAAAAAGTAACCACAAACCTAGTGGCTTAAAACAACAGAAATTTATTCTCTCATAGTTTCAGAAGTCCAGTCACTGTCCCTGGGCTGAATTCAAGGTGTCCACAGAGCTGCACTCCCTCCTAAAGTTCTAGAGGGGGATTCGTTTCTTGCCTCTTCCAGCTTCTGGTGGCCGCCAGCATTCCTTGGCTTGTGGCCACCTTCCTGCTTTCAAGGTCACATCACCTACTCCTCTTCTGTCTATAGTAAAAATCTTCCCTCCCTCTCTCTCAATCATATGGATATTTGTGATTACATTTAGAGTCCACCAAGATAATCCGGGATACTCTCCCCATCTCAAGATCATTAACTTAATCCCAGCTGCAAAGACCCTTTTTCAATATAAAGTAACATTTACAGATATCAAAGATTAGAACTGGGATGCCTGGGTGGCTCAGTCAGTTAAACCTCTGCCTTCAGCTCAGGTCATGATCCCCGTGTCCTGGGATCAAGCCCCACGTCAGGCTGCCTGCTCAGCAGGGAGTTCTCCCTCTGTCTGCCACTCCCCCTGCTTGTGCGTTCTCTCTCTCTGACAAATAAATAAATAAAATCTTAAAAAAAAAAAAAGATTAGAACCTGATTCCTCAGGGACACATTTTTTATCCTACCACAATATGCTATCCTAAAAATAAGAATCCCACCCTGAATTTGACAAGATTACTGATTACTATTAACCAAAATGAGATGCTGTTGCCACCACCATGCTGATATGCATATGGCCTATGAGCTAGCCTAAATGTTTAATGCAAGAGGACAGATCTGATACCTGATTTATAAACCCGGTGCTTCTCATGTCCAGGAGAAACTTCAGCCTTTCCCTTTTCTGAGGTCCCTAGTATATTAAAAAATTAAGAAATCCCAAACAGTGGTGCTTGGATGACTCAGTTGGTTAAGTGGCCGCCTTTGGCTCAGGTCATGATCCCAGGGTCCTGGGATCCTGTCCCACATCGGGCTCCCTGCTCCGAAGGGAGTCTGCTCTGCCTCTGCCCTTCCTCCCTCTCATTCTCTCAATATTTCTCTCTCTCTCTCTCATAAATAAATAAAATCTTTTAAAAAAGAAAGAAAGAAAGGAAAGCCTGGAGCACCTGGGTAGCTCAGTTAATTAAATGTCTGACTCCTAGTTTCAGCTCAGGTCATGATCTCAGGGTCATGAGATCAAGTCCCACACTGGGCTCCTCACTCAGTGGGCAATCTGCTTGGGGTTCTTTCTCCCTCTCCCTCTGCCCCTACCCCCTCTCTCTCTCTCAAATAAATAAATAAATCTTAAAAAAAAAAAAAAGAAATCCCAAACAACATTAGAAAACTTGGTATATAGTACACATACTCCATGATCCTCCTAAGAAGTTCTGCTAGGAACTCTATACTTTTGGAATTGACCATCCAGCTTTCAAACCATCATCTTACTCACAACCCTGTGCAGTGAGTGGTTTTTTTTGCCAGTTAATGTCATCCATAGCCAAGGCTGTCATGCTGCCATATCCAGACCATAACTAACCTGGCCATTGTGCATCTCCAAGATGCCACAGCTGTCTGGAATCTGGGAGATGAAACCATAAACAGGTGAAATTGTGTCCAAGGAATTCTAAATATAGAACTGAATGAGTACAACAGGAAGCTGAGGGTAAGCAAGACCTAGGACAGATGAAGGGACAGAGTATGTACGAGGTCTAGGTTGTCACAGAAACGAAGTTCAAATCAACAGAAAGAACCTAGACATTTGAGCAGAGCTGTCAGTGCAGGATGTAAGGATAAGAGGCAGAACCTGGAGAAAGTCCCCGGAGCTGGAATATTGAGCACTATTTACCTTGTATCCATCACTGTGGCTCAGGGCTTTATGCTCATTCTTTCATGCAACCTTAAACACCCTTGCAAGATAGATATGACGATCTTCATATTACAGATGATAAAATTGAGGCTGAGAGAGGTAAAGTAAACTTTTCAAAGTCATCTTGGGACAGAGACTAACCCATGAGTGGAGAGGGAGATATTCGGGAGTGCCAAGTTGGCTCCAGTAATTGGAATACTCTTAACTCCTTTCCTTAGGCCTCCCTAAATTTATGTTCAAATTACTACCCAGTCATGCAAAATGGGTGATAATTGGCCATCGCATGGTTGGGAGAAAAGCAAATAAATGACAAATTAGCTAATTTTGTAGCTGAGAATAGAAACAGGCTCTAATTGTGAGCTGTCTCGGTTGGCTCTTTGTCTCCATAGGCCACAAACTATACTTTCCAACTCTTAACCCAAAGGAATCCTATGCACCACTGCCCTGTGGTTTCCCTGCCAATAAAGCTGTAGATACTCCTAGACTGTGTCCCCTCCTCTGAATATTTCTGTTTCATCTCCCCAAGGTTCTACCCTCTTTGGTTTTTCTCAAGAGTCTGACCTGAAATGGTTCTCTCAGCCATGCCAGCCTCAACCTCCCAGGTAAGATTCTACCCTCTCCTCTTAGGCCTCAGGACCCCATGTTCAGCTCTGTCCTTTTGTAATCACCCAAACCAGCAACCTAGTCTTTTTTCGGTAAGGGAAGTCTATCAAGAACTATCATGGTAGAAAATAGCCCCCACCTCGTTTCCAAAGCAATAGAAATCTTAGTACTCGCTGGGCTGTCTCCATCAGTGCCACAGGAACTAATTTCTACAACCCTGTTGATGGACAGCAAAAGCAAAGGGGATTTTAAAATGTCACGTCTAAATTTAAATGGGCTGAAAGCAAGAATGATTCCAAAACCTAGACCAATAGCACAGGACACATAAGAAATGGCAGGTGGGTCTCGAGGCAGCACCTAGGACATGGACAGAAGCCTTTGTGCGAGATGTTTGAGAACAAGCGTGTGCGTAGGGATGGGGGTAGTTAAGGTCACGGTGCTGATTTGGACAATGAGAAATCTAGGATCAAGACTAATGCAAACTTCTTGAGTGACTTCATTCCGAGGTCTGCGGTCTGAGTCACCAAGTAGCCTTTCTGCACGCCTCCCTACTGTTCATCTCTTCTTGGAGGTGAATGTAATAAGGTTACAGAAATTCTTTACAGAAGCAGAATTGCTACTCCAGGCAAGTGCATGATGAAGTAACACTTCCAGGAGGTGTATATTGCAGGCTTTTTGCCAATCCCTGAAGTATTTTAGCTATAGAACATTCACTGGGGCCACAAGAATATGTCTGGCTAAGGCCCATTAAAATAGTAAAAAAAAACAAAAAAACCCCCCAAAAAACAACTTAGAATACCTGATCCTCTGAAGAATGTATTCAACAGACAGAACAGTCTATTGGAAGGAGAGTAGACCCATTCAAAGCCACCTTTGGTAAATCCTTTTGCAGTGTCCTTGTTTCTAATCCAGCCAATGGACCGCATCACGTCTTGTTTTTTATGTTTGTTGGCTTATAAAAAGCACGCCGGCTCACTGACTGCATGTCTAGTGGATATAATTTTGACCAGCCTGTCTTCTTTCTTCCTGAACACAAATCTGAAGGTTGACTTTTTGCCTTTCAAGTCCAGACATTTTTTAAGATGCTGTCATGCCCCTTGAGACAGTCCAGAGGAAACAGGTCCCCTGGGAGGTGTGCCCGTCCTCCAGGTGGGGAGGCAGAGTGGTCTCCTTGGAGCATTTGTCCTCTTTGACCGGCTGAACATTTCTCTGTGGTCAGGAAGAGAGGGTAGAAGTCTGCAACCATGGGGACCCCCCACTCACTCAGAGTGGGAAAGGGGAATGGTTTTCTCACCGAGATTTGGCTGAGAAGTCTCACTCCAAGTCAGGTTGATGGCTGCCATTTTTTTATCCTCTAAATGCTTCTTCAAAGAAGACAAAAAAAGGTCTTATGTTTCTGCTTGCAATTTCAAATTTAAAAGAACACCTGGTCCTTCTGCCGAGGTTGATTCAGACATCTGGTACAGCCATCAAGAAGCTGGGCCAGGGGCTGGCGGGACTCCAATGCTTGCTTCCTTCTCGGCTTACTCCACACTTTGCTGGGGTTATCAGAGTATTCCTACGAGTGAAGAACAGTCTGCACTTTCTTCACCCTGCTCAAGTGCTCACTGGGCTTTCTACAAATGGCAAATAAAGGAGCAAGTACTTTAAAAAGTATTCTGTGTTCTTAAATGTCTGAGGAGAAAGTCTCGAATCTGGTAACAACGTGATGGCAGCGCGGCTCACCTGGGGCGGCCACCCCTCTGTCTCATAGTCACCCGCGTGATTTGGGAAAGACACTGTCATCCATGGGTGTTGTCACTAAAACCTAAGCCCTGAGCATTGAAGGGAATTCTGTTTGGAAAGTGTTTCTTGATTCCTTTCACTTCCCGTTTTTCTAAGGTCAGAAACAACCAGTAATTAAAAGGAAAAAAAAAAAAGGGTTTCATTTTCTACTTAAGATGGAAATGATGGCTTCCTCAAATTCCTGCCTCGGAGAGTATACTGTGAGATCAGCAGCCTGATGCGTGTCATTTTTTCCGGGAGGTTTGAAGAGTGGAATAAACTCTCTAGGACAATACCCAGGTTCCTGCATTTTGAGAAAAAAAGATTTTATTATAGAGATTCTTGTACCAAGTTGAATTTTTTTTAAGATTTTTATTTATTTATTCGTGAGAGACAGAGAGAGAGGGAGGCAGAGGGAGAAGCAGACTCCCCATGGAGCAGGGAGTGCAATGCAGGACTCGGTCTCAGGACCCTGGGATCATGACCAGAGCTGAAGGCAGACACTTAACCGACTGAGCCACCCAGGTGCCCCATACCAAGTTGAATTGTTATCTGTATTTCCATCTCGGTCCTCCTGAGGGATGAAGAGACCCCAGAGGGCAGGACTGTTGGTTACTTGACTCATAGATCAGAAAATTACACAGAGCTTAGGGTACAGCAGATGGCTACTAAAGTTGTTAAATAAAAATGGTGGGGAGTTGAAGAAAATATCTCTGGAAATGTTTTAAATGTACATGTTCTCTGGTAAGAGGCAATTGGAATGACTTAAATCAGGAGTCATCCAACTACAATCTGAGAATCAAATCCAGTAGTTGCCCTTATTTTCAGTAAAGTTTTATTGGGTGCCTGGGTGGCTCGGTTGGTTGGGCGGTTGCCTTTGGCTTGGGTCATGATCCCAGGGTGGGGCTTCCTGCTCAATGGGGAGTCTGCTTCTCCCTCTCCCTCTGCCCCTCCCCCTGCTTGTGCTCTCTTGCTCTCTCAAATAAAATCTGAAAAAAATATTTAAAAAAAATGAAGTTTTATTGACACACAGCCGTGTTCATTTGTTTACTTAATGTCTATGGCTACTTTCACACCACAACAGCAATTGAGTGGTTGTGACAGGGACTGTATGGGCCACAAAGCCAAAAATATTTAACATCTGGCCCTTGATTTAAAAAAAAATTGCTAACCCCTGACTTAAGTGAAAAAACAAATGTAGCACACAAGTAAGTAAGCAACAAGTAGTTACTGAATCCTTGTCATGTGCTTAATATTATTGCAGGATTTGCAATAGACATCGCAAGATGTATCTTACTTCTCTGAATAACAGGTACTTTAACCATTTGAAGGCACTGACTTTAGGAGCTGAGTCAGTAAAGAAGAGAAGGCATCATCCATGTGTTGGAGTGAATGGAACTTAACTCATTGAGATGGAACAGCTGGTAAATCAAAGAGGGTGTGAGCAAATGGGAAAGTGGAAATTACTTTGAAGACAGCATTGACAACAGCAACCAAAAGAATGCAACCATCCTCCAGTCTTTCCCATTGCCATTTCCTTGGAAGAATACTGGGGAAGGCATTGCATTCTGCATTCACTGTATGAAGTTCCACAGTATAAAGACTGGAACTATTTTCCTTGGATATTGAATGCACACATGATTTCAGAAGGGTGAAAAACCTGGTAACAGGTTGCAGATATTTGATCTCTATTGTATGTAGTTATTGTCTTTTTAAATTTTACTGAAGACCTACTATGAATCAAAGGGTCATGCTAAGTGCTTTATACATGTTATTTGATTTAATTATAGTTTGTGTGGGAAGCCTTATTATTTCTATTGTATAGCATCAATATCTTCATAGAAACCTCCTAAGCCACACAGTGTATGAGTCAGAGTAGGCCAGATTATGCTTCAGTAACAAACAGTGCCCACACCTCAATGGCTTAACATGACATTTATTTATTTCCTGTTTGTGTTACATGTTTACTGCAGGTCAGCAGGGGTCACTGCCTTCTGTAGTAAATCAAGGAACCAAGGTGGCAGAGGGTCCATTTTGACCACCATGCACTGGCAAAAGGGTATTACAGCATCGCCTACTATCTATAATATGCTTCGTCCAGAAGTAACACAAATCGTTTTCACTCACATTTCATTAGCAGGATTGAAACCCACTTCTATCTGACTCCAGTACCTGTTATCTTTCTACCAGCACTCAGAGTTATATAATATGTCCATATTAATATAATACTGTGCCTCCTAGACCTTTTTTACCCAAACTCCAAATTTACACAGGCATGTGCTGACATTTACTAGTTTAAGAAATATTTGTCAATGCCTCCTGTGAGCCATACACTATCTTAGCTACTAGGAATACAGGATAAAACAAAATGGACATAGCAATCTTCTTATATTATACCAGGGAGAGAAAATAAGCACATTAAACAGATGACTTAGTAAATAAAACAGTAAAACATGTGTGATGGTTGGTGATAAGTGCTACTTAGAAAGTAAGACCTGGCAAGAGGTAAACAATGCTGGAGGCTGGGAGCTGAGATGCTCCCCCACCCCACACAGCCCTTTAGCATTTATGCCTGAGCATGGCACATGCCCTGGGGATCCTGGAAATCGGCTGCTTGACAGAAACTAATATAAGAAGCAGATCTGTATTATTTCTGGCAGTCTGCAGTCTGATACACATCCTGAGGCCATGAGTGGTAGAGAAGTGGGGTGGGGGGTAGAGGTCTTGCCAGGACATCTAGTTTTCTGAGGCCTCTTTCAGATGGAGGTGAGGAGGCTGTGGGAGGGACAGTTGTAGACAATATTCAAAACTTGGACTCTTCTATGCCTCCTTAAATATAATATAATTGTGGCCAAGAAAATAAGGATCCATAAAGCAAGTCTTCATGTGATATGCCAAAGAGAGGAGGAGGGGTCAGTTTGGCATTAAAAAAAAAAATCTGAGCATGCTCCTTAAGTGCGTGTGAACAGGGGTTAGATCTATGCCTGCTTTGGGCTTGGCTGGTAGAGGATTGCAATGTTTCTCTTCATTTGCAATGAGTGACATATTTATAATGAATTTTCCTAGACCAAATTTGGGTCCCTGTTTCCCTTTTCCTAAAATAACTCTTCTATTTGCTCTGTTCCACTACAGCGCCCTCTGGCCCATTCAGTAGGTCCCACTGATTGTTCATGAGGTGTTTTAAAACCAAATTATACTTCTTATATTCAGCAGTGCTTTTCTCTTTTCCCCTGCAATTTTTCCAACTTGCTATCAATCTTCATGTTAAGGTTTCCAGCAAAGTGTGTGAATAAAGAATATCCCCTTTATAAGTGGCTTTTTCTATTAACCTGGCTCATCCCACCTTGTCAAAACACTTAGCTGCAAGACAGTAACTCCTTCAAAGTCCTGGCTCAGATTTCAATTTACCAGTGACCTTGGGTGGATGAATCACTTTGCCATTGTGACAAAGAAGGCTCCTTGGGGAATACAGGATTATTCATTTTCTGCTCAGCTACAGAGACAGAATTTGGGGATTTCTTAATATTTGAACAGTGCCCCGTAGTTGGAAAGAATGATACAGACATCCTATTTGATTACCTTGATCAGTTAGAGATATGGAGGAAGCTCGTGTCCAGCACACCCTCAGAGATCAGGATTGCTTCCAAAGACCAGAGCACCACTGTGGTTTCTCAACTGCACCCTATTCTTAAGCCAGCATCCCCCCCCACCCTACCTCCCTCTCTCCCTACCCTCTCCAATCTACTCCACAATAAAAATCCGAGTCCTCTCTTACTGAATGTTTATGGTGTGCCAACCACTGTGCCATGTTGCATAAATAATCACAATTATTCACACCTCCAGGTTTCCATGGTTTCCATGACCTTTGCCACATGACTTTGCAGTTTCTCTCTTGGAGGTATAATGTCCTTCCTCCATTGATATTGGATTTGGTCATACGATTTGCTTTGATGGATAGAATATGGTGTAAGTAATGTGCTACTTCTAGGCTTCGGTCTCAAGAAGCCCTGAATATATTCCCTTTATCTCTGAAACCTCTGTCTCTGCTATGAGAACAAGCCTGAGCCAAGCACCTGGAAGAGGAGAGGTAGGTGGCCCAGTTACCTGAATCACTTTAATAGCCAGCCAACATCAGGTAAATCTCCCGGCTTGTGAATGAGGCCATCTAGACCAGCCAACTGCAAGCTGACTACAGATATGTGGGTGAACCAAGTGACATCAACCAAGCTTGGTACAAGCAGCATCGTCGAGCTCGCCCACAGTCTCAGGAGAAATAAGAAATAGTTTTTCTTTTAATCTATGAGTGTTGGGATGTTTGTCATGCAGTAATAGCTAACTGGCAAGCATTTTATAAAGATTAGTTTATTTAATCCTAATAATGATCTTATACAGTAGAGCCTATTACTATTCCCATTTTATAGAAGAGGAAACTGAGACTCAGAAAATTTTAAGGTCACACAGCCATGAAGTAGCAGAGTTAAGATTACAAACCCAAACGTCTAATAATTCAAAATCTGACATGTTTCACCATATACCCCTGCGGACACCCCTCTCCTTGCTTGTTTTGTTCCTGCTCATTTTGGAAGGGAAGGGCTCAATTCTAAACAACAGAAGTTTGCTAAAACTCAGGCTTTTCAAGATGAAGAATTCCTTTTCCTTAGACTCAAAATGAAAGCTTCAGGTAACTGACTTTTCTTGGAGTCTCTGTTGTCTTGTGAAGTTTCTCTGAAGCAGGTACTGGTAAAGAAAAAGACACAAGGCATTTCTTTTTTTTTTTTTTTAAGATTTTATTTATTTATTTATTTTGAGAGAGAGAATGAGAGACAGAGAGCATGAGAGGGAGGAGGGCCAGAGGGAGAAGCAGACTCCCTGCCGAGCAGGGAGCCCAATGCGGGACTCAATCCCGGGACTCCAGGATCATGACCTGAGCCCAAGGCAGTCGCTTAACCAACTGAGCCATCCAGGCGCCCGACACAAGGCATTTCTGAACATGTATGGAAACATTTTTTTATGGTAATAACTTGTTTATGCAAGTAACACCAGTGTGTATTCTAAAACTTCCCAATGTCCTTTCCTCATAAGTTAACATAATTGGTGAATCCTATCACTCAGTCAGAAATAAGTTTGTTCCTGTGCTGAATAACTAATTAAACAGGTCAGCACATACATGATTACCAGGAACAGTTTTATGAAATGGGAGAAATGAAGCCTTGCTGGAAATTGCTTAAATTTCATGGAGGTTCTGGCATAAATCTTGGCACATTGCTTGGGACTAACTCCTCTGGTTCTCTATGAAGTTGCTCTCAATCCATGCACCTTTCCTAGAATAGAATAAAAAAAATGATTACTCTTTATTCTTGTATGATACACGTAAGAAATGCTTTCACTCTCTAGAAACATGAATTGGTTTTATTCTTTAGGAGATTTCAATAAATAACCTGTTCTCTCAAGCACTCATCTGTTGTTAATTTGCTTTTCTTATTTGCAAAGTTCAGTATGAAGACTTCCTTTATTGCAAGCAGTTTTTTGTTTTAAATGCCTTAGTTGCTATACCATCTTGTTTGAACATTTTGTAGAAGGGCAGACAAGAAGTTTCAACATTTCTAGTGTGTCATGGAGCTTTTCTATGGCTTAAAGAGAATGAGGAAAACAGCTACTATCTTTCTGCTCACAGCCAGTAAATCTGTTCTATTACACATTGCTATAATTACTTTCCAAACACACAGCTGAGTGCGAAAAGTTGAATACTTGTGATTCAGAATCATTCAGAGCCTTCGTGTTTGTTCCGTTGGCAATGACAATTGCATGACATTTTTCTGATTTTCCATTCTATAAAAAGTTGGGTAGGTTGACATTCTTCTTTTTTTTTTTGACATTCTTCTTTTGACTCATTCTCATAAAATGGGAACAATTCCTCAATAGGACTTCTTGACAGTCTTAGGGCCTAAGTATAATTAAATACGTGAAAATTAAATACAATTCTTTTTTAAAAAAATACAATTATTAAAAGTTATCTAGTTTAATGTTGTGAATACTAATATGCCAGATAATCCTATAAAGATTAGAAGCATGATGTAATTTAGACCTTATTTTTCTCCCTCACATTATTACTTAACTTTAAAAATATATTTTAATTCAAAAAATATAACATTCTTTCTAAGTTATTTAGCTAACATAGTCCCTTGTAGTGGTAGTATTTTTGTCAATCATTTTCCATTCATTTAATCATTTATAAGTTCTTAATAATATTTGGCATGTGATGTTAAAATTTCCAAAATCATTATTAATTATTATAGCATTTTATGCCTGAAATAATAAATATATGTAAATGACTGCTATGCTTTATCATATGTAAAGCACATGAGAAGATTTTTCACTTCAAGGTACATCTGAAATATGTACTTATATTTGAAAATGAATATTCATATATGAATAGTGAATTGGAATGCAATTCCTTGCTCATTTTCCTGTTCTAGTTATGCTGTTTAGGGATGATGGGAACCTTGTCATCACATGGGTCTACCACATGTTTAGGGATACCAGAAAAGGTATGAAATTGCACATGAATCTTCAGCCTGAATTTTTCAAAGGCCAATGCTGAGGCTGAAGCTAATGAGCACATTTTGGCTAAATATCTAGGTCAGAGCTAAATACTGATGCATCCCTAAATAGTTTCCATTGAGAGATGGATAAATTTTAAGCCATGAGAAGGTATATTTTCCCAGAACATTTTGGATTTCTATTTTGTATTTGGGTGCAGTTCAGAAATCAGAATCTTTTTCCACTCACTTCCGCCAAATTTAAAAGGCAGCAGTTAGCAAATACCTACCTTGATTTGGTCTAGTAAATCCACACCCATTGACTATGGGTAAAATGACTGACATTCAGAGAAAGAACAAAAAGAATGACATGGAATGGAGCATGAAAAACACCGAGAAATGAGGTCATTAAGGACAGGATGAAACAGTTAAGCAAGGCCAAGACAGTTCCAGTCCTTCAGGTTCTAAAGTCTAGAGTTTGGGCAATCAGACATTTGCAGTCTAAGGCTACACTGGATCTTAAGACAGATGTTGTCTGTGCCAAAGGTTGGCAGATGGAAGTAGACCAGATTTGACCATAATTCTGCCTCCTTGGGCTTGAGTTCTTGCACAGTGATAGGTAAAAGGTACTATCTGGAACTAAACACTGTAGAAATACAAAAAGAGGTGTGTAGTATCATTTTGAAGAGTTAGAAGGATTGATTGAGATACCACCTTACACCAGTTAGAATGGCAAAACTTGACAAGGCAAGAAACAACAAATGTTGGAGCGGTTGTGGAGAAAGGGGAACCCTCTTACACTGTTGGTTGGGGTGCAAGTTGGTACAGCCACTTTGGAAAACAGTGTGGAGGTGCCTCAAAAAATTAAAAATAGAGCTACCCTATGACCCAGCAATTGCACTACTGGGTATTTACCCCAAAGACACAGATGTAGTGAAAAGAAGGGCCATATGCACCCCAATGTTCACAGCAGCAATGTCTGCAATAGCCAAACTGTGGAAAGAGCCGAGATGCCCTTCAACAGATAAATGGATAAAGAAGATGTGGTCCATATATATAATGGAATATTACTCAGCCATCAGAAAGGATGAATACCCAACTTTTACATCAACATGGATGGGACAGGAGGAGATTATGCAAAGTGAAATAAGTTAAGCAGAGAAAGTCAATTATCATATGGTTTCACTTATTTGTGGAACATAAAGAATAGCATGGAGGACATTAGGAGAAGGAAGGGAAAAATGAAGGAGGGGAATCGGAGGGAGAGATGAACCATGAGAGACCATGGACTCTGAGAAACAAACTGAGGGTTTTAGAGGGGAGGGGGTGGGGGGGGATGGGTTAGCCTGGTGATGGGTATTAAGGAGGGCATGTACTGCATGGAGCACTGGGTGTTATATGAAAACAATGAATCGTGGATCACCACATCAAAAGCAAATGATGTATTGTATGGTGACTAATGTAATATAATTAAAAAAAAAAGGGGGAAGGATTCTGAAGAAAGCATCTTTACTGTAGCCTGACTTGTTTGTCTGCAGGCAGGACCAATAACTAAGTCCTGATATGGACATAGATATAAAGAAAACCAACTGGCAGTTGAATATGCTCCTTTAAGCTTTAAAAATTAATATATTTTGTGAATATCTGGGAGTGCAAATGACAAATTCATATACCAACTCCAGAACTGAAGCCCATATTGATGTCACTCAAATTGTCACTGAAATAATATGTACCCTATATTATAAATCAAGATGATTAAGATAGGCAGCTTTGGAGTCACACAGAACCTCACATCTCTGACTTAATAGCTTTTTGATATTGCCCAAATTATCGAGATTCCTTTAATTTCAGTATTGTCTTCTCTGAAATGAGAATAGTAATAGTTTCTGGATGGTTAAATGAGATAATGTATGAAGAGGAGGGCCACAGTTCAGTGCAATACAACCTGGAAGGTACATGGAATTTAGATTCTCTATTTCTATAACAAATACAACTTTTTTTTTTTGCCATTCTTATTTCCACTGATGGCAGAAATAATGGCAAACTTTCCAATTACAAGTTTCTCCTCTTATAAGCAGTCTCATTTGGGGGTAAAATAAGGTTTGCATGTCTTTCTGAAAGAGCGCTTCCTCTCCCACCTTCTTCCAAAGATGGCATCTAGACAAGGAGAAAGTTCACATAGCCTCAGGGAGTCTTCTCTCCCCGTGCTATGTTTCCCCATGGCTTCTATTGACCCACAAGTGAAGTGTAGCTCCTTGTCCCTGTTCTCTAGGCATTGGGCCCTGCCTTCCCTGCATCCACTTCAGAAGTGTTCCCAGATGCTGTAACTCATGGGCTGGCCTCTGGGCACAGTAAAGACATGGTTTCCCCACATCGCTGCCTTGGTGCCAGTTCAGCTCTTTCTTATGGTACAGACTGTCAGGGATTCAGCAGTCACCTCACTTCTCACCATGGCCATCCTCTCAGCCACTGCCCATCTTGTCCTTGGTTTACTTCTCAATGTATCTAGAGCCCACGAGAGGGAGCACTCTATCACAGACTCAGGCTTTATCTTTACTTCATAAGGATCTTTCCAAATCTCTTTTCTCCTCCCATCTGAACAGGTGCTATTTGCTTTTCCTGAGGGCTCTCCTTACATCATGTCTTCCTTGGAATTCTTTATTCTAAGGTTAACCCCCTTTTCTTCTCTTGGCATGAGAGTATTCATGACTGAGGTGTAAATTTGCAAAGGGGTGCAGAAGAAGGAAATAAAAGGGAGTATCAAAAATCCATCAAGAGGTATTGCACAAATATTACTCCATTATATGCAAAAAGTACTGAGAACATTAAAATATAGCAAATAATAAGTAGAAGCAGTTATTTACTTAAGATTAAAATAGCACAGTAAAGCCAAACCTCAGAATCTTCCTTTTCTTATAGCCCAAGAGGAAAAACAAGCAAGCAAACAAACAAACAAAAAAATCCAGCTAAAATAGACTAGTGGCAATCATAAGAATATAGAATAAGTTGGTTGCCAGTAAGAAAGATTGAACGTATTAACAATTGGCAAGGCTGAGTATGATAGACAGGATTATAAAAGGGCCCCCCAAGTTCCCAGCCCCTGATGTACACACATGCCTTATCTAATGACCCCCGCCCCCTTAAGTAAGTATGGGAAGAACCTATAAATATCATGGAATATTACACTTGTGATTAGGTTACTAACCAGTTGACTTAGAGTTAATCAAAAGACAGATTATCCTGGACTGACCTGATTGATTGATTGATTGATTGATTAAAGATTTTATTTATTTATTTGACAGAGAGACACACAGCAAGAGAAGGAACACAAGCAGTGGGAGAGGGAGAAGCAGGCTTCCCACGGAGCAGGGAGCCCGATGTGGGGTACGATCCCAGGACCTGGGATCATGACTTGAGCTGAAGGCAGACGCTTAATGACTGAGCCACCCAGATGCCCCTGGACTGACCTGATTTAATCAAGTGGAAGAAGGTGAAGTATCAGAAACAAGAGCTCCTGCTGGCTTGATGAAAAGGAGCAGCCATATTGCAAACTGTCTACAGAGCTTGGGGGTAAGGGCCTGAGAATGGCTTCTGGGTCCCTAAGAGTGGCCCCTGGCTGGGAGCTAGTAAAAAAGGGGGAGGTCAGTCATACAACCACAAAGAAATTAAGTCTGCCAATTTATTAATAAAATGAACATTCTCCGAGCTCACCAGTGGTGAGTGGTGGATCCAACAAAGCCCTGGTTCCTGGCCCATGGACACTGTAAGCCCTGGTTCCTGGCCCATGGACACTGTCCATGAATGTTTGTAGTACTTTCTTATTTGGTAATAGAAAACTAATATACTGGACCTGGCAAGCATCCAAGCAATTCCAAAGCCTGCCTTCCACAGAAACCATGCAAGGGGCAATGTAAGAAGAAAGGAAGGCAAACATGTCCCTCCCTTTTCCCCTAACACACATCCACACTCACACAAACACATGAAACTCTTAAAACACATATCCAACTTGGAAAGAAGTGGAAGGACAGTTACTATCGTCAGTTCCAGAAGGAGAAGTAACAATTTCCACAAAAACTCCACCCTGACCACCTCTGAGTCCAAGCAGAGGCACAGACAAGCTTTGGAGGTTTTAAGTTTAGAGGAAAGAGAGGAAAATAGAAAAGCAAAAGGATTATGAACTTCCCAATCTAGTTGTCTCTGGCAATTAGAGATTTAGACAGAGATGACAAGAAGGAGAAAGAGAAGGAGAGGAAGAGGAAGAAGGAAGAAGAGAAGGGGGAGGAGGAGAGGACTGCAGTAAAATCTTCAGAGCGGGCAGCAAGCAGGGGGAGGAGATACTCATAAAGTTCTTCCTGTTTCATGGCAAGAGCAGGGCAAGGAGAGAAAGTGGTAATGATTACTGAGGACAAAGTACTGGAAATGGGATAAAAGAATAACCTGGCTGACTCACTAACTGAATGGAAAGCTCCAGTGCCTCAGGGTAAATTGGAAAAAAAAAATTTCAGTCCTAAAAGTACCCTTCTATGGGAGCAGGATGCTATGACTAATATCCAGTGGTTCTGTTTTGATTAGTGAGTGCTTGTCTTTCAGGTTGCTAAATATTTTGAATATTACCCCAGGATACAGTCCGAATAAACTTGGCTATGAGAAGCAAGATCAACACTTAAGTTCACTAATAACAGTGCATCTAACCTCATATATACATATATATATATAATATATATATATTTCTATAATATATAACACATAAATGTTTATAAAATTTGTATTGATATGAAGGATATATAACATATTAAAAATGATAAATGGCTGGGGTGTCTGGGTGGCTCAGTCAGGTAAGCATCCTCTTTTTTTTTTTTTTAAGATTTTATTTATTTATTTATTTGAGAGAGAATGAGAGACAAAGAGCACGAGAGGGAAGAGGGCAGAGAGAGAAGCAGACCCCTGCTGAGCAGGGAGCCCGATGCGGGACTCGATCCCGGGACTCCAGGATCATGACCTGAGCAGAAGGCAATCGCTTAACCAACTGAGCCACCCAGGCGCCCCAGGTAAGCATCCTCTTGATTTCAGCTCAGGTCATGATCTCAGGGTCATGAGATGGAGCCCTACATCAGACTCCATGCTCAGTGAGGAGTCTGCTTGAGATTCTCTCTCTCTCTCCCTCTGCCCTCCCCTCCACTTGTGCATGCTCTCTCTCCCTCTAAAATAAAGAAATAAATCTTTAAAAAAATAAAAATAATATATTTACAATTATTATTTACAAGTAATAATAAATTATGCCATATACACCAGAGTCAATTGATTCTCATAGTATATTTTTGTTGAATTTTGCTGAACTCTTGTACCCATGACCAGACTAAGCTTGCAATTAATAAATGAATATATTTCCCACAGGAATGTTCATTGATATTTTTCTTTATTTTATTAAATAGGAATAAAGTGAAACCACAAAATATTTGTCATTTGTAAATAAAGTGAACAACTTCTCTCTGAATGAGATAGTAGTTTCCAAATACTGAAATATATTTTCTCTATTATCTGTGCTAATCATAATGTAATGGCAAAAGGCACAACACATTTAAATTTTACCTGCATTATTAATATTCTCTCCATCACCTCACTGGGTCTAGATTGTCAAAAAAACAAAAACAAAAAAACAATAAGTCGGGGCCTGATGTGTAACATTTGCCAATTTCCATGATGTAAAAACTCTGATCATGGCCAATTTCAAGCAATAAATGTGAGATCATTGAATGCAAAATAACCTCAATAGCATGGGTAATAGTAAAATACAGTCACGAGGAAAGATGAGTTTTGAGGATGTGTACCTGTGTTTTTAATGTAATATATTTATATGTAAACTAACATAATTTAATTTTTAGTAATGGCCATATTTTCTTAACAACTGTCTCATAAAAATACTGAAAACTTAATAACATATTCTCATGGTTGCTATGAGCAGGCTCCAGCACCCCACTGCTTCCCACACTATTCTACCCCTCACGCTACGTAAACAATACATTTAAATTTTAAATTATAAAAAATAAAAACAGTTTTCAACTGGATTGGAAAGGGAGTCACTGAGAATTCACCCACTCTGCTTTAAACCCAGACACTACTATCCAGTATAAGAGAGAAAAAAAAGAGAGGGAGGTATAATGCATCTCTCCAAGCATGTGCAATAAAATAATGAGGAATAGACCTACAATATGGCAAAGATAGATGAATACTATTCTGGAAGAAAATATAAGCCTTCATAAAAAAGAAAAAGTTCCTAGAAGATGCTTTGGGCTATAAATAAACTAAATAAGACCCTGAAGTTAAGAAATAAGGGTTCTAAGATAAGAGGAAAATACAGAGAAAGAAAAAATGAACAAGATGAGATTAAGATGGAGATTTCAGTATTGAAGAAAAAAATTGAGGACAAAAATTTCACAATTACAAATAAATTAGATACATATTTTTAGACAAACAAATAAGCATGGATGACAAACTGCTGACAAAGAGAAAAAACTAAAGATAAAATATAGAATGCAGAGAAAAAAAGACTGATATATTAATAATAATTACAGAAAAGAAAATAGATATCATAGTGGATAAAGGTGTCCACCAAAAATATAATTGGAGCCCTTAAAAAAGAAAACCCCCAAAAATGAAAGGGAAAATATCATCAGTGTAATAATAGAATATATTCCTGAAATGAGTGGAAAACTAAATAAGTAAATTAAAAAGAAAACTGAGGGGTGCCTGGGTGGCTCCATCGGTTAAGCATCTGCCTTCAGCTCAGGTCATGATCCCAGGGCCCTGGGATCGAGCTCCATGTTGGGCTCCCAGCTGAGCAGGGAATCTCTTTCTCCCTCTCCCTCTCTCTCTGCCCTTCCCCCTGTTTGTGCTCTCTTGCTTGCTCTCTCTCTCTGTCAAATAAATAAGAAAATCTTTAAAAAAAATAAATTAAAAAAAAGGAAAACTGATATGAACAACTGACATGAAGACATATTCTAGACAAGTATTGACAACACCAAATGCTCGTGAGGATATGGAGCAACTGGAATTCTCATTCCTTGCTGGTGAGAATACCAAATGGTATAGTCACTTTGAAGACAGTTTGGTAGTTTCTTACAAAACTAAAGATATTCTTACACAATCCAGCAATTTCACTCCTTGGTATTTACCCAAATGACCTGAGAATTTATGTCCATGCAAAAACCTGCACCTGGATGTTTATAAAAGCTTTATTCATAGTTGCCAAAATTTGGAAGCAACAAAGATGTCCTTCAGGAGGTGAGCTGATAAATAAACTGTGGAATGTCCAGACAATGAAATATTTTTCAGCACTAAAAAGAAATGAGCTGTCAAGACAGGAAAAGACATGGTAGAAACTTGAATACATATTACTAAGTGAAAAAAGCCAAACCAAAGAGGCTACTTACTATATAATTCCAACCATATGATATTCTGGAAAAGGTACACTGTTGACTGTGAAAATACAGTTATTGCCAAGAGTTAGAAGGCAGGGAGGGATAACTTGGGAGAACACAGGGGATTTTTAGAGCAGTGAAATGTGATACCACAATAGTGGATATATATCATTATGCATTTGTCAAAACCCAGTTTATACAACACCAAGAGTGAACACTAATTTAACTATGGACTTCGGGTGATAATGATGTGTCAGTGTAGGTTCATAGATTGTACAGATGTAGCATTGTAGAGCACAATGTTGATAATGGGGCAGGCTATACTTTCTGCTCAATGTTGCTATGAACCTAAAACTGCTCTAAAAATAGTCTACTTAAAACAAAACAAAACACAGTTATAAGGCTAGATATATTATTGAAATATTCATTCTTTCAGATCATGAACTGATCTGTGCCTAAAGAGAGAATAAGATGTTTTTGTGAATTGTAGAAAATACTGTCTTACATAGTTCACCAAAAGAGAAATTGATTCTAATGAGTGATAATGGATGTATGAATGAACCCTTCTTTTAATAAAGGCGTTTCAAGAGTAGAGGACACAATGTTTGCCTTTGAAACTGGATGCTATCTCCATTGTCTTCCTCACTGGACCTTTAATTTCCCTTTATGGTTTAACAATACAAAGGTTTCCCCTCCTTGAGACTGAACCCATTACAGACTTACACATTTAGGAATGATTCTAAAGAGTTTCGTTCTATACAGAAATACCTATTTCCAGATAACATTAAGAATTCTGTGTCCTTACTCAAATAAGAGATTGTTTATTATTATTATTATTATGTTATGTTAATCACCATACATTACATCATTAGTTTTTGATGTAGTGTTCCATGATTCATTGTTTGCGTATAACACCCAGTGCTCCCGGCATAACGTGCCCTCTTTAATACCCATCACCAGGCTAACCCATCCTCCCACCTCCCTCCCCTCTAGAACCCTCAATTTGTTTTTCAGAGTCCATAGTCTCTCATGGTTCTTCTCCCCTTCCGATTTCCCCCCCTTCATTCTTTCTCTCCTGCTATCTTCTTCCTCTTCTTCTTTTTTTTAACATATAATGTATCATTTGTTGCATAGGTACAGATCTGTGATTCAACAGTCTTGCACAATTCACAGCATTCACCATAGCACATACCCTCCCCAGTGTCTATCACTCAGCCAACCCATCCCTCTCACCCCCCACCACTCCAGCAACCCTCAGTTTGTTTCCTGAGATTAAGAATTCAAGAATGCAAGCTGGTGCAGCCACTCTGGAAAACAGTATGGAGGTTCTTCAAAGAGTTGAAAATAGAGCTACCATACAATCCAGCAATTGCACTACTGGGTATTTACCCCAAAGGTACAAATGTAGGGATCCAAAGGGGTACGTGCACCCCGATGTTTATAGCAGCAATGTCCACAATAGCCAAACTGTGGAAAGAGCCAAGATGTCCATCGACAGACGAATGGATAAAGAAGATGTGGTATAAATATACAATGGAATATTATGCAGCCATCAAAAAGAATGAAATCTTGCCATTTGCAACGACGTGGATGGAACTGGAGGGTATTATGCTGAGTCAAATAAGAGATTCTTAGTAAGACAAGGCCAAATTAGGAAGGAACTATAAGTCCAGGGGCGCCTGGGTGGCTCAGTCAGTTAAGCATCTGACTCTTGATTTTGGCTCAGGTCATGATCTCAGGGTCTTGGCATCAAGCCCCACATCGGGCTCCATGCTCAGATCCCCCCCCATCTCTCTCCCCCCACTGTTCCTGCTCTCTCTCTCTCTCAAAAAAACAAACAAAAAAACCCACAAACACAAACAAAAAAGAAGGAAATGTAATTCCAAGGAGTCAATGAGGTAAACACTGAGCAAGGGTTTTGAATACTGTGTCTCAGGTTCTAGCACCATCCTTAAGAAATGTTCTCAGATTTAGAGAAATCATCATATTTCTGTATAAGAAGTTTCATTTAATGTAATATGAAAATATTAGTATCCCCTCCCCACTTGTGTGAATAATGTCATAGCAGCTAAAGTCTAGTCTAAATAACAAAAACTGCTTTTTATTGATTTTTTTCCTAAGTGTGAGGCATTGGCTAAGAACTTTATAGGCGTTCTTACTACTTAATTCTCTTAACCTACAAAATTAGTAATTAATCCCTATCTTTTTTTCTAAATGAGGATACCATAGATCAGAGATGGTAAGTAACCTGTCCAAGGTTGCACAGCAAGTATGTGGAAGATCCATGATTTTTGATAACCCATTGTGCCTAAATAAAAAATATCTGTTCCTCAATTTATTACTCTTCTACTTCCTTGGATATCGCTTCCTTAGGTTATTTCATTAAAGGTAGAGAGAAATGAAATCGACATTTCTAGAATGTCTATTTGATGCTTTAGATTTTTTCTGTTTTTTTTTTTAATTTAATCCCCACAATAATTCTGTGAGAAAATTGAATTATTTCTGATTTACAGATGAAAAAAATAAATCTGTTAGGCTTAGGTGCTGACTAAATGCAATTTGTCTGAGATAATTTTCCATGTGATTTGAATGGGGCCTTGCTTGACTCCAAATTTCTTGTTTATTCTCACTTTCAAATATTGTTTCACATCATATTAAAAAGGTGACACTAAATTTCAAGCTACGATATGTAATTTCCAAGGCCAAGGTGCTAATATGGGACTTACTAAATAATTTGTTTTCTTGCTATCCCAGAAACCATACTTCTCCTCTTCTGTCCCTAAAATGCAGGGACAAATGAATGATCTTAATATAAAATGCCCCCAGGAACCAGCACAAAAACTCCTATTTAAGAACTGTCAGAAGTTCGAAAATGGTGGTAGGACAGCAAAAGGCAATTTTTAAAAAATCTTACCGCAGAGTCTAAGAAATTCTTCACAACTTTGAAACCTTCAAGAGAAGGTGCTTTGAAGAATATTTTCAATTGTGGCAAGATAGTTACTTCCTCATCACCAGATCCCCTTCCAAATTGAAGGGCTTTACAGATGTAATGAAGATTCTCTCAGTCTGGCTGCTTTAGACTCTAGCACAGACTTGAAAATAATTAGTGAACCACCCTAGCAGTGATGTGCTCCTTTCTGCCAGCAAAGCTCTTCAGGGGCAATAATTTGCCTCTCCTCAGGAACATCAAACTCTTCAATTGAATAACGATGGTCTGGAAATACATGGGTCTGAATTACATCAGTGAGAGTCAGATTCTTAAAACCTGTAATCCCATTTTACTGCTTAGAAAGTGAAAGTTCTGTAAGAGTGATGAGTGATGAGACCATGGATCACAGTCCTCCTCACAGCAAAAGCACAGGAGCTAAATTCATGCCTCCTTCGACAACTGGACCCCTCTTGCTATGAATCCCCTTCTGCTCCCTTTACCCCACTGGCAAATATATCCTACTGTCCTATGCTTCTCCTTGCTAGTGGCCTGTACTTTGGAATTTCTAGAAATCACCTTCTTCATTAATACGAGACACCTAGACTGTTAGATAAACTATCTTTTTGTCGACTTTTCTTTAAGCAATAATTATTAAAGCAATCCATGTTCACTATAGAAAATCCTGAAAATGTGAACACGAGTATATCGAGGTAAAACATTGCCTAATATGATAAAAATCAGAGAGTAGCCCTCTCAGGGGTGTAGAGGAATGTAGGAGGTGGTATTGACGAAAAGAGACACAATGGAAACTTCTGGGTTGCTCAACATGTTTTATATCTTGATCTGGATAATGGTGACATGGAGAATACATGTTTAAAATATGAATTAAGTGGGGCGCCTGGGTGGCTCAGATGGTTGGGTGTCTGCCTTCGGCTCAGGTCATGATCTCAGGGTCTTGGGATCGAGCCCTGCGTCGGGCTCCCTGCTTGGCGGGAGGCCTGCTTCTCTCTCTCCCTCTACTACTCCTCCCTGCATGTACTCTCTCACTCTCTCTGTTGAATAAATAAATAAAATCTTAAAAAAAATATATGAATTAAGTGACACAGTTTACTATATGCTCTACCTCAATAAAAAGGAAAGCATTTGAAATCATTCATCACCTTAAAAGTTAGAGCCACCTTTATATTTTGGAATATTTCCTTCATATCTGTATCTATATACATCTATATGATATATAGAATGCACTTATGCCCTTGGTCTGGAATTCTTCATTTTTACCTAAAATATGTCCCTCTACTTAGTAACTTTCAACTTGCAAATATTCGTAGATAAAACAAAGCTGTGTGCAGAACAAACAGATACCACGTCTGCTCTCACCCAAGAGGTGCTATTAGCTCTCTGCTCATATTCTATTCTAGGCAGCCTTTTTCTTCCCTTTTTTCTTTTTCTTTCTTTTTTTTTAGTCTGCAAGATCTCTGCTATGGTTGTGTTTATTTACGAGGTATTCTACAAAGTCTGTGACTCCATTTTCTCCAATAATTCAAAAGCCACTGAGAGTGCTGAAATTATCAGCAGGAAGAGGGAATGATGTGGGTGAAAGGAAAAGACGAGAAGCACGTGGAAGTGGGGCCTGACTCCTGCAGAGACGGCTGGCCGGGCTTCACTTTCTCAGGACTTGGACTTGGGGTTCAAACCAAGTTCAACCTAATTTTCCTGTGCAGCAGGCTCCAGGTGACATCTGGATTGTGTAAGCGATTAGCTTTTCTTTCTAGCCTGTAACTTTATATAGAATCCCTAAATCAGTAACCTAAAAATGAATCAAATTTTATGGGACCATCCTGGTTTTGTGGCAGAATGGGCTCGCTTTTGAAATTGACATCCACTTATCCAGAGATCTCCAACATTGGATTCTTAGCAAGTGGGAACATTCTGTCATCATCATATCACCCCAGGGCCCATTCTAAACATGCCTCTCCTTGGTGGATGTTTGTGTTCAATCAAGTTCTCTAGATGCAGCCTTTGAGACATGCACTATGTGTAGTGGCTTATTAAGGGAGCTTCTAGGAGAAAAAAGGTAAGGGCAGGAGGAAGCAGGACAGGGATAGGAAGAGCCTCAGCCTCAACCTAAGCCTGCAAGAACTCTGGAGACCAAGTTACAGAACACCACTGGCTGGCCTCAAGGCAGGAGAGGTAGGCTTTCATACAACTGCAAGAGTCAATCCTAGGGTGGGGGGTCTTCCCTAGAGATTATCCTCTCCTAAGCACCTCCAAATTTCCATGCAAAGTGGAAAGATGACACCATTAGCCTAAGGGGCATCCTCAGAAGGGAGCTGTAGGAACCCCCATTGGGAGCAAGGATGCTGAGTAAAAGGGATCTGGGGATGTGGGTGGAGACATTTCCTTGTCTTAACTCTGGGTCACAACTCACCCCACACGACGCGGGACCTGCCCTCCCTTCAGTAACCCCAGTGTCTCTTTAGTGCTCTCCTTTTCAATGACCAAGTCACATCATCATCTTATGAATGCTGTTACCTCCAGGTTGAGGGCACGTTGCTGTTCTTAAAAGCCTTCATCTCTATAGAACAACCTGGAGGAGCCTTGAGAGGTAAGTTTTCTTATTCTCATTTTACAGCTGAAAGAAACTCAGTCTCACATACGAAAACTGTTCCTTCTTTGTGTTCTCAGTCTGCGTATTGAAGAGAGACATCTAAGGTCCCTGGGCACCTGCATGGTGCTGACTGGTACTGTATCATTCCTGGAGGCACCATTCCTCCCAGACTATGCTGTGCATGGCGCCCCCTGAAGGTGTGTAACTCCACATGTTTATACTCTACTCCCAAACTGCCAGCATCAATACGGGGTTGATTCTTGGGCGCTACTTATTTTTTATCATTTTTGAAGCTACAAAACATCTTGATCAATACTTCAACTGTTTTTTTTTTTTTTAAAGATTTTATTTATTTATTTATTTGAGAGAGAGAGAGTGAGAGAGAGAGAGAGAGCACAAGAGCGGGGAGCGGGAGAGGGAGAAGCAGACTCCCTGCCGAGCAGGGAGCCCGATGCGGGACTCGATCCCGGGACTCCAGGATCATGACCTGAGCCGAAGGCAGTCGCTTAACCAACTGAGCCACCCAGGCGCCCCAATACTTCAACTGTTTTAACCTATTTCCTCAATTAAAAAATCTCAGACCTCCCCCTTCAAATCCTATGGTATGGCCTTCTAAAAGGACTATATTCTTGTTTCGAAATCAGTGTGTCTTTTCTGACTCTCCATCAAGAAGATATTTTGTATTTTATATTAGGAAAGTGTTCGGGGGGCACTGCATCTTCTTTCACATATTTTGAATATATATTCTAAAACTGCACACACATACTTTTTACCCCTGAAATACTTATATGTATTTCTCTCTCCTAATACTTCTGAGACTTTATGAGGTAGACAGATCCTGTTTTCTATGTCATATCCCAGCACGTACTCTAAGAATTCACGCCCACGATATCCTTCACCTCAAAATGAACAACTGGATGATAAGTGTACCTAAATAAAATCTCTGCTTCCTTCTTCTATGGCCAGTGATCATAAAAAATAGATATAGTTCCTCCTAAATGACCAGAAGCAATCCAGAGTACGGGATTCCAAAATCTTACTATCTTGGCAATGTTGTTAAGGTTGTGGACACCACATAAGAACATTAAAGCAATTTAATAGAGACAGATTTAACTAAGAAGCATCCCTGCTACTGGCAACATCTCATCGCTCATTCGAGGAAGGAGTCTTATCTAGACATAGACATACTTAGCGTTAGTGACAATATTATACTATTACAGATTTTAGTAGGCCACTAGATAGGCACTTATGTGTGCATGCCCGAGGCAAGAAATAGTTCATGGCATGCCAAATAAATGTTTATTGTTAATTTTTATTTACTTTATTGTCCACTCTCTATTTTGAGCTCCTTGAAGACCAGTACCATGTCTCTCACATCTATAAGAAAATGTTTACTGCCTATTAGGGTGGTATACATATATTAACGTATTTTACCTGTCAACACAGAAAAGAAATACAAAGAAGGCAATTAGGTGTGTATGCATGGATGCCAGGAATCTGGGAGCATTTTATCTTTCTGCTTTACCATCCTCGTGTGTGCCTTCCATTCTCAAGATCAGCCCATGGTTCAGTATGGCTGCTAGAGTTCCAGGTATTATGTTCATTTTCCAGAAGGAAAGAGAAAAGAAGGGAAAGGGGATCTAATTCTCAATTGTGTCAGAAACTTTAAAGAATCTTTTCAGAAGTTAGAAGGAACACTTAGGCTAAAATCTTATTGGTGAGAACTTAGTTACAAGGAGACTGAGGAACACATTTATTCCTGGAGACAATGTCCAGGCCTGTAACCAAAGAAGAGAAGAGTGATACTTAATAGGCAACCAATGTCAATGTCATCTCCATGTTACAGATGTGGACATTAAGGCTTATTGTGGTTAAAAAGTTGTGCACAATCATAAGATATTACAGCTAGTGATCTACCTTATCCCTAAGCCAATGCACTTATCACAATGTAACACCACCATCCATGTTACCTTGCAGAATAGCCACGTCGGAGATATTCAATACCTATTTGTGCAGTGAGGCAACAAATGAGCATCTTGGACCAGTAGCAGTAAAATAGTGAAAAGCACGGGCTCTTGAGCTGTTCTTATCAAATTTTCACATGCACATGATTTTCCTGCACATCTCATGAGAAGGAAGATTCTGATTTGGTAGAAATGGCATTAGTCTGAGAGCCCGCATTTCTAACAAGCTTGTGAGTAATAGTATGCTGTGGGTCCATGGAACACTCTTTGAGAAGCAGGACTTACATTCTCCATTATCCTTGAAATATGGCTACTCTGAATTGAGATGTACTGTATAGTAAATGTAAAAACACAGTGGATTTCAAGGATTTAATATGAAAAAAATGAATACAAAATATCTCATTAATATTTTATAAAGGTTTCATATTAAAATTATAGCATTTTGGTCATACTGGATTAAATAAGATATACTATTAAAATTAAATTAATTTCACTTATTTCTTTTTACTTTTTAAATGTGGCTCCTAGAAGATATAAAATCACATGTGTGGTTCCCATTCTATTTTTACTGGACAGTGCTGGTCTAGACTGAGCAGTGCTATTTTGTTCAAATTTTGAATCCCTACATACTAGCGGAAAGATTGTGATCAGATTAACTTCACTAAATTCAGTTTTCCCTCGTAAACTGGGGGTTATAAAAGTGTTTTCCTTCTAGACTTGTGATGATTGAATAAGAGAACCGAATAAAATGCTTAACACCTGGTAACTCTTTGAAGTTGAGCTATAGCGCTGGGATTTCAGCCAGGACCACCAAACAAACAAGAATCATATAATGCTTCATATTTTTTTAATTTTAATTTTTTTTTAGAGAGAGAGAGAGTGAGCGGGGGTGGGGGGAGGGAGGGACCTAGGGAGAGAGAGAATTCTAAGCAAGCTCCATGCCCAGTGCAGTGCTGGATGCGGGACTCGACCTCACAACCCTGAGATCTGAGATCGTGAGTCAGACGCTCAACCGACTGAGCCACCCAGGCACCCCCTGGGTTTCATATTTTTAAAATATGCCAAACATTTTAAATAAGCACATTAATAATCTTTGTGGCCAATTATTTGAAAAGCAATTTCGGTCAAACACATCACAGAAATTTTGCCAGGCTCATTCTCCTTATTTCCTAACTGCAGTAAAATTGGTGAGGTTCCCAATGAACACAGAGCTATTGAGTCATGGTCGATCATCAGTGTCGGACATAACTAGAGCACCTACATTTCCAGGCTGGGGATCACCTGAGTCATGCCACTAATTGCTTGCACAGAACTACATTTTACTGTCTGTCCCCAGAGCAATTTACATGCAAAAAATGAATCTCTTCCAAGCTCCATGTCTTCACCAGTCTCTTTTCAGAACACCCTGGGTCTAGATGAATTCACTAGAAGTCAATTTGCTGAGTGGACAGTTTGCCTAAAGCCAATTCGTGGAAAAGCCAATTCGCCAAATGACTGATACATCAAATTTAGTTATACCTTTCAACTATTTAGCTGTGGTTCATGGGTTTTGACTTTGTCCTCATTGCAGCATTTCAAGGCATGCTTAATTTGTTTTTGTCACAGTCCCCACTGCTCTTGCTGGAGCCAAAGGGCAAAGAGAGGAAGAGGTCAAAGACACAGCAGAGGAATGAGAACCGAAAAGGGGAAGCCGTGGGGCAGAAGAGAAACACTGCAGAGGTAAGAGGCACATAATTATAAGACAATATTCTTAAATAAGGAGCATTCTTATGAATACATTTTTCAAGAATATATCATTAATCATGCAAGCAATGGTAATGGTTCCTGATATGCAAGAAAATATTCCAGAATGTATATTTCTTGAGTATGTGGAGAATCCTTAACAATATAATCTCTTTAGGCATAGCCATTTTCATATTCAATTATTACCCCTGTGAAATATCTTCTTTATGCCCCAGTCTCCGTGTTTCTATGTTTCTCTCATTCTCCAGCTGGTAACAACAGGAATCAGGGGCAAAAATGAAAAGTAGTCTGTCAGAAATAGCTTTTGAAAATGGAGCCTGGGTGGATCGGTCACCCTGAACACATTTGCCTTGGGCATTCAGTAATCAGCTTCTGGAAGTTGCCTTGATTCTGGATATACCAGGAAAGTTGACAATGGGTGAGTCAAGGGGCAAGAAGGAAGCCCAAAAAAGTAAAGATGTTGGTCTACTTTCGTAAGAAAGAGGTTTAGGCAATCAATGATCAGAAACATACCTTTTTTTTTTTTTTTTAACTTTAAGTGCCCAGGCTGTAGTGACCTAAAGCAGTTTCAAAAAAGTTTGGCCCTCAGCCACCACCCTGAGCCCTGCCCAGCTCTTCACCCACCCATCACTTAACAACTAGGCTACTCCTTCCTGCTTAAGTGGATGTGATTTGAGAACCTTCTGACATACTCCTTAGTCATTACACTTTGGATATGTGAATAATCAGAAATTGAATTGCCATCTTGAGTCTCCCAACTATATTAGCACATAAGTGTGAACAGAAGTGTGCTTTCCGAAAAATTGATTAGAAAAGAAACATACCATTCTCTTAATGAGAGAGCATAATTCAAAGACCAGCAAAACATGCTTAGACCCACACTGAAGGTCTTAGTATAACCCAAGAACGTGTCAGGGAGCAGGGGTGCAGAAAGATCTGAAAGGTCACACTGTCAGTGCTCACCTCAGATCAAGAATGCCCCTTCTTGGGGCACCTGGGTGGCTCAGTCAGTTAAGTGTCTGCCTTCGGCTCAGGTCATGATCCCAGGGTCCCAGGATCAAGCCCCAGGGTTGGGCTCCCTGGTAGCCTGCTTCTCCCTCTCCTCTGCCCCACTCCCCTGCTCATGCTTTCTCTCTCAAGTAAATAAATAAAATCTTAAAAAAAAAAAAAAGAAAAAAAAAGAAAGAATGCCCCTTCTGCCTCTCTCCACCTGTGTGGTCCTAGATACAGGTATATTCATCTCATGAGTTGGGAACCTTAGGTCATCAAACCTTCATGTAAAAGTTGCATACTAGATTTGATTGTCTCTACTATTCTATGTTTGCACAACAAAGTTCCTAAATATAATTTTGTTCATGTGAGTTACAAGTTATAAGTTTCTGAATCTCTTAGCAGATATTGTTTTTCTATAAATTCTGCTTTATAATCATTTCCAGGATAATCAAAGCAGCCATTTTTACTCCATCTTATCTGCTATATGTATTCGTGTATATATTAGGCTATTAGTGCCCAGCACTTTACAACTACGTTCTGAGATAGATATTTGGATCCTCATTTATAAAGCAAATAACCAAATCTCAAATATGTAAGGAATATACTCAGAATATCACAGCTGTTCAAAAAATTTGAACTAATATATTTGACTCCAAAGTCCCTGGGACCCAATCTTTGCAGGCTACAATCTTCGAAGAGTCCCTGACAAGTCACTCTTGGGAGGTGACAGTTCTGTGATCTGAGCCTGATTCTGAACTATGGAAAATCCACACTTTGTCAGGCAGTCTTTTCTGAACAGAATGTCATAATCACATCAACTACTTGCAAGTTCCTGGTTTTCTCATTTTGAAAGGTAAATTATTGTGAATAGTAAGAGCTACAGAGATATGCTTTCAGCTTTTCTTATATTTAATTTATATTTCGATTACTGAAGTAGAAAACAGCTGGTACTGGTTTTTTGTTTGTTTGTTTGTCTACAAAACACCCACTAACTTCTCACGGAGTAAGAGCACTCTCAGGTAAACACATGAGATATACTGATAAAGTGACAAGACTCCAGAAATAAATCCTTTGGGTCAGAATCAGCTTTGGGCTGAGGTAAGGAGTTATGTCTTCCCCATCACCAAAAAAAGGAATAAAAATAAGACCAACCAAAAACTGACTGGCACAGGAGTCCAGCCAATAGTGAAAACCAGAAATTCTAGAGCTGACAAAAGCAAACATTAAGATAAAAGTCAAAAACAAAACAAAACAAAACAAAAAAACTAAACCAAACCAAAACAAAAAAAAATTAGGGTCAAAGCAGAAAAAGCTCAGGGTGCCTGGATGGCTCAGTCGTTAAGCGGCTGCCTTTGGCTCAGGTCATGGTCCCAGGGTCCTGGGATCGAGCCCTGCATCGGGCTCCTTGCTCCGTGGGAAGCCTGCTTCTCCCCCTCCCACTCCCCCTGCTTGTGTTCCCTCTCTCGCTGTCTCTCTCTCTATCAAAATAAATAAATAAAATCTTTAAAAAAAAAAAAGCAGAAATAGCTCTAGGATTAGCACATCAGAATAACCTTCAAAATGCTCAATTATTAGTTTCCTTCTTTTCCCTTGTGATATAAATATTTGTCTTTCACAATTTGTGAATCCTTGAGTTAATACTTGGATCCCTTAGAAGGCAGTGAAGATGGACCAAGGATTTACCCCTTTCTCAGCGGAGAGAGTAAAAGGCTTTGCAATGGGAAGCTTGATAGGTACAAATGATAATTCTCAGAATATTAAGTTTATCAGGACATTCTATTCTTTGGTAAAATAAGGCTTTCCTGACACAAATATTCCTGACCTTGGGAAAGTATTTATGATTGCTATGTACAAAAGGATGTGTTTTTGTATTTGCATCTGTGAAATGAGAGCAATGAATGATGCTAGGAAATTGTGGGAACACAATTCATTGGTGGGAGCGCTTCCAATATTTTAAAAGGCTCAAATTGGCATCAGAGAATAACATGAGAATTTACCTTAACACCACTTAAGCCTTAACAAAGGAAGAATGACAACTAACATAGGAAAAAGGAGTTTCTTTCAGAACACAGGAAACTGAGTCAGAGAAAAATCTGGACCTCAGATTCCAAGTTCCAATTTTGGCATGAATGAGGTCATTAGGAAATAAGGGCATGTGAATGGCAAACTTTCATTTGAGGGAAAGGTAGTGATAAGATGTGTAAATGCAGCCCGTATAATTCAACCAACAATCCCATTTGTTATTGAAGTCTCAAAAAAAAGAAAGGAAAGGAAAGGTAAGGTAAGGAAAGGAGAGGAGAGGAGAGGAGAAGAAAGGGGAGGGGAGGGGAGGGAAGGAGAGAGAGGGAGAGAAAGAAAGAAAGAAAAGAAAGAAAGAAAGAAAGAAAGAAAGAAAGAAAGAAAGAGAAAAAGAGAAAGAAAGAAAACTTAAAAGAAAAAAAAAAACAAGCAAAATATCCAGCAAACAGACAAAAAACTGAAAACCATGCAAAGACATGGTTCTAAACATAGAGTAGGATCAAAATAACCCTCAAGACATTCCTTGGCAGGCAATGAAGAAAGAACAAGGTAGTAGATGAGAAGCCTGAGACCTACAAGATCATATCTACAAAAGCATCAGGCAAATGTGAGTCTTTCTGGGTACATATTGACTGTGACTCAGCTGGATTCTTTTGACCTGGAAATGGGAAGTTAACGTGTAAGGTGTATCTGTTTGTATACATTATAAACCCTTGCTAAAGAAAACCTCTCACCTGGGGCCATTGGAAGATAGTTAGGTCAATGGGGGTGGGGGGGGAAGCAAAACCAGCCTTTGCTTTATAATGATTCTGTATTACAATTAAATTTCCTAAAATATATTGTTTTGTATTAAGCCAGCTGTGTCATTCAAAACCATCATGCTTTTTTTGGTCAATATTAGTAACTTCCAATTGTTGGTGGTACTCTTTTCCAACTATCATGACCACGTTGCAGTGAAAACAAATCTAAGAACAAATTCTTTCACACATAGAAACATTTATTATCAAACAGTTATAACAGTTTATAAACTATTGAGTAAACTCAAGAAGTGCCAACCCTCTGTCTTTCCAAGTGCTCTGACAGCACATACAGGAAAGGTCCCCTCAGGACAAATGCACCAATGTTTCACTAGCAGGAGTCAGGCAACAAAGAAACCTAGGAATCTACTCTGTATTGGGCTACTTTGGAACTATCTATCACCTCTATCTATCTATCTATCTATCTATCTATCTATCTATCTATCTATCTATCATCTATCTTTTAGAATCCAAGATTTGTTTGTTTGTTTGTTTATTTATTTATTTGAGAGAGAGTGTGTGAGAGAGAGAGAGAGATCATGAGCAGGGAGGAGGGGGAGAGGAAGAAGCAGACTCCCTGCTGAGCAGGGAGCCCGATGCGGAACTCTATCCCAGGACTCTGGGATCATGACCTGAACCAAAGGCAGACGTTTAACCGACTGAGCCACCCAGGCGTGCCCCTATCTTTTAGAATCTAAAATTCCATTCTGAAGCATACAATCTAGGTTTATTAGATTCTTGAACCCTATGCATATAAGCTTGGAAATACCTGTAAAATGTGCCATATGCTAAGATGTAGAATAAAGGCATCTAATGCAAAGTATATAGACCATACTCTCTCAACTGAAGTGCTTCAAAGTAAATTACAAACCACACTGGGCATAACTCAAATGTCCATCCACAAGAGAACAGATAAAATGTGCTATAGTCACGTAATGGAATACTCCAGGAATGAAAACAAAAGATGACCAATACCTGCAACAACATGGATGAATCTCAGAAACATGACACAGAACTAAAAAAGCCCAAAAAAGAAGTGCTTACTATGTCATTCCATCTATATGGAAGTTCACGAACAACCAAACTAGTTCACAGGGATAAAAATCAGAATAGTGTTTGACTCCAGAGGAGAGGACCACAGATGGGAAAGAAGTAAAAGGGGATTTTTGGGGTGATGACAATACTCTACATGTTGATTGGAGTGTTAGTTACATGGAAATCTATCTCTGTCTTATCTATTCATCTATTATCTACCTAGGTACCTATCTACATATGCATATATTGTCTTAGTCCATTCAGGCTGCTATAACAAAATACCATAGACTGGGTATCTTATAAACAACAGCAAGGTATTGCTCACAGTTTTGGAGGCTGGAAGGCTGAGGTCAGAAAGCCAGCTTCTGAGTTGTAGGCTTCCTGTTGTATCCTGGAAGATTCAAGAGGCTAGGGAGCTCTGTGGGGGACTCTTTAGCACTAATTCCATTCATGATGGCTCCACCCTCATGACCTGATCTCCCCTACAGGCCTTGCCTACAAATACCATCATCTTTGAGGTTAGGATTTCACCATATGAATTTGGGGGCATGGAGTACGAGCATTCTGACCATAACACTACACACACACACGCCCACAGGCACACACATGTATACATAGACATATTATATGCTGGACACCTAACTGTATTTAACTGTAGGTAATTATATCTTGATAAAAAAAATTACAAACAACATAACATATATCTATTCCCTTAGTAAAACCTCTGGATAGCTCAGAGGTTACAGTTTTACTGAGGAAGAAAGTATTCATTTGGTCTCTTGAAAGCAATAACAAGCATTCTTGGGGGCGCCTGGGTGGCTCAGTCATTAAGCGTCTGCCTTCGGCTCAGGTCATGGTCCCAGGGTCCCAGGATCGAGCCCCGCATCGCGCTCCCTGCTCGGCGGGAAGCCTGCTTCTCCCTCTCCCACTCCCCCTGCTTGTGTTCCCTCTCTCGCTGCGTCTCTGTCAGATGAATAAACTTGTTAAAAAAAAAAAAAAGAATTCTTGTCCCTTAGTAAGTGGTTCCAATGGGACAGGTGCCATACTAGCTAATTGCCACATGTAATTTGAATTACTGAATTCTCTTAACAACTTCATGACGTTGGATTTACCATTATTCCCATTTTATCGGTGACGAAACTGATGCCAGAGAGGCTGCGTACTTTGCCCAATGTCACAGCCTAGCAGGTGGCAATGGAGATCATTAGACCCAGGTGTGTTTTTTTTTTTTTTTTTTTAACTCGAGTTTTCCTGGCGCCATCATCAGAGCTCTGCATGACTCCTGTCTTGCCAAAAGTGAGAGGAGTAAACTGTTAGAGAAAAATTATTAAAAGGTAGGCCAAGATGAAGTAAAGGGCAAAGGTAGAAAAGAATGGCATTGATTTCCAGGGAGAGAACTTTATCAAATGTATCCCCTTCCATGGGGGCTCAGAAAAATTTAATTGCTATCAAACCCAAACCAAAATTATGAAACAGACTCTCTTTTTTTTCCCTGCATCTGTGTAATAAATGACCTCTCCTGCCAATTTCGAATTGCCAGACAATATTTTTGTTCGTTAGAAGGACGTCAATTCTGATAGGAGATGACTCAGCTATTTGAGTCACCACGATTTTACCCTGCTCAGTTTAATTACAGTTTTGTTCTTTCCCGAGACGTTTTACCAAACCTACCGCTAAAGCCTCTGATTAATATTACAATTCAGTCTATAAAAAATAAAATCAAGTTCACTTTTTTTTTCCAAAGTGGGGTGAATTTCTTCTTAAAGAGTAGAGCACAGGAAAACATCCAAGTAAAGGAAAGATCTCACCATTTCCTTTATTTATTCTCACTTCATATGTACTAAACTAGCTTCATTTTGAATGAATTCCCAAGAAACTAAACAAGCAAGCACATTGCTCAGACCAGTCCTGGCATGCCCAGTTCTGCATGAGCCCATGGCAATCCTTAGGTAAATAAATCGGTTCCACACTTCTCTAAGGAAGAGATTAGAACTAGACTATTACAGTGGAAGCATATGCTTGCAATGGTTTTAAAGATATATTTTTTTAAAGGTTTGGATTTTATGGCTAGGCTCAAATAAAGACAGTTGCCTTTCTTTGCCTTTCTTCGCCTTCTCTTCCACACTCCCCTTCTTGTACATACAAATCAAATGCTCACACACCCCCCCACACATATTCAACCTTCTGAACCAAATTGCATGCCATAGGGACAATTGAACAGTATTGGAAGCTTTGCTGTCCCCCCCTCCAACGTGCAGTGTTGAACTGACAATTTATGCCTGCAGGTGGCTGCGTGCAAATGCAATTAGGCCCTGCTCCCCCTCGGAGGGCTCAAGTGCACCCCATTAACTGGGCCAAGACTGTATGAATACTAGTAATTTTCCACCTGCAAGAAAAACGGACAGCTTATGCCAAAGGAAGTGAAATATATGGTCAGGTGTCTAGGTCATGTGGCCGTGTGATTTTGTAAAGACAAATATTCAAGCCTCGGGCCCTTATGTTTACATCGAGTTGGATCATCCTAGGCTCATTAACAAAGATCTTTCTCGAAAGAAAAAGAAACTCCTGTTCCTGCTTGGAATTTTGAAAAATACAGCGTGTGATCCTTCCAAAGTGAGATGTTTACTGGAAGGAACACAGGCTTTGTTTGGAGTAAGACTGACCTACGTTCTGATCATATCTTGAAGATGTTAGCCGACTGATGAGTAGCAGAATCAGAATTTGAACATGGATTGCTTCATGCTAGTCTCATGCTTTCTCTTAAAGTACCCAGGATCCAGGACACAAAACCAAATGAATGAACATCCTGTCCTAGGAAATTAATAATTAAGGCCTTGGTCAGTTTCAATTAACCACTTAGAAAACACAGGTTTATAAAGGCAGGTTATGTTATTTTTGTTTTGTTTTGTTTTGTTTTTAAAGATTTTATTTATTTATTTGAGAGAGAGAGAATGAGAGAGAGCACATGAGAGGGGGGAGAGTCAGAGGGAGAAGCAGGCTCCCTGCTCGGCTTGTGGGACTCCATCCAGGGACTCCAGGATCATGACCTGAGCCAAAGGCAGTCACTTAACCAACTGAGCCACCCAGGCGCCCAGGTTATGTTATTTTGAAATAACTTCTTAGAAGATCCTTGTGGGATTATGATGTACCATGAGACATCATTCTCAGATGCAACATAAAGCATGTTTATTATGATTTGTGGATTGTTGAAGGTGTATGTTTCTGTTAGTCAGAAAATAAAACTTGAAATAAAAATCACTGGGATATTAATCTCAAGTGATTCTTAATGTGAGTCAGAAAAAAAACAAAAACAAAAACAGGTGGCTTTGAGGGTAAGAGCTGGGGCAAGAATTAAGTTCTTATGGTATAGTAGCCAGAGGGTGAGAAAAGGGCTCCAGGGATAATGAGGAGCATGGAGGGGAGGAGAAAGGATGGTAACTCACTCTAGCCCAGTGCCACACCCAGGACATGAGCATGCTGGGTGACAAATAAGCAGTCATTGCTAGGCCCAGTGCAAGTTTCAGATCTATCTGCATTAGAACGATAGGCTATCAAGTTTTCTGTTAAGGTGGCATATTAGCATATTTAAGAGTTCAGTCTCCAGATTTAGAGTATCAGGATTTGAATCCTTGTCCCATCACCTACTGACCGTGTCTTTTGCAAGTTACCTCCATCAAAGCCTTGAATAGACACGTTAATATTCCCTCGCTTGCAGGTTGATGGCAGAGGTTAAATGGGAAAATCCATGCAAAGTGCTTGCCAGAGAGTAGGTATTCAATTTGTTAGCTCCGAGCATTAGATTCTGGACATCACTCTCATCCTTTACTCTGATCCATAGCTTGGCTTACAAAAACACCCCTAGGCAGTGTTCCAACATGTTCCAAAACAAGAAAAAGATGATGAAGAAATATCTATAAAAAATAAAACAAGACTTTTTTTTTTTTTTAAAGATTTTATTTATTTATTTGACAGAGAGAGAGATAGCGAGAGCAGGAACACAAGCAGGGGGAGTGGGAGAGGGAGAAGCAGGCTTCCTGCTGAGCAGGGAGCCCGATGTGGGGCTCGATCCCAGGACCCTGGGATCATGACCTGAGCCGAAGGCAGACGCTCAACGACTGAGCCACCCAGGCGCCCACAAAACAAGATTTCTTGGTCTAGCCAATGCTATGGGCTCCTTTACACCAGTTTATCTATCTCTTATCTCTTTTCTACTTATCCTTCAAGAATCAACTCAACTCATCTTGACCTTAATAAGTTCTAACCCCCCAAATCAGACAAATCATTCCTCCTCTCTCTAAATTCCCAAAATGCATTGTGTCTACCCCTACTTGCATCATTTAGTTATTTCTGCTTGGTACTGTGGTTAATTATATGACCGTCTCACCAACTAATTTAGGAAATTCTTGAAGACTCATCTCTGATTCCAAATAGAGTCTAATGCTCCCAACATAGCAAATAATGCTATCAATGCCTATTTAATTAATATTGAGACCATAAAATATTTTCATAGACAATTAAGACACTGAACACGCACACACGCACACATACACACACCCATAACTTATTGTAGTTCACCAACCTTGTCTCAGAAGTGAGAATGTACGAATGTGCATATAGCCTCCCTGGACGATGCAATATTTGGAGGGGAACAATGCATTATTCTAATCAGTGAAAGATCCAGAGGCAACTCCACCCTCTCCTCAACTTCGTAGCCTTAATTAACCTCACAGAAAAGATCAAGGAAAGAAAACAGACCAATGGTCCTGCACATAGAATTGTATTATTGAGAGAAAGTGCCTGTAGCTCTTTGTTGCTCTCTGTAAAGAATGAAAGGAAAGATGGGAACCCACCTGAAAAAAACAGTTGGAACACAGAGTCAGTGACAAATTTCCTCGTAATTGCAAATACATATATCTATATTAAATATCAAATACATATATATATATATTTAAAACTTTCTCACAAAGGTTATTGTTACAAACCAGTAAGCCTGAGTCGAGGACCCCCCCTCATACAAATAATTCTTATAACAGAGGCATGTATTTATTTATTTATTTATTTATTTATTTATTTATTTATTTATTTATATTACTGAGGTATAGTTAACAAACAGTGTTAATTAGTTTCAGGTGTAAAAAACATAGTGACTCGGCAATCTTGTACATTACTCAGTGCTTACCATGATAAGTACAGTCACCATCTATCACCATGCCACATTATTACAATATTATTAACTATATTCCCTATGCTGTACTTTTCATCTTTTTATCCTGGTGACTTATTTATTTTATAACTGAAAGTCTCTACCTGTAATCTCCTTCATCTTTTTGCCCACCCACCCCCACCTTCCCTCTGGCAACCACCAGTTTGTTTTCTGTATTTAGGTCTCTTTGAGAGATCATTTTTAATTAAATTGCTTGTAAGTGCCCCTTAGAGTTTCTTAGCAAAACCCTGAGTGCCTCAACCAACACTTACAAATTCCCAGGTTACTTAAAACAAGAAATGTAGGTCTGGTGTTTGAAAAATATTTCAAATTCTCTCTCTCTCTCTCTCTCTCTCTCTCCCTCACACACACACACACTATATCTCGAGTGCACAGAGTGATCCAAAATGTTACCACCAGTCACCACCAGTGTAACTCTTTCTCCTGCCGTGTAAGAGGAATTTAGCTTATTTTTTTTAAGTCACTGTTTGGATCCAGAAAGGCTTTTCTTTTTGGTCTCAAGAAACACAATAATCAATTCCTTTAAGAGAGAAAAATGTGTTTTTCCCAAATATGTTGCACAGAAAAGATAAGGCGGCTTCTCCCTAGGGAGATGGGAAGAACAAACAGTGTTGTCAACACAGGAAGGCTGCTGCAGAGGTGGACACATCCCCCTGCCACCCTGATTAGAGAAAGCCAGGAAGTAAAGGGCTGTTTACTTGGGAACTGCCATGAGAACCAGGCTGCAGCCCCCACCCCAAGGGGGGAAGGGGAGAAACAGCCTAATCTGGGAAAGGCTGTGATCCCAACAGAGCATTCTTCTCCCATCCTCTGCAGGGCGATTTGTTTCTGAACCTCGGACTGGGGTGCCAAGGAAGAAGCCACCATGCCTGTCCTCCCCAGGACAGAACTGGGAAGAGGGCCAGAGGAACCTGACAAGGATTTAGGATGGGAAGAAGAACTCTAAGACTCTTACTTGTCTTGACTTGACTGTCTCTAGGGAAAAATGAGCTTGGGTGGATAATCTACGTGTCACATGGATGTTGTGTCAATTTAGCTAAGCAGGAACTTGGTTTATCAGGATTCCTTCCATTGCATAATCCCACGTTAGCATGGGCCACGAGAAACATACATGGTGGCATTTGGAAATCAAGCATAAATCATATTATTTTAAAGCTCTGAAGGTCAGTGCATGTGCAAGTGGGCATGGGCAGAAGAAGCTGGGCACGCCAGTCCCTTGGGTCCCCACAGATGGCCCCCTCCGGGTGCCCAGTGCCCAAGCCAGCACATGCTTCCTTAGCACCATGATGAAGCATGCATTTCTCCGGCAGGTCACTCACATCATTGAAGTTGGAGGCTTCGAGACACAGTTTGTCCTTGAAGTTTTCAGATCGTCCTCCTGCATTTGTTTGTCTTTTTTTTTTTTCTCTTCTGCTTCACATCTGTCTTTCCTTCTCCACCGCCTGCCCTGCTGACTTCAGACTCCAGCTTAAGCGTTAAGAGACAATAGCCGTACATCAACCCCTTAACCATCACCCCTAACTGTGAAAGGTTACATTTCTGTAAAAAGACAGTTTATTCTTTATCACTTCTAGTGGTTCTCTTTCTCTGGTCAAGCTCTGCCTGATCCCATCTAAATTCCAGGAAAGAATTTGCCAGTGTTCTTGGTGTTGGGGTTGACATAGTTATTTACCAGATGATTTGATATAAGGCAAAATGGAGCTCTTGAGATTTCTGATAAAATTAACTCATGAAAACATAATTGTAAAGTTGAAGAATGGGACAAGAGCAGATGGCAATAAACACCATTCTAAAGCAATGAAACTGACAGCTGAAAACCTTGAGAATTCTGGATTAGATAATGTTTCAAGGAATATATGTTCATTTTATATGCATAGACCTCTATATATTTACATATACACATATAAGTGTGTATACTCATAGAGAGTTAGAAAAACAACATGTTAGCTAGCAAACACCTCCATGGGACTCACTTCTGTAAATAAACATGAATTGATAGGCTGCCAAAGGAATAATGAAAGTGAACCTTTATTCCAGGCTGGTTTGGAGAAAATAACATTGCTCTCTGTAACCATGAGAAATAAAAATGATTGGCTACAGTGTTTCATATATTACTTCTTTACACTTCAACTCATTTCCAAAAGTGCTTGAGGTAGCTTGCAAAATATGTACACTAAAATAAAATAAAATAAAATAAAATAAAATAAAATAAAATAAAATCAGCCGATGATGAAAGTGGAACACAGGAAAAATAGGACTTGAACTATAAAACAGAGCTGGTCTAGCCTGAATTCAGGAAAATGTTCAAATTTAAAAGAATATAAGCAATTAATTCTTGTGCAGTTGAGTATAACAGGCACCAGCAGCATGAAGACCTGAAAAACTAATGTAGTATTAAACTAAATTAATCAAGATTTAGTATCCTGTGTGTGGAAACTGATTATTTAATTTTACCCTATACTAATCAGGTCCTTTCTAAAGTATTTATTCAATTTATGGTTCCAGATCCTAAAAGATTTAGACAATCAGGAAAATGTTCAGTCAAGATTAACAAAACAGTGAAAAGACTTAAAAAAAAAAAAATGCCTTGGGAAGAATGGTTAAAGGACCTGAGTAGTTATAACCTAAAGAAGAAGGATTTTATGAGACAGAATAACTGTTTTCAATACGAAGGACTCCCATGTAAAATAGGGCACAATTCAAATATATTGCCTGGGGATAAATATAGTCAAGAGTTAAAAGTAGAGAAAATAAATATATGCTGAATGTAATATTCATATCTATACAAATGTAAATATGAAATAAAATGTTTTGAGTGGTTTGGAGCCGAGGTCTTCAAGGAAGTAAGGCTCCTCCTTGTTGGGGATGTCCCCAAGAAGAGGCAAACACTGGGCGTGAGGCTGGAAAGAGATGATGTCAACAGTCATTTCCTGTCTTAATCCATATCATAAACACCATCCCAGGACTGGTAGTACACGCTTTTTCCAAAAATCAGAGGTCAAGTCCTTGCAGTTTAAGAAACAGAACAGAGACCTAAACTGTGAATACTTGGACACTTTGTTCATTTTCCTGGGGAGCTGACATGTGAAAAATAGCCATACCTGAGACACACCTATTACTCAGTGATACCCTGCCCACTCTCCTTGATTGCTGCTTCTAGATTTTATAATCTTTCCAATCTCCCTCCTGGGATTATAAACCAGAGGTTACAGGAACCAGTTCCAGCCTACAGATAGATGTTTAACCCTACATGGAGTTTAAAGTTTTAAAATTAGTTTTCAACATTTAAAAACAAGGAAAATTCACATGAAATGCCAGACTGAAAACTGGTCTTGAAAAATAAAAAGATCTGGAACTACTGAGCCCTCTTTCCTGCATGACATTGTCATGACCAAAGCTGAATTTTATTTCCCCTCTTTAGTGAAACCTAGGTCTCCTGTATGCCACCATTCTTCATTGTCTCCTGCATTTACGTTATTTATCTGGCCCTTGTTGAATTTGCAATCCTTGCCATGTATTCCGAGCACACTGACTGTTAGACACTTTTTTTTTATTTGACTGGGAAACTTTTAGTAAATGTTTATATATATTCTTAAGAATGTCTTAGCTGAGTTCCCTAGAGATTAGAGCCTGAGGCAAGGATTAAGTGCTGGTGCTTTTTTTGGGATGTGCAAACCTAGGGCCACAAGAGTACAAAAAGAAGAAAGTAAGAGAGGAGATCAGAGGAATCAATTGCTAGGAGATGTAGAATGTCGCTTGGCACAGCACTGCACTTGGCCAGTGCGAACACTCAGCCCAGTGGGATGTCTCAGAACAGTAAGTAGGGGCTCAGCCCCCGGTGCTGGAACTTGCCACGGACAGGTCTGAATGGAATCAGTCAGCCACCGGGGCAAAGCAAGTGAATGAGAGGCATTGGTCATGATGTTGATGGAGTCGAAGGCAGGGGTCAGCCAACTATGGCCTGCAGTTCCAATCTGGCCTGCCACTTGTTTTTTACAGCCCACGAGCTAAACATGATTTTACATTTTTTAAATGGTTAAAACAAAAAATCAAAGGGAGGATAATATTTCACAACATATGCAAATTATGTGAAATCCCACAATCAGTGGCCATAAATAAAGTTTTATTGGAACACAGACACAGTCATTCGTTATGGATTGCTTATGTCTGCTCTCATACAACAGAGACTGCACAGCCTGCAAACCATAAAATATTTACCCAGAGGCCTTTCGGAAAATGTTTGCCAATCTCTGGTCTAAGGAAGCCCATTTAGTGTATCAGAATCAAGAAGCAAAATGGAACATTCTTGGCAAAATGCAATAGGGCTATAATTACTCAAAAATTATGTTAAAAGCTACTACTATTTACACATGCCTACTTATATTTCTTATAATTGTGAATATAATTGCACTCCCATGTGCCATCCAAAGAGCTTTCCATGGTTAATGTCCCGTGATCTATTTATGGAATCACCTACAAAAAGACAAAACAACTTCTCTGGTTTTAACCCAAAGAGCAATAGAGTAACTCTCTTCCAGATGAAAATAATCTCAGAGCATTATTCAGACATACAACAGAGCAAGAAAGAGAGGTGATATTATTAAGTTTCTAATTCAAGTTGCATGTTCTGAATTTAAAAATCCTACTTGGAAAAAAAAAAAAAAAGAGGGGCACACCCAGAGAAGCCACAGCCCCGAGCACGTTCTTCTGCGTACATTAGCGGGCACACGATTTCCTGGGGTTGTCCTTTGAGATGAGTTGAAGGTCACAGAGTGACAACGCGGTGCCAGGAGAGAGGATATGCAGCCACACCAATAATAGGACCAATTTTGCTGACAGCTAGAACCACAGAAGCAGTCTCTGTGACTGACTAAGAACTCCAGACAAAGAAAGATTTTGAGCATTTAGAGGATATCTTTTATTTGGGGATTAACGAAATGCTGTTTACTTATTCACTCAAAAAGTATCTGCTAAAAGCCTATTATGTACGAGGTGCTAGGTGCCATGCTAAGGATACTCACACTAACAGGACACAGTGTCTGCCCTGGCACTTGGGATGGGATCAACCGACGCTCCAGCCCCCATGACCTGGATGCTGTAAACTATGCTCTCGCTCCCAGAATAGCCCTCTCCAGGGACCTGGGCTCCCAGTGGAACAGCATCTAACTATTCTTGGCTCCCCTTCCCAAGACAAGCCTGACCTTTCGTGCAGCTGGAGAGCATGAGTGGCTAGAGTCATGCAAGCCTCTCCCAGGATATGCACCCCCAAGCCAAGCTTCTGCAGGGCTGGGCTCCAGGAGGCCTCCTCTGCACTGTCGGCCTAGTTTAGGATAACCAAGCATTCTTCTGATCTGTTTAAATGTGGATTTTCCTTGGGAGTATTAGAGGACCTTGGGATGGGAAGCACATTTACGTGCTTTAGGAGCACTGAGCTTCTTCCTTTCAGATGACACCGACTAGGCCCGGGGAAGGGTCTCTTTCAAACAGCCACTTGACCACGCTCTGTGCATATGATAAAAAATGTTCTCAGTACCGACTCCTAAGAAACAGGGTTTTTAAAGGTAGTTCGACATGAGGCAGCATGGGGTAGAAGAACACATATACATGCTCTTTGATTACTTTCCACCATTTTTGGTCATTACATGTACATCCTTAATTTATACAGTTTTGCCCTATAGGAGAGCTGTATTTCTAGGTGAACTAGAGTAAGAATTCCGTCACTTGAATGAGCTGAAAGCAGTTTATCTTGTTATTTAGTAATCTTAAGAAAGTTATGGTCATGACATTGTGGAAAAGGCAAAACTATGGGGACAGTAGAAAGATCAGTGGTTGCCAGGGGTTAGGGAGGAGGGGGGATAAATAGGCAAAGCACAGAGGAGTTTTAGGGTTGTGAAAAGAATCTGCATGAGAGTGTGATGATGGATAGATGCCATTGTACGTGTGTCCAAACCCATAGGATGTACAACACCAAGAGTGATCTTCATGTAAACTTTGGAATTTGGGGTGATGATGATGTGTCAGTGTAAGGTCATCAATTATAATAAATGCACCACTAGGAGAGTGCAGTGGTAGGGAGTGCAAGGGAAAATCTCTGTACTCTCCATTATGCTGGGAACCTAAAACTGCTCTAAAATATTAATAATAAAAAAAGTCTTTAGAAAAATGGTGGTAACAGAGAACCCTTGATGATATTGAAGAAATGTAAACAGATGTTTCCACATAGAAATATAAGAACAAAATCTTTCTAGGAAACAAAGTCTTTGCCTACAATTGTGCACTGGTGTCCTGTGTGTAACTGGACAAGTCGTGGCCATCTTGCACTTTAGTGTCCTTGCTTCTAAAACGACAAGGTAGGACAAAGCTACTTGTCTGTGAATTTTTGAAAGCTAGAAGAGCATAAAAATTTAACTTATTTTTCATTTAATTTATTGAGCTTAATCCAGCTTTAATCTGCTATGACTGGTCTTTTATGTGAGTCCAGAATAATTTAGGCTAAGCTAGATTGTTCTTTCAGTTGAAAGAACTGCTAGACTCATCTCTTGTCTTTCTGCATCTCTGTCTTACCTCCCCTCTGTGCTTTCCTGCAGTCCCAGCTCACCAGGCTTCTGCCCCATCCCAGATACAGAATTTCAGAGAAGGCCACAATCTTGAGCCTAAAGAAAGCATTTTGAGGAAAACATTTCCTGGTGTTTTGCAAGGATTCTACACACATTCTGCATCCTGTTGAGTTAAGCTTTATCACACAAACCCCTGGGAACAGGAGGACCCTGAGAGGAGAATGGGAGAAGCATCATTCTTTCCCACATCATGCTATGAGTGTTAGAGGCTTCACATGAGCCTTTAGGAGAACATGTAAGTAAAAACCTAACCATATTTACAACTGATTCATATTTTATACCAAGGGGTAGGCTCTAAACAATAAGACAAAAATCATGTGTAGTCAAAATAACAGTAGAAAATACCCAAGACTTCTCATAGCTTCTAGTATTGTATAAATTTAACAGATGCCCTCCACCCCACCCCTTTTTTACCCAGCACTGAAAAAAAAAAAATTATTCTTTCTTTAGTTGAATGCCAGAGTAGACAACTGTCTTGTATTTAGGGGCCGGGATATATATAAATATGTATATTATTTTTAAAAGCAGAATCATAATAGTACAACAATATGTTCACACTATGGGATGTGTGCTTACTCTGGGTCTTACACTTATTCAGTGGAATGGCAAGGGAAAAATAAGCTGTTTTCCTCATTTTTTCTTTCTTTGCTGACCTCCAATAGTTGGGGTTTTGTGTTAAATGTTTGCATTATGGCACTTTCTTGTATCTTTAGGAAATCCAACATCTAGCCTCATCAGTCAGTGCACAGAATCAACTGGAAGGGAATGTGTCCGGGGCACCTTAGAGTAGGCAGGACCCTCACAGGATGATAGGTTCCAAGAGAGGGAGAAAGAGGTTGTTGAGGCAGGAGATGATCAACGATGGGTGCTGGGCTCATGCTTTGAGGGAGCATAGGTCACCGCTTCAGAAGGTCTGGCTTTGGATACGAGAAGCTGTGACACTGGGCCTGGAGTAGAGCAGGAGGGTCCCTAACCCCAGAGGACAGTAAGTATGAGAGATGGGCAGTCCCCTGTGGCTTCACAGAGCATCCTTAAGTGAATTAGAACAAAGTACTCCTTTGGCAGACAGCCCTGCCCCAAGGCGCACAGCTTGGCACCAGCTTATGGACTGAACTCCTGCTGCACGCCCCCCCACCCCTGCCCAGCACTTTTGTATAGCACTCAGTCTGTACAACACAGTGGGCCAGATGATGAAAGGCACACCAAAGGGGGAGTGATGGTCAAGATCTGTCTTAATCCTCCTGCTTTGTGAAACCAAGTCCGTCTCAGGGCTTGGGGCGTGTCTGCAGGTGGGGGCTGCAGAACTTGGAGGAAGGCAGCCAGGTCTCATTCTGTGCGCTGGGCTCCAGAACAATCCTTTAATCCCACCAACAATCCCTGCAACAAGAAACACTGATTCTCCTTTTATTTAATTAGAGGACTGTTTTCTCATGAGCATTCTGCCTGATTTATGAATACCTATTGTTCAACATGTAATTGCGTTTTCAGCACTGCTCAATGGAAGCAGGACCACATGGGCTTGTGCTGCTTGCTTTACATTTTTAAAACCTTTTATTTAAGTGTATATGATTTGTTTTATTAGGATGCATAGAGTCAAGGCATTCCAGGAGGCACTCTGTGGGTATGTGTTATTTTTGATAGTTGTTAAGACACATGGAGAAGACTGCGCCAAGCCAGAGAGTACCCCGCCAGGCTGACTCAAAAGTCTTGCAATTTGGAGCCATGACCAGGCTAAGGCTGAGTCTCCAAGATGCCCTCAACCTTCAGAAATTTACCCAATTGAATGCCAGAGTAGACAACTGTGACATTTACCCAATGAACAGTAGATCCGTTTTGAATGAATGAAAGACTGAATCGTACTTTCAAGGATTTACTACCATACAGCAGCAATCAGATACTTTTTTCCCCAGATATCTTGATGTTCTCTAGATACCCACATGCATTTTAGAGAAAACTTTGCAGGTGTGGGGAAAACTGTACAAGCACTACCATGGGGCCAGTTCATTTCAGTGGCCTTCACTGTGGCATTAGGAACTGGAACTATGACACGCAGGCACGTGTGAGCTCAAATGAAAGTTCTAGCATCATCGTTTGATGTTTAATGCCACACATTCGTCTTATCGTAACTTTATGGTTTCTACCACCTTCCGTCATTAACTCCCTCCTTTCCCCCCAACCCCCGTCCTTCAGCCAAAAGGAACTCCTTACTCACTCTTCCCCACTCAGAGCCAGGCTGTTCCACACCCTTGCCTTTGGCTGTGTTGTTTTTTCTGCCTCATCTCTGTTCCCAAGGCAACGAGAACGACAAAAACGTCCAGTAGGCTAAGACTTATTTACAATTGCAACACTGCATTTAATAGACATGAAGTAAGAGTGTTGGCCACACCCTAGTATGATCACCATCTTCTCCTCTCGGAGAGCAAAATATTCAAATATACATTTACTCTTTCTCAACAGCTCCTTACCTGGCAGCTCTATGTCCTAGACATTGTTCTGAGTACTGGAGATACAGCAGTAAACACAAACTAAAACCCCTTCATTCACGAAGGGTCCCAAATAAATCTCTTAACTGTTTTACTCTCAGAAATACATTTGGTTCCTCATTATAACTCAAAAAAAAAATACATAAAGTTACACAATTAGCCTGAAATTATTCCATTAATAGCTGGAAACTATTTATAGTTGGTATTCTATTCATATATATATATTTTAGGCAAAGAGGGTGTTTGCACAATGTTCTCCAAAGTTCTAGTTGAATAGTTAACATTGTTTTACATTGTCTGTAGGATAATTGCATACACTTTTAGTTGAAAAAAAAGTTTTGATTTTAAAAACTGAGTTTTAGAATATTTTTCACTATTTAAAATTTTAAATTAAAATTTTCATGCCAGTTTTTTAATAAAACACATATACAGGAAAGTACACAGAACATAATTGTGAATTTCAATGAATCACATGATGAATTTCTCAGAGGAAATACCCATGTTACCATCACTCAGATGTAGAAAGAGAATATTACTGACACCCCCAGAAATATTCCTTGTCTTTTATCAGTCAAAACATCGACCCTTCTCCCCAGAGTTAACCATGATCCTAACCTCTAATACTCTTGTTAAGTTTTTATATTTTTACATGTCTGGCTTCTTTCTTTGACACAACATGATGTTTGTAAGATTCACCCATATTAGGGTATGTGGCTGTAGGCCATTGTATGAATATGCTACAATTGGTTTACCTATTGTACTCTTAATGAAATTTTTTACTTTACTCTAACACTTAATTATATAGAATTCCTCTTTCAAACTTGAAATCTACATGAAGACCCATTTTCATCATTTTATTCGTATTCTAGTATCTTGATTACATCAATCAAAAAATGAGCCTCTTTGACTCTGGTATGTCAATTATGCCTCTGTACTTAAAATGAAATCATGTAAGTATGGTGTGTGTATGGATTTTAACTAGATAAGATACTTTGCCAATCATTTTCCCTAAACACAGTAAATTTTCTTCATCACCTCATCCTATACTTCTCAAAAGTCTATTCTCATGCTAGAGTAAGTAGTTCAGACTGATTTGAAATATACTTCCATCTGAAAAGGGGTCCCATTTGTGGTTTCTAAACATCATCGATTCTCATCTCTTTTCGAGACCTGCTCTTGCTGAATAGAGGATCACTAACATTCCACATGTGTTCTGTTTTTATAGAGTTACCATCTATAGATCAGCTTTTGTTAGATGGATTTTTGCCTAGTCAGCACTCAGCAGGAGGGGGAAAAAAAAAGTCACCTCAACAGGCTAATGATGAAACACAGGATGGTCATTAGCCAGCCATGCCTGCCAAGGGGATTTATGAGATCTATTTACAAAGAAGTTGGTCATTGCCTCTTGGTGTCTTCTTTATGAAGCCCCCTTAGGAGAAGTCTTTGTCAGAGCTTTGTTCCAAAATCAGCTCTACTTTCCCTGATCAATTAGTCTGTTTTTATCTTAAAGAGCTTAAAAATGTTTAAGTATGGTTTTCAGAATATGCAAAGCCAGATTTATGACTCAAAGGTGCATTTTCCATCTATCCCTGCTTACATCTTAACCTCATTTTATGTTCTATCTCTCTTCTTTTGCCTATTTTTTTTTCTTTTACCCAATTTTTAACTTGTAATATTGTGTGGCATTGTTACCTGAAATAATATCTGAAACAAAGTAGAGTAGATTGTTACTAACACATGAATTGTGTCTATTACTGGTTTGGTTACTGACTGTTCTTATGATTCAGAAGCACCACTATTTTGATCAGAACACACATATGAGGAATGGAAAAGCCATACTATTTGTCAAATTTATCATGGTCTTTTGGGTTTAAAACATGCTATAATTATTTTCTAAATTTATCACAATCTTTCAAATTTTAAAACTCCATTTTTCCCCTTTGAGGCATTACTTGATAACTTAGGAGAAAAATTACTGAGAAGCAGTTTTTCTAGAAACAGTTTAATGCTTCTGCCTATCATGCCATATTATTGTCTGATACAGAAAGATTTTTAAGATATTCTATTTAAAAAAGAAAAATGGGACCCTATATTTTTATTACCTTGAATAAGCATAAAATATCTCAAGGAAAATACACAAGTAACTGGTAACAGGGGTTACCTCTTTGGGGATTGGTAACTGAGTGAATGGAAGAAGAGATAAGGGTGAAATATTTCACTGATTTTGTATTTTTTTAAGAGTTTATTTATTTATTTATTTGACAGAGAGCAAGCACAAACAGGGGGAGCAGCAGAGGGAGAGGGAGAAGCAGGCTCCCCACTGAGCAGGGATCCTGGTGTGGGGCTTGATCCCAGGACTCTGAGATCATGACCTGAACTGAAGGCAGACACTTAACCGACTGAGCCACCCAGGCGTCCTTCACTGACTTTGTAGTTAATTGAGTTTTGGTACAGGTCGACATGTTACAAAATCAAAAACTTAAATAAACAAAAAAAAAAATACATGAAAAAGTTTTCAAAACAAAAGCACCTCTACCCCAATAAAACAAAGACATTTATCGTAAGACACTAATTTTTATATGCAGTGTTTTTATATAGTAACGATAATGAGGGTTGAGAAGTAAATTAAATGCAATTATGTCAATATGCCAAAAATCTACTAATAGAGTAAATTTATCTGTGTATATGTATGTGTGTGTGTGTGTGTGTGTATAATTTTACTATGCTCTTCAAAGGGAAGGGGACAAATTTGCTGCTGGCCATTATGGAATAAGTAGGACTAGACTGAGCACCATAAAAACTAGAAAACTGGAAAAAATATATGTGACATCTTTTAAACATTGGGCTACAGGACATGGTCCTTGAGATAAAGAAACTAATGAAGGGAGCCCTAGAGTCACTCCAGGTTTCTGCCTCAAAGCATATTCCAGACCACAGTGCGGGAAGGGAAACCCAAGTCTATTGTGGCATTTCAACTGTTCTAAGGAAACAGAGATCAGAGTCCAGGGAGGCTGGGGCAGCTGCAATCTGTGGAACAGAATGGAAAGGAGGAAGCTATGCAGAGAAATAGCTCCAGAGATCGACATTAAGGTCTTTAGTGTGTTGCTGAATTGAGCCACATAATGTAGGATAAAAACCCATGAGGCTGGGAAAAATGATTGAAGATGTATAAACTGATCATTTTCCAGAGATCTCACGGAGCTGGCGGAAGTTTGCATTCTGGTAAGCCAATGCGGAGAGTCCTCAGTGAACACCAGGGCATTCAGTAGAGACCCAAGAAGAGTAAACAATATGGAAATAGGACTAAACCAGTCCTAGAGTTAAAGCTACTTGAAGCCAGCTCTGTCCTATAGAAGTTGCTACATTTATGGAAATGGGTTGCATTTGTGTTGTGCAAGACACTTGCCACAAGGCACATGTGGCTTCTGAGTACTCAAAATGTGGTTAGTATGACTAAGGAAATTAACTTTTGTCTTTAGCATTAACGAACAAATTTAAATAGCCACATGTGGCTAATAGCTGCATGTTGCCCACAACTTTAAACTCACTATAGCAACATTAAAAAACTTGAAAACAAGCTTCAGAAGGATCAAGCTGATTCTAAAGTAACTTAACTGCCTTTGAGACTAAAGTCTAATACTCTTTTAAAAAAGAAAACAAGCGGTGTCTGCGTGGCTCCGTCAGTTAAGCATACATATGACTCTTGATCTCAGCTCAGGTCTCAGTCTCAAGGTTGTGAGTCAGACCCTGCACTGGGTTCCATGCTGAGTGTGGAGCCTACATTAAAGGGGAAAAAAAAGAAAGAAAAAGAAAAAGAAAATGAAAACAAAGTATTCGATCCTTGCTCAACTATGTGACAAATAGCAGGCTGTGAAAGTAACAGTGTTTGACTTCTAAGGTTAGATCAGAAAGACATGGGAGCGTCTATCTTAGTCTCTTAAACCTCACTAAGAAAAGCCATCTACCATGTTGGGGAAACTGAGCACCCCCCCCTTTGCCCAAAGCTAGCATCAATTTACCAGCCATGTGGGTGGGCTATGTTGGAAACAGATCCTCTGACCCCTGTCACTCCATCAGATGACTGCAGCATCAGAGACTTCGAACCACAACCTGATGAAAAAGTCTGAACCAGAACCAGTCAAGTCACTCCTGAATTCCTGGATGGCAGACACCATTAGAGGTATAAAAAATATACCATCGCTGTTTTAAGCCACTATGTTTGAAGACGTTTTTACAAACACAGTATTAGATAACTAAGATGACTGGGAATTATTTAATAACCATAAATTTGATAATCTAAATGAAAAAATACAAATTCCTCCAAACATACAAATTATCACAACAGACACAAGAAAAGGTAGAATATATGAATCGCTTGATATCTATTAAAGAAATGGAATTTGTAATTACAATGTTCCCACAGAGAAATTCCAGGCTCTGATGACTCACTTCACTGTTGAATTCTATCAAAGTGTTAAGAGAAAAGAAAATTATATGACTTCCCCCAAACTCTTCCAGAAAATAGAGGAGGAAAAAACATATCTAAACTTATTCTACAAGGCCAGCATAACTCAGATACCATATCCAGGAAAGACATTAAAGAAAAGAAAGCCACAGACTAATATTCCTCATGAACATAAACTCAAATATCCCTAAGAAAATATTAGCAAATTGAATCCATTTATAAGTAGAATAATACATCATGACCAACTGAATTTTTCTCAGGAATACAAAATTGGATTAACATTTAAAAATCAATTAATGGAAAATGTTCTGAAATTAGATATCAGTAATGGTTGCAAAACCTAATGAATATACTAAAAATCACTGAATTGTATACTTGAAGATGATGAACTTTAATGGTATGTGAATTATATCTCAATAAAGCTATTATAAAACTTTCAATTAGTGTAAATCATCAAATTAACAGAAAAAGAAAGAAAACTCATGATTATCTTAAAAGATGAATAAGAAGTATTTAACAAAATTCATCTCCCATTCATGATAAAAACTCAGAGAAAGCTACAATTAAAAGCTCAACCTGATAAAGAAAATCTAAGAAAACAAACTACAGATAACATCATCCTTGAAGGTGAAATGCTGAATGCTTTCTTCGTAAGATCAGGAACAAGGCAGGGATATCCACTCTTGCCATTTCTATTCATCATTGTGCTAGAGATCATAGATAAGGCAAGAAAAATAAATAAAAGGACAAAGCAAAACTGTCTTTATCTACTGACAACATGATGGTCTATAGAAAAAGCCCTAATATAATCTAAAAAAAAAAAAAAAAGCTATGATAACTAATGAGTTTAGCTATTCTGCAAAATAAAAAAACAACTCACAAAAATCTATTGGATTTTTATATATTAACAATGAACAACGGGAAATTGAAATTGAAAAATGAAACAATTTTGTTTACAACAGCAGAGACACCCACTTTTAGCCAAGATGGAATAACAGGGACCAGATGTACCTTTCTGCCTGAAACAATTTTTTTTTAAAAAGGACAAAATACATGAAACAAAAGTTTTCAAGATACTAGACATCAGATAAAGAAGGCCAGTGAAGCGGGAGGGGAAGAATGAAGCGGGGGAAATCGGAGGGGTAGACGAACCATGAGAGACGATGGACTCTGAAAAACAAACAGGGTTCTAGAGGGGAGGGGGTTGGGAGGATGGGTTAGCCTGGTGGTGGGTATTGAGGAGGGCACATTCTGCATGGAGCACTGGGTGTTATGCACAAACATTGAATCATGGAACACTTCATCTAAAACTAATGATGTAATGTATGGGGATTAACATAAGAATAAAAAAAAAAACCTAAAAAAAAAAAAAAGAAAGTGAAGTGGTGATATACATGCAAATGCTTACATATGCAGAAGAAAATTCTTAAGAATAAATAAACTGTTATTGAGTTCAGTGATGGACTAGAGGTCAAGAATGAGGAAGATTTTTTAAAACTCTATGTCTGTCTTTGCTGCTTGAAAAATATGTGCAAACATGAATTATGTTTATATTTTTAAAATAAATGGCACCTAATCAGTAAAAAAAAAAAAAAAAAAAGAAGGCCAGTGATTCCTGAGAGACAGAAAACAAATGAGATGAGTCATCCAATTGCTTCATCATATTGTCACGAGACAGTTTCCAGGCTGTGGTGAAGGGGGGCAGGGGAGCGGTCCCCAGGGAAAGGACTCCCTGAGTTGAAGAGATGGACTTAGGCATCCAGAAGGATCATGGCAGACAGAATTAACCGACAGCCTACTGGAGAAGAGATACACAGAGAGAATGCGGGATTTCTGCAGGGAATGTAACAGAATACTGCTCAGTGCATGAATGGGAATAAACTGCCAGAACCCGGGAAAGAGCCACAGAAAGAATTAGAGGTAATAATTCCCAGCACTCACACAGGTCTAGAAACTGTTTCAGTTCCCACCCGCCGGAGTGGAAACCCTCCTGGTTCGTGGGGCATGGGGTAGATGACCAATGGGTCTTGGCTCAGTAGTGCCCAACAAAACTTGAAAGTAAGACTCTAAAAGATCAAACTGTTTCCAAGCAACTTCACTGCACTCCTAGTGCCAAGCTGAAGGATATTTATAGGAATACAAAAATATCCAGCTCCAACAACACAAGTTTTACAGCAGCAGAAGGTCAGTAAAGAATTACCAGGGATAACATAATAATAACATAAGGGAGCACTATGCAGCTGTAGAAAATGTAAAGATGAGGAAAATCTCTGAAATAATATGGAGTGATTTCCAAGACATAGCTTTAAGTGAAAAACGCTAAGCCCTCAAAAATTGTCTACAATATGTTACACTTTATTTTTTTTAAATTTTATTTATTTATTTGTCAGAGAGAGAGAGCACAAGCAGGGGGAGAGGCAGGCAGAGGGAGAAACAGGTTCCCCGCTGAGCAAGGAACCCGATGCGGGACTCAATCCCAGGACCCTGAGATCATGACCCGAGTGGAAGGCAGCTGCTCAACCGACAGAGTCACCCAGGCTCCCAGTATGTTATACTTTATGTAAGAAAGGAATATAAGATCATATACCCATATCTTTGTCTAACAATGATTCTCTATTGGCTACATTCCTGAAGAAGGAATTCTGGGAAGATAAACTGGAGACTAAGAAAATGGATAGCCACAGGAGTTTGTGGGAAAATGTTGCGAATAAAGAGATGAGGGACTAGGGTAACAGGGTTGAAGGAAGAGTGCTACTTCCTTGAATATAACTTTTGATCTAACTCTGATTCTTAAAACCACAGTGATATTTCATGCATCCTTCACATACCCCCAAATTAAATAATTAAAAGCAATCAGGACATTAGGGTAACTCAAAATGGAATACAAACACTAACAAATGAACCTGACTCTATTACAAATAAATAATGTACCCACACCTAAGGACATGGGAAGAAACGAACTGTCCAAAGTAGCTCTGGAAACCTGTGTCTTGACTGGATACTCTAAGGCTAAAGACAAAAATTACTATACATACAAATTATAATCTAGTTAGTAACTAATTTTTTGCTTTTGTTTTTAAATAAGGATACTGCCTAGCAGTTTTGAAATTATGTTTATAGTGAAAAAAAGTGAATAGATCATAGATAATGAGAGCCAGGGTTTCTTAATGTTAGAAAAAGGATTTATAAATAAGGAAAAAGGGAGGCCTAAAATAAACTCCACGGTAGATAGAGATAGCAGTATTAACTCATGATATTTTTTTTTTAGTATTAACTCATGATTTTTAATAAATGTCTATATAGAGACAAAATATGTATGTACATATGGATTAGTATACATACATAAAATGACTAGCTCTGTTTGCTTGAAGGTCAGAGCAATGACAGCCCAATAACAATGAGACTACCTAACACCCAGATACAGGTTCTAAACACTACATTCAAATAAAAGGAACCAAGGCTCCTTCGAGAAGGGATTAATTCTAAGATTCTAAGGCTGGAGAATCATAACTATAAAGTGAAGCAGGAAAAATAAATAAATAAATAAATAAATAAATAAATAAATAAATAAATAAA